>NC_034590.1:105607788-105666470 GCF_900095145.1 Mus pahari
TTTTTTTTTTTTTTTTTTTTTTTTTTTTTTTAATGGAGACAGGAGTTGGTCCTGCAAAGTGCCATAGGAAAGGATGTACCAAAGACAAAATTCTAGAAGACCACAGGCCACCATGCTAGGTCTCATTCTGCCCACTGTGGCCCTGACTGGGGACACCCCATCTGTGTGGAAACCTGGCTCCATTAGGCTTCATCAATAGTTGGGAGATATCCAGACAATATTGAAACATTTGCAAATGAACTTTGCATAGAGACAGTTTCATTCGCTGCCTCCCTCCTCATGCATATTAACAAATGGTATGCGCGGCCTCATTTAATTCACTGATTTTACATTCGGATCACTTTCTCTTTTACAGCTATTTTTACCGGGCTTCATTAATCTTTGTTGAATACAATGGCATACATCTTTAATGCGGCCGCTGTCAAGTCGTATTTCAGCAGGAGCTGCAAACTGAATGACAGCAAGCAATATTAATAAATTTAACATAGACTATATCAATTTTTAACAGAATGAGCGTGGAAAGCTAAATGTATTATTTTTCATTTAAATCATAGGGTTTATCACCGGTTAAGTAGTAGCAGTGATTTGGGGGTGGGTGGGGAGGCTTGTGACGTGCCACACAAATAGATTTACATCTCATTAATAAGTAAATTAGGAAAATGCCTTTCAAGTTCAGACAAGTACATAAGTGTAATCTCCATATTAAAGGGGTAGTCTTTGATAAACCACGGAGGAATTGTGGCAGCCAAGGATGTGACATGGTGCCAGCGCTGGCGCCCGGTCTGCTTGCCCACCTTTAATTACGCTCCTTCATTACTAAAGAGATAAGTGTCTCTTCAGTTAAGATTCCATAAACGAACAGCATGCCAGCACCTCCCAAATCATTTTTTGCAGAAACCATGAAAAGGTGGAAACACTTATGAACAAAAACGAATTATCACCTGCTCTGACTTACCTACCCCTGCAATAACATGAAAATACTCAGGCAGGTTCTCTTTTAAATCTCCAAGAGAAATGAGTCTTTTAGGATGCCATTTGGTAGTGGACGGGGAGAAGACAAGAGAGGGAACATAGAAGATGGAGGGGGGGGAAACCTCTGATATATTTTTTTTTAATTTCTCTTCATAAATCCCAACAGAGATAATTTGCTGTAAAATGTAAACCCAGTGAGAACTCGTCTGTCTGTGTTAAATAAAAAAGTTACGGTTGGCAGGAGGCATGTTTCTGCAGTAGCTTTAGCGATTATAGGAAATTACATGCAAAGCCGGAGTTCTGATCCTAAGTTAATTTATAATTGGAAAAAACTTATTAATTAGCTATGTCGCTCTAATTAAGAATTAGAAGAGTGTGCATTAGGAAGTCAGTAGCCAACTGACAAGAATATTTGAAAGCCCAGCAGAGACGACAGCTCAGCCCTGGGCAACTTTGCCCACTGCCTCCGGCTTCTTCCTAGAAATAAAAAAACATACACAAACACACACCCTGATGTTTGTGTAAAAACAAGGAAGTGGGTTGGAGCAGGCCAGGCTGCAGATGGGAGCCAAATGACAGCATCCTGGTGGGTCCAGCCCTAGCCACTGTGGGTGCCCTGTTTTCTAAGACCAGAAGCTTCTAGAAATGCATATCGATGTTAAGTTATCTCCTTCTACCTACCTACCTCTGTCCTGGTCCAGCCAGCTTGCTGCTCCTTGTATCCATGAATATGTCTGTCCTTGTATTTACTGCATCTCTGCCCATGGACACACACACACACACACACACACACACACACACACACACACAGAGAGAGAGAGAGAGAGAGAGAGAGAGAGAGAGAGAGGATAAAACTGTATATAGGGGTTAGTAGCTTTCTGTTTGATTAAAAATGGAAAATTTTAGGCTTTTTTTTTCTTCCAAGATCTTCTTCACACCATGCAATGAAGTTTTGTTATATTTAATGGCAAAAGTCGGGGATTCTGTTCTAGACTATTACTAAAACAGAAATGAAGAAATGAAACAAGAGGACACAAATGTGTGTGTGTGTGTGTGTGTGTGTGTGTACATATATGATGTGTGTGTGTATGTGTGTGTGTATCCTCACACATATAGTACAAGACTAACCCACATTAAATCTTGACGCTCCCTGAACGTTTCACACCTGTGGGCCTCATTCTCTAAGTGTGCTTTGCTTTCCATTAGTGCAAACCCAAAAGCTCAAGGGGGCATCGGAGAAAATTCGCTTTTCTTATTTGAATACCAAAAGAGATGTCCCTCAGACACTCATGCTGAAGACACAGTTCCCTGCCTTGGCCGATCTCTGGTGCCTCTGTTTAGGATTCCAGAGCAACCTTCCTGATGATGTGTGCTGTCTTATGAGGCTAAGGATCCTTTGGGGTTGGCTCTACGCCTATTATTCATTTTAAATTAGAGGCAGAGTGATGTGTTTAAAAGTGATTCAAACGGGAACCATTGCTCTAAAAGGAGCAGCTTTAAGTTTGCTCCAGGTCCTCGGTCATGATTACTTAAGAGAACAAGCCAGTGTGGGTACAGAGAAGGCAGAGGAATGACCTGGGTGTTGCCTACAATGAAATTCCAAGGCTAAAAGGCCAAGATACTCCTCATTTCCAGACTCTTACCCAGCACCCTGCTATATAGGTTTTCAAGAGAATTTGAGAGGTAGCCCTCAAAAAACTAGCATTCGGAACTCAGTCTGGATTTATTTGTGGAATTTCTAAGGTCTCAGTAGAAACCATCCAACTGCTGGAGGACCAGAAATCCCAAACTGAAAAGCAGTTGGTCCATGACATATGAGAATGGCTAAAGTTATACTGCAAGGCAACAGCTTCTTCAACCTTTCTAGGTTATACCCATGTAGGAAGGAGCCTAGAAAAGCCACTGCAGCACGTGGCCAGGAGTATAGCCACTTTGTATGAAAGCATATAAGCAAATTGTCTGCTGAGAGCCCTAGCCCTGCCTCATACCTACCTACCCTGGCCACTAGCTCACCATCCTGGTCCCTGCTTTGATACTCTGGATCCTGTCCCAAGCCACATTCCCCCACCTGCTTGCTGAATTTAAAAGCATTTTGTTGGGTTTAGGTCAGCATGTTACGTCAATAACCTTGCTTTTCTCTGCCACTTGCAAGGCAGGTACCCCAACCCAGGCAAACCTCAGGATGGTAGCTGACAAGGACTCTGGGAACATGACTTTGAGTCAAGCCTTCTTAGAGCCTAGTATTAAGTGTAACACAGACATTTTATATACTTGTGGCTACAGGAAGAATAGAGGTAATGGGACCATATAGGCAGCAGTGACCAAAGTACAACATGAAGGGCCTCTCAGTAAGAAGAAGCACTCACAAGAATCACCTGCTTCTTCTTTATCTCCACCATAGAATAAGGAGGTGCCTGCCCAGTTCCCTTAGCTTACTATGGTAGGTGGAGGATGGGAAGGTGATCTTAAGCTCTGATGGTCTTAAGGAATGAGGCAGCCTCTTGCTGATCCTCCACGACCTCCACTCTCAGCAGAGAGGACACTTGTATCCTCCTGGACCAACTAGACTCTCACACCTGTAAGTTCTACCAGCCAGGCAGTACTTGGTCCCTCCAGTGTGGAGAAGCAAGAAGAGGCTACAGAGGACAGAATGTGGTCAGTTGCTTAGGGTAGACTTGTTCCAGAGAAACAGAGAGCTCGAGGACACTCCTGCTTTCTCTGTATGTTGTTAACTGGATGCAAATAAAAGAGCAGCAGAAGAAAGGTAAGACGGTGGCACATGTGGGGTGAGTTTGTAAAAAAATAATAGTGATTTATATCAGAAACTGAAAAAAAAAATTGAAAGAATTCCTCCAAGTATTCAGGTAAGATCTCAGTGACATATACAGTTTGAGACAAATAAATAAACTGCTTTCTTATACACCCATGACGATCATTTTGATAATAAAGTGGATATAGGATTCTACTGACAATTGCAAAAACATCCCATAAAATACTGAAGAATAGTCGCCAAGAAATTAAAAGGAAAAAATACATGAAGAAAACTATAAAAACCTAATAAGAGACATAAAAAACGATTTGAATAAGTGGAGAGAGACACCATGTTTTCGGAAAGACTCAATATTGTGTGTGTGTGTGTGTGTGTGTGTGTGTGTGTGTGTGTATCCCAAAGTATTTTTTGATGCTGGACTTTATCCCAATGAAATTCTCCCAGGACTGGCCTGTTTGTGTGCCTGTTGTGAGTGAACCGAAGTTATATAGAGCGAGAGAGATTTAGGACTTGAAAATTCACTGTGAAAAATAAATCAAACAACCATAACCTTTCTGGAGAAAAGAACCATGAACAATGACAAAGGGTGTACTTCACTGTGTATTGTACAAACTGTAGAATTAATTAAGTAAAACCATCATGAAAACACAAACAGATGAAGTGAGCAGAAAGAAGTTTCCAGAAAACATACCCAGGGTATATAAGAACTCAGTATGCACTTTAAGATGGGCTTCAAAACAAAGTGAAAACCAAATTGTGCAACAGCCGATGATAAGACTTGTAGGTGGGGACTGGCCAGGGGCAGGGGTTGGCACAGAGATCCTTCTGTGAATGTCACAAGGACAAGCACCACCAAGGAGCTGCCTTTGGTATACCGGTTCCTTGGTGCTTGTGAAAGCTTTTCCAAGTGGTGGGATGGCTTCGGTGAGTCTTAAGAGGAGTGCTCTGCATATTTGTACGCGATGATTTTCAAGCAGATGGTGGGGAAGAATCTTGCTGGAACATAAGTCAGTTTATTGCGACAATTTTCCAGTGTGTGAAACTCAAGTGCTTCTCTCTGACATGCTTGAGAGGCACCGTCCTGCCTAGGATGGGCTGGAAGGGCAGGTTCTTCTGCATAAAGATCTTGAATTCTAACTGCACTGGGGGTTATTTCGTGAAAGCGCTGTTTATTATCTCTGAGAAACCATAAGCTAACTCACTGCCCCCACCCCTGAGAACAGGATGGTTTTTGTATGTTCCCAAGGGCACTCTATGGTAAAACCACCCTCCTTCTTCTTATAGTGTATGTGAAAAGTAAGTCTAGACCTGTACTATACCAGCTTCAACACACACAAACACACACACACACACACACACACACACACACACACACACACACACAAAGCCCCAAATGAAAATTTAAAAGTGAATAAGTAAAAGATTTCTGGGAAATAGAAATAATTCTAAGACTAAGTTATACGTTAGCATTATAAAAATGGAAAGCTTTAACTATTGAGGAAAATCAAATATGTGTGTATATTCATACATATTCACACAAATATATAAACCTGTAGTCAAAAGTAAACAAAATGGGATAAATAAGGTTAAAACAAGCTATAAGGAAAATATGAAGTCCCTGGACAATTTAAGGGCAGGTGACCTCACAGCCCAAAGTAGGGCTGGTGGCCCTAGAATGAAATGCTTACTCAGAGCACTGCAGAGGCTGGTGTGATGCCCCAGTTTAGAAATGGCCAAGGGAGAGGAAGAGGAGACAGGGCACAGACAGACAAATCAGAAAGAAAGGAAAGTTATACCTCAGATGTCCTGTATGATTGTTAATGTGAAACAAAAGATATGCCGAATTTGGTTTTACACATAAAACTAAAAACATCATATTAAAACAAAATATTCTGTAGTATTGACTGCAATATGTGAAAATGAATAGACTTTTAGAGAGACATATATACAAATTTAATGAAGAAAACCATTGGAATTTAGCAAAACCTTTTATACTGTGCTTTTCTTTAAATTTTGTTTAATTTAGCAATATATGAAAAATAATGGAATGTAATATAAATGGGTTCTTTTCAATTGCTTGTAAAATAAAAGTCTTATAAACAGTGAAACACTGGGTAGTAAAAACTGGTTAGCAAAACTGTTAAAGATTCACAAAATAAAGTACCATGCAGCTACTAAAAGATGGTGCCCATGACAGTTCATGGTCTGCAACCCTTCTTGTATCTGTACATATCTATGTCAACACATGCAAACTCAATAGGTAAATGCTGCAGTCAGAAAAAAAAATAGTATTATTTGTCTGTTCAAACAAATTGTTTGATAAAGGCACGCAGCTGTTTATCATTAGAACAATGACAAAGTTAGCTTTGAGGAACACACTTTGCTTTTAGACATATAACATGCCATTACCAACAAATAAAACTACTGGTGCTAGGGTTGTGAAGAACAAACCTGAAAGAAGATTCTAGAACACACCTATGTGTTTTAAGAGGCAAGTATGTCTTCAGATGCTTGTCTGGCATCATGAACAGTGACCCCAGGATACCTAGTGGTGTAGAGAATAAAGGGGATTCTTGGTCTCAGGCTGCTGCTGTGGGGACCAGGAAGACCTAGAAGCCACCTCGGCACACTCCAGCAGTCACCGCCCATCCCTACAAGGCGGCCTCCCTCTGAGTGGTTCATAGGGAGTCTGCACTGAATGTGAATGTTTTCACATTTGTCCAGTTGAAGGAATTTCCAAAGCCAGTTTCTTGCCTGGGTAGGGTTTTTGTGAAGCAGTCTTTATGGACCTGAGACTGGTGGGCTTCCCTTCTTTCTTGTAAGTTCTTGTTGTGTAAAGTAAATGGAAATATTCGGGCAAAGGTATTAGTGTCTGAGGATCTGTGGGCACACACATATTATTAACCATAATCTAAAGAGGGCAGGCCTAGGAGCTATGGGAAACTTTGGGTTGGTGTTTTTTGAATCCTGTCCATTTTCCCAAGGCCTGCTTCAGCTATTGTATGGGATTCTGCATGCCCAACCCTTCTCAGTGTCCTGAAAGTACATTCATGTGCAGATCTTACAGTCAGACATATAGGCCTTGGGACAGAGAGGAACAGCCAGCATCGATCATGGCCCCTCGCCCCTCTGGTTTTCGGAATCCAGGCAGGTGGTGATGAGAACCCTGCATTTATGGGCAGGGACACTCTTGGAATAGGCTCTCTCGCTCAATAGGCTGGACATCAGACCGAGTGCCTGACTCAAGAGAGCAGCTGGCTGGAGCCCCTTAGGAGCTGAGGGACTCCTGAGGTTAGGCTGTTTTCTTAAGAGTGTGGCTGAAGAGACTTGTGAGTGAGGTTAATGGTGAGAAGAGACATTTCAGTCTGACGATGAGAGTTCATGTGGCACAAAACTGAACAGGCGTTGTAAAGGATCAGAGCAATTTAATGACTAACTGCATACTGTCTTTTATAATGATTAACTACATTTAGTCTTTTACAGTGATTAAGTCCATATAGGCTTTTATAATGATAAATTACATATAGTCATGTAAAGAGCAATACTTATGTACCATGCAGTTCACTTTTAACATGTGTGTTCAATGGGTTGGGTGTATTTTAAGACATTTTCTGTTTTGAAATAATTGTCTGTGTCTAGGAAAATTTTTGTCACTTCCCACATTTTTGTACTCATTAGCAGTCATCCCTATTGGGTCCTCCACATAGCATTCACTGACCTCCATCCATATCTATGGGTTTGCTTATTCTAGGCATTTCAAATAAGAACAGTTAATTTTTTTTGTGAACACTTCTTTCACTTAGCATTGTGTTTTCAAATTATTGGCTATGCTGTGGAATGTGCTTTATTCCTTTTGATGATTAAATGAGTCTACTTTTGTTTTTTTTTCATTTTTTCTTTGTTTTTGGTTTTGTTTGTTTGCTTTTGCTGTTGAGAAAAAAGCCTAGCTCTACAGCCCCAGCCGCTCTCAATGTGAGTGCTTTCCTGCTTCAGCTTCCTTGATCCTAGAAGCAGTATGAGCCGACATGCCTCACCTTTTCATCTCCTTATGGAGCATTTTCACGAATGGTCTGGTCCCATTTTTAGCATGTTTTAATTAGGTGATTTGCATTTTGATTGGTGAGTTGAAAGAGTTCTTTATTTATTTAGATAGTAGGCCCCCCTAAGCCCTAAGAACTGCCATCGTGTTTCTCTTGCCTCGGGGCTGTTTTTGTTTTTTTTTTCATTTTGCTTTGTTTTCATTCCTAATCCTGTCTTTTAAAGCACTTTTTTCATAAAAATCAAATGTATCTACTTAGATTGCTTAGGCTTTCAATGTCATATCTACGAAACTGTTACCAGATTCCAGATCATAGAGATGAACACTTGTGTTTTCTTTTGGGAGTTTTATAGTTTTATCTCCTTGGTTTTGGTCTTCACTCCATTGGAGTTCTCTTGGTAGAGTCTATAAAGCAGTATCCCACCTTCACTCTTGGTGTGGACCGAGAAGACCACTTGCTGACTATCGGTTCTCCATTGTAATGTTTTGGCATTCTTGATGAAATATCAGCTGAATGAACATTTATGTGAGTACTTGTTTTTGAAGTCTAGATCCTATGACATTGATCTCTGTGTATATCCTTATGTAAAGGCCAATCTATCTGGACAACCATGAACGTATATGCTGCTTTGAAGTGGGAACGTGTGATTCTTCTAACAGTGTTCCTTTATCAGGAATGTTTAATTATTATGAGCCCCTTGCACTTTCATATGAATTGAGCAGTTTATTAATTCCTGTAAGAAAGACAACGTAATAATGGCATGAATGATATAGGGTAACCAACTACTTGCTATTCAGGAGAGAATTTCTGTCTGGTTCTGTAAAGCTGGTCAAAAGCTCATGGCTCTGGAGGTCAGAGGTTCTAAGGTAGAACCAACTACTGGTGGTTTGCTAAGTGGACATGCTGTATTTATGTGTATGTCCTGTGGGCTTGTGTTACTCTCAATCTTGACCAGAGAAGCATTTTCTGCAGTGGGCATCAGTTCAACTAGAGGACTATAAGTGGTAAAAGTGTTGATCATAATAATTGAGTACATATCTTTAATTGGCATGTCTATGTCAACCACCATAGGCTCAGGGACTGTGGAAGAAGAAAAGAAGGAAATGAGACAAGAGCTGGAGGATGGAGAGAGTGTAAAGAAAAGCTGTCTCCGGAGTTAACATGGTTATCACCCTTATCAACTCACTGCAGGGACCATTATTTGCACGAGTCCTGTACAACAAGATTGATAAACATTCCAGCAGACAGCACCAAATGGAATCAGTGGTTTACAAGAATCAAAAGCACATAAAGGGGGAGCAGAATGAATTGGGAAGTATGCAGCGGAGTTGGAGATAGAGAATTGGGGATGGGTGGGTAAAAAAAAAAAATGTATTCATATACAAAATTTTCAAGGAATAAAAAATATTCTAAAAGAGAAAAGAGAGAAATCCAGTGGCATTTGATAAGTATTGCACTGACTTTATAGCTTCATTTGGCAAATACCATCATCCTGTCCATGTTCAGCCCTTCAAGCAGAATGCCTTGCTGTGCTAAGTCTTTTTATTGGGTCTTCTTCAGTATTGTTCAGTGAATGTTTCTAGGTTTTAGTATATTGGCCTTCTATTTCTTTTGTTATGTTTTGTTTCTTCTTTTTTTTTTTTTACTGTTATAAATGGAATTACTTTTCGATTTTGTTTATAGACTGTTTATTATCGAAATATAACCAAACATAAAATATAAAAATAAAACACCATTGGCATACATATACAATAGAAATATAGTTGAAATTTCATCTCAATCTTGTATCCTGAAATGCTAATGATTGGCTCGAATACGCTTCAGGCAACTCTTTTAAGAGAATTAGAAACACAGAGCTTGGTTAGCTTGTTTCAGAGTACAGTGTTACTTTGTTTGCAATCTGGAAGCCTCTATTTATTTTCTTTGCTATCCTGGTTAGAACCTCCAGTGAAATGTTGAAAACGTTGACTACAGTTGGGAAGGTGGACATCTTCCTCTTGGCCTCAACCTCCATGCTCTCAGTCTTTTACCACAAAGTACATCATCAGCTTAGGCTCAATGGCAGCATTAAAGCTTTCTTCTTTGTTGAGTGTTTTGTCATTTCAGTGTTATAAACAGCTTTCTGGGAAAAAAAAACATGTTGATAGAATGTGTCCAATAAAATATCAAGTATATAATTTGAATTTTATCCAGTAGACTTCAGTTATGAATGGAAAGAAACAAAGAAGGAATTCAAAAGAAACAAAAAGAATCCACAGTGTCTGGAGGGGATGATGGCAGATGCGCAATGTTTTCTTCTTGATGATTCCCTCTATGCTCTGATAAGTGAGCATATTACTTCCTTTATCAGAAGAGAGAGAACCAAAGAACCACAGTAACTCACAGTAGATAAAACTACTTTGTGTGTGTGTGTGTGTGTGTGTGTGTGTGTGTGTGAGAGAGAGAGAGAGAGAGAGAGAGAGAGAGAGAGAGAGAGAGAGAGAGAGAATGAGAATAATGTGTGCTGGTATAGCCAGGCTCTGTGGATATATCCCAAGTAGCTAGAAAGGGTGGCAGGTGGCTCAGTATCTGGGTGAGAAAGTGAGACAGCTATGGGAGTCCATGGTGCTTAAAGACAGCATCATGGAAGAGAAGCTGACCCCACTCCTCAGAGTATTCCAGCAGCAGGAGTCACCTATAACAGCACAGAAGGGGCAGAGCATTTACTCATCTGTCCTGATTCTGAAGCTAAGGGAGCTACTGGCATTTCCCAGGCCAGAGCAAACTGTGCCTAGAAGGTAAGAGTTCCAAGACCTGGGGAGCTGGTGGATATTAAACTTAGATCCTCCCATTCCTATAGATAAAAGAAAACCTGAAAGCCATCCAAGAAAAACCCTGTGACAGAGCTCCGGGGAGGAGGGTTATCTTTCAAGTGACACATTTTAGAATTCCCAACAACCAAGCCAACCATACTCCTTGAAAGATGCTGTGTGTGCTACTGAAAACTTTGTTACACTGAACGGTTGGGTAGCCTAGAGAGCAGCTGGCCCTAACCCCCTCTGAAACACAAATTCACATTAAGCAGAACTGTCTGGGAGTCTTATTTAAGTCTTTTTTTTTTTTTTTTTTTTTTTTTATAGTGAAGCAGAACTCAGTTAATCAGCTCCAGGGCTATGCCTTAAACCCTTCTGTCTCAAATACCTAATACTCCTATATTGCTTCTCACAAATCTAAAGCACAGAAACTGTTTTTGAGATTATAATTGAATGAAAGCCCCTTCAAGATATACATTTGGTCACCCAGAACATAGAGCCCAGACCGCAGTCACAGGCATCTACTCTACTTGGCTGGTTGTGAGCCGGCATGTGAGGTACTATGAACCTTCTGTGAGAGCTGGCACATAGCACAAACCTGGCTTCCCAGCACTTTGAAGGCTGAGACAGGAGAACTGTTATCTCCAGGCAAGCCTTGATGCTAGCATCCTGTCCGAAGAGGCTAACAAAAACAATTCCAAACAGCCCTTCGAGAACTGATCCAGACATCAATAATCAGTGGCTGGCCAAAAGATTTTACTATAGCAACTCCATTCTTCTCCCCCTGACCATGAGAGCAGCTAGGGATAACTCATATATAAAAACCCACAGTGTTCTAATAAAACTTTATTTGTAGGAAGTGAAATTCGAATTCCCTATCATTTCTACATGCCACCAAATGTGACCCTTGTTCTGATTTATTTTTCAACTCTTTGGAGATGTGAAACACAGAGTAGCTCACAGGCCATACCAAAGATGTGAGCAGAAATTTGAATCCTTGCCTATCCTTGGCCACACTCTGCCCTCAGACATGGACTTAACCAAGAAGGACCCAGAATACCCAGGTAGGAGTGAGGTACCTGTGTAAGAGAGGCATCTTCTTCCTGGAGGATCACGATCATTAGACTCTTATTGTTGGAGTTAAGATGTCTTCTGAACTGGGCACATCGTCTCTGCCTATGTCCATCTAAAGTGCCCATTTTTACCCATCATACCCATGGTTCTGTTCTGTCTCTGTTCTGCATGTTCAACACTAGATGCAAAGTTGCTAACCAAGAGCAGAGTTCAAGGTGGAAGTAAAACACACCTGTGGCCCATGGCAGATGAACAAAACCCAAACCCATCGAACATCTCCTGCTTCTAGTTTCTTAGAAAGAGCAAACTTTCTGTGTGCTGCTTTTTAAAATGCAGCCATGTAAAGGTCACAGTGTAGGAGATGAAACACGGGGTTGTAATAAGGAAGGAGAAATAAAAAATAATGACAGAAATAAATTGTCATAAGAGGGGGTACAGTTATGATTTATTGTGATATTCTACAAATTTGGAGGTGATTAAAAGCCACCTAAAATTCACATTAACAAGTCACATAAAAATGGAATTAAACTAGTGGGCATAATGTGGCAGGGAATAAAGAAAAATCATGACGGAAATAAATTGACAGGAGAACGATACTATTCGAGTCATACTCTGCCGAGCTACCCTGACAGGAGCCTAGTGTTTTAATTTTAGAGTTTGGATGAGTTTTTGGAGTTCATTAAAGGCCCACATTAAGAATCTCATAAAAGTGAGAAGAAATTAGTGACCATAATGTGGCAGAGGAAATAAAGAAACAATAATGACAGAGATAAATTGACAGACGAATGATACACTTAATGTGTCTCTCTGACACCCGCTATTAATAGGCCGCTCCAAGCTGGGACAAATGTCATTCATATTTTAGCCAAAGTATACCACTAATTAGACCAGCTATCTGCACTGGAATTAGATTTGAGATCCCTCACCTTTAGAGTGGAATCATTTGAATTCTAAAGAAAAGAGCTGGTGACAGAAAAAAAAAAAAAAAAAAAAAAAAAAAAAAAAACCTTTCTGCTTGGGCCTTTCTAATGAGATAAAATTCCCCCTTCTCCCCATTTCGCAGCTATAATTGCTGATTATGTTGTTACATAGCGGAGTCTCTCCTCTCTCCTCCGTCATTATGATCTAGTCTGGTACATCCAGGAGGCTTCAAACGCGCACTGGAGTGGCTTGAGTCTAATTTAGCGCTCATTTAGGCCGCAGGTACCACACAAGGTAAACACGGCATTGTTATAATTAATTACCCCTTAGGCCTCGCCAGGCCATCTCTGTTTCAGCTGACCCTTATAATAATAAGGCTGCCGGGCATATTGTATTTCTTTTGACAGATTAATTAGAAATTCAGCCGTGGAGGTACAAAGCAACCCGGTCATGAATATTTAAATGGCCTGACACAAAAAATCATGAAAGAATTGCTGAACTACATGACGGACAGGGGATATTAGGCAAGTGACTCTAATCAATAATCTCTTGATCTCTTACATATTAATACACTGCCTGCTGTTATTAAGCTCCGTAATAAGGAAGGGGAGAGAAAGTTAGTGTAGCTGTGCTGTAGGCCTCGGCGAGGCCCCCAGTGGTTATGCTAACTGACTGAGAAAATGCACAGAGGAGCCAGGCCTCAGCCTCTTCAATCTAATCCAATCTTAAGAAATGGCAGCGCTGAGGAGCGCAGACTGGATAATTATTGGCGCTGACAAGGTGAGGGCGTTTGCAGGCAAATGAGCTCGGAAGCAGCCCCAGTGCCCAGACCACCCAGAGCAGGGCACGGGGAACACCAGCCTGCGCTGCTGTTCGCCTTGTCGGGCGGGGAGCTGGGGGCCACTGGGGACAGACGCCCTGCCGAGGCCCAGGCCAGGGGCAGCGGCCGCTGAGGCCTGCGGGGCGCCTGCATGTTGTCGGGGCGACTCTGACACCGAGTCGAGGAGATTTACTTGGGGTCCCTGTGCGCAGCTTTTGGCAACGCCAAGGCCACCGAGTGAATTAAGCAGCAGAGGCTGAATATCATCTAAATTCATTAGCGGACAAACTGATGCTTCCCTCCAGCCCTGAGCAAGGCACTGGCTGTGCACGCTCCAGGCCCTGTGCGGGGGGCCTAACACTGCTAAGGCCCCTGCGGGCCCCTGAACCCCCCAGCAGCAGCATAGAAGCCCCTGTAGAGTCAGTCTGGGTGGGGGTAGGGTAACAGCAGGCTGTACTAGGAGGAGGGCATTGTGGCCTCTAGCTTGGCCTTTGGCAAGCAGGACCTTTGTGAACAGGGCAACCTGGGCTTGACAGCGATAGGATGAAGTCCTGTGGATACAGGAAAGCGGCGCATCTTCAGGATAGCCTAATAGGCTGCTTGACTATCAGAAAACAAGAGGCCACTGGGAACACCCGAGTGAGGGCTCTCTGGATTCCTTTAACTGAGCAGCAACAGCCTGGGCAGAGCTGGACGACAGTGGGCAGGGAGGATCAGTCCCCACCTGAGGCTCTGAGGCTGGCTAGCTGAGCTTCTCCCCCACATCTTTGAATTTTCTAGAAACCCTGGAGAGAACTCCTCTTTATACTATATGACCCAGGCTGTCGGGTCCCCAGGTTGCTCTTATCTAATGCTTCTGCTTCTTCTCTTCTGTCAGAACAGACTGGGTGGAGGGGATATTGTATCAACCACACCCCACAAGAATGCCAGAGCCTGAGTGCTGCACAAGCGGGATCTTTCCATTTGTCATGGGGTGTCCTGAGCTAGGCCAGTGTCTAGGAATTCTACAAGCCAAGCCCAGGATCCTCCTTGGGACTCCATTCGACTTGGGGTCCTTTTGCAATCAGTGTGAACTGAAAGCAGAAACCATGCCAGAACTTGGTATATTGGCTTCTGAGAACCATTTCCATATCACCTCGCCTCTCCTCGCCTCACCTCGCCTCTTCTCTTCCTTCCCTTCCCTTTCCTTTCTTTTTCTTTCTTTTCTTTTTTCTTTTTTTGTTTTGTTTTTGTTTTTGTTTTTTCCGAGACAGGGTTTCTCTGTGTAGCCCTGGCTGTCCTGGAACTCACTCTGTAGACCAGGCTGGCCTCGCACTCAGAACTCTGCCTGCCTCTGCCTCCCAAGTCCTGGGATTAAAGGTATGTGCCACCCCTGCCTGGGTACTATTTCCTTTCACTGCAGAGAAATAAAACAAAACTTGGGCTTTGAGTGAGGGGGCTCACTGCTTGGGTTTGCCTGGCCTTTGCTGCTCACTTGTATCGACTGAAGATTGAGAATTATCACCCTTACAAATTCCAGGCCAGAGGCAGGCTGGGAAGGTAGGGGTGTCATGGCTGAGGAGGCTGGGCTACTCAGGGGGCCCTGCTTCTGCTCACCCCTGGCTACCTACTCCCTGCTTCTATGATCTTTTCTCCAGACTTTTCTCCTGAGGCCTGCCCTTACCCAACTGTCTTCTTCTCTGTCTTCTCTCTCTGGAGTTACATGTGGGAGGACAGTGAACCTTTCTCCAAGGTGTTTGAAAACCATTAATTCCATGCAAAGTTCTGCATGTCTACTATGTACAGACATTAGACAGAAAACCTACCTGCTTCTTGGAAAGCCCTTACTGCCTGTCAGAGAGCACATGCAAGGGTGTTTACCAAGGACCAGGCTCAACAGAAGCACAGTAGCTGTCATGCCCAGACCCGTACTGCCTCACCACTGGGCTGTCCCAGGAGATCTCGATGCTATGTCATGTGCTGTTTTTTGCATAGCAGAGTTCCGTCCTGTATGGGAAAAGGCAAACACCCTCATCTAGGCTGAGCCAGGGATCGGATGTGATGATGAACTTGATTGCTAAGCTTCCTTCTGCTATGGTCCTCCTGCTATGGGCTTAGGTTTGATGGATGTTTCTGAAATTGAGCAGTGTTAAGAAAATGGAGGGCTTTGGTTGACATCCTAGGAGAGGAGAGAGGAGGGAAACAAAGGAAGAGGAAAGAGAGGGAGAAGCAATGGCTAGGGTCAAGAAATATGTCTGAATGAAAGGGAGTTAAGTGTACTTCTGCCCCCATCCCATCTCTGGGGCAACAACCACTTCCTTTCCATCTTCCCCGGCTCAGGACAGTTTGGCTCTACAGTGAGCTTTGTTTTCTTGCTTTTGTTCTGTTTTAGCAGAAATCACATACACACAAGTGCACGCAAGAAAACAAATACTTTCCATCCTTGTGCTGATACAATGAAAGACAGAGAGAAGAAAACATGAGTGGAATCCAGTGGAAATGGGAAGACCAGTCTGCTTGTGGCCATCGAGGCACCTTGGGAAGGATAGTCAGCTGTCCAGGCTTCACTGTCCTGTGACTGGGGAGAGGGGACCTGTGCTGGTGCAGATGCCATGTGTAGCTTTTTCTGCCCATGGTCTATTGGTCTTGCTTGCTTGTACTAGGCCTTGTCTTTAAGTGGCTCTCAGGAAGCTGGTCGCCATCACACACACTTGGGGGACACTCTGAGCTTTTCCACCTCTGCTTGTGTGGCTGCAGGTGCTCTGTTACTTGTTCTAGCTGGAATCTCTCAGAATATACAATACACAGGGAAGACCAGAGAATGGACTGAGCACCAATATGGCCAGCCTGCGATACTTAAAGGCTGAGCACTTCTGTTCTGCCATGGATCTTTCTGTCATCGGGACAATCATATTTACTATCCAAGCTTTACAAGACCATGGGAGAACTCAATGGTCTGACAAGCTCCTTGCCTTGTGTCGTGACACCCTATCTGCTGCTTGCTTCCTTGGGTGTGGACTCCAGCTAACATCCCAGCACCGTGAAGTGTTCCCAAACTGCTCTCAGAATCCCCCTGCCATGTGCATTTTTTGTTTGTTTGTTTGTTTGTTTGAACTTGATCCTTAGTTGGCTTTGTATGTGACTCTACTTGGCACATAGTGTGAGGGCACAGACCAACACTATTCATATGGCCTACTTGTTCCCTTAAAGTCGATGTCAGGCCACGAGCGCTGGGATGTACTCACTTGGGCCTTCAGCTTCAGGCTGGGTATTGTGAAAAGGCAATCCCTGCTTCTTGGGCAGCATCCAAGGTCTCAGAAGGGTCCGACTCTGGGCTAGGACTCAGAAAGGGAGTGAAAAGGGGTAAAGTAAGACAATGAGGGAGATGAAGGAGATTGCTGCCAAGGGTAGTGCTCAAGTGACAGCTCCAGAGAGCGCAGCTTCTCAGGCTGACAGAGTGGAGGGGACAGCAGTGGCCACTTCTGCTCTCAGAGGGAGTTTGGCTTAGGGAAACACCCATCAAAGGTGCAGTTCTGCCAACAGACTCCTTGACCTCCCTCTCTTTATTGCCAGCTAATAACAAAGTGCAAGCCAAGAAGCAAATTCATTGCAAATTGTATAAAAGTTTCAGGGCCAGGATGAAGCTGTTAAAAACCACATCTGTAAAAATGGTGTAATTATTATGGGTGGGTAAAAATCTGGCAAGAGTTATTTTCTTAAATAAGGCGTAAAAGGGAACAGATGTGGTGTAACTGACACCCCCCCCCCCAGCTTCACAAATTCTATGAAAAGAGAAAAATGGATCTGATTTATCAGATTATCTTATTTATTTCAGTACAGCAGCCAGGAGGCCAGAAAAAAAAAATCCTGTTGTCTGTTCTCAGTCCTTTATAAAAAGAAGAGTCGACGGGAACCGGGAGAGACACTTCCAGGGGATGCAGGCATGGCTGCCAATGAGCGGGGAGCATGTGTGGGGAACAGCAGGAAAAGTCAGAATCAAGGCTCAGAGAAGATTCCGTGACAGGAGGGGAGGTGGCCATGACATCTAAGTAGAAAATCACAGGCACAAAGGAACATGGCGTTTGGGATCAAGCTGGAATGTGAAAAATGACCAAAGACAAAGACAGGCACTTTAAGTCTGGAAGTCATTACCTCCTCGAGAAGACAGCAGAATTCCATGTTGCTTGGTCAGTGTCTGCAAGGGCAGTCCAGGAGGCTTTCAGTGGAGTTTGCATCTTCCAATCTCTCTCTCTCTCTCTCTCTCTCTCTCTCTCTCTCTCTCTCTCTCTCTCTCTCTGAACTTAGCAACATAAATTTGTTGTCACTGATGTATTAAATACAATGGACACATGTTGGCAGGGAGGACACAGGCAGAGCCTGGAAGGTATTAAGGGACAGCCTATGAAATAATCGTCTAAATGGGCCCACTGCAGGATCTTAATACCCCGTGACAACATTCAATTGTCAAATTCTGCCAGAGTGTCCTACATGCTACAACAATTAAGCCAGAAATTCTTAGGTTTATTTTAGTGCCCCCCCCTCCCCAAATTCCCTGTTAAGAACAGGAAATGCCAGCGAGCTGTGAGACTCTAAGCAAGAAATCAGAACTTGGAAGAAAAAGGGATGGCCTAGCATTTTATGAGACTTCTGCCATTAACTCTGTAATGAATGTCTTTCACCTCCCCTCGATAAAGAGGCAATGTGGGTTTTAATTGGACTTTTGGCTTTTCTTCATTTGATTTAAACCAAGGTAGAGTTTCAAACAATAACACCGAACACCTGGTTAACACATTAGATGGTATGGTGCAGTTGTAAATTGTGGTTTTAATAGTAGGTCTCTGGGGAATTTCAAAGGCCTTCATTGTTCTGTTTGGTAGATATTAGAGGGGGAAGAAAGAACAATTTTGGGCTATAAGAGCCACACACATGACTTTGGTCCAAGTCAGCTTATGAAATTTGATCATTCGACCCCACCGGGAGCCGGTTTTTGACTGAGACTCAGAATCACACACTTACTGGTTCCATATTTCTAGGGCAACAGGGCCAGTGTCATGTCTAAGCATGAAGGTGAATTCTGTGTGTGCTCACATACACCAGCAAATGCATGCTCTTCCTGTGTGTTGGTGTGTGTACAGGGGTGAGGGACCTTTAGAGTAGCAGTTCTCTTTCTTCCCTTTCTTAAAACAAACAAAAAAAAACCAATGAGGCTCTTTGGGCCGGCCCAGTTTCATTCTGGTTACTAGTTGGTTTTCTTTTCCACCAGCCCCTTTCCACATCAGCAGGGGGCTGGCCCTGCCTGGAAGCCTGAGGGGGTCCCCTCATATTTTAAAGTGACACTTTTCCAAATGCCTGAATGACTTTTGCCCTTCCCTTCCAGCTGTGGCCCCACCCCTGCCTTTGCTTCCTAACTCTCCAGGGCACAGACTGAAAACAAAGCCGAAGGGCTTATTGCTTCCCTCTGACGGGAACGTGAACTTGGTGGAAATTGCCAACAGAGATGCCTTTGGAGTCACTGCTCCACATAGCCTTCCTCCTGCCCACTTGGCCTCACCTACAGGGCCCCTCCCATACGCTGAATACAAGACCAATAGAAGTCACTCTGGACCTGTCCCAAGGGGGACCTTGCTGCCTGCAGTCCAGGATATTCCAAGGAGGAAAGGGAGAAGAAAGAAAGAATGGCCATTAGGGAAGACACAGCGTAGAGGCCATCTCTTTGAAACCTGTTATTGTAGGACAAAGGATTGAGAACCCAAGTCTAGCAGGGGCAGGCTGGGAAGCCCTTTCTCCTCTTTGCTCTGCTCACCAGGCTGTGGCAAGACTGCAGAGAGACTCCCCATTGCCCTGCTCTGTTCTCCAGCTTTCCTGCTACTGCAAACGTGAAACCAAGGGCCATGTTCTAAGCTCCAAATATTCTTTCTGGAGACATCGCTGGGATTTCCTGTTTCTGAAAAGAAAGAAAGAAATTCCAACAACCAGGGAATGAAGGGACTACCATCCTCCCAAGCAAAGCATGCAGATGCCAGCTGATCCAGGAGGGGGTGAGAGATCTCAGAATGTCAAATGCAGCCATTTACCATGCATTTTATGCCCTGCTCCTGGGCCTAGAGCTTCATTCACAGGAGGCATGCTTTCCTGCACCCAGTAGGCACTGTGCCTCACACACAGTGAGTGCTTATTAGTCATTTGCAGTGAGTGTGCATGCCTCCCAGCAGGCTCAGTGCCTTGCGCACAGTAAAGGGCTATTCCTCATATCCACAGTGGGCACTCCTTCCTCACACTCGGAAGCATCCCTTGTCCCATCCACAGTAGGCATGTTGCCTCGCACACATTAGGTACCTGCTGCCTCTAATATAGTAGTACTCAAGGCTTGCCAAGGGGATGTCTGAGAGTGCTGCTGCTCCCAGTGGGGCCTGGGTTGTGGTCTTTCTGTTTCACAGGAGAATAGGACTTAGGCTTATAGGGAAAGTCATCGGGTTCTGCTGTATCCTGCAGAGAGACACGGAGCTCAGCATGGGAGAGCTCGTAGTAGATGCTTGTCTAGTATGTATGAGGTCATACAAAAACAAAAACCAACAAAACCCAACAAACATACATACAAACAAACGAACAAAGAGAAAACCCTTTTGACCTAAGGAAGTGCTTATGCTTCCCTAGTCCTAAAACAAGGGCTGTAATCATGCTGCCCACAAGGTTAGGAAAAGATTCTGCATGATTTGAATCTGATCACACCGATACAGTGTCTCCTAACTCAAGGGCTCAATAGATCTAGGCTGCTGGCCACTCATACTCAGTGGCTATCCCTTGCCTTGGACACAGTCCAGTTTCAGCGGGCAGGAGGCAGCAGCAACCCGACTGGCATCCATTCATGGGCAGATGGAGTTCTCAGGGCCACTCACTAAACTGGCCACCTGATCATCTTCTAGGTTCTGTTGGCTTCTCATCACAGGGCTCACTCAGTCTGGAGTTGTTTCTTCCCAGCTACCCAGTGGCTCTGGCTACTGTGACTCTTCCTGGGTCACTGTTTCTCTCCATAATGGTGAATGTCTGGCCACTTGGGGACAGTCTATCTTGAACACCTGCTGATGTTTAGTTTCCACCCAGCCATTGGTGCGATGTGAATATTGGTCCTACTGCTAGTTCTAGACACTCAGGCTTCAGCCCAAGGTTTGTAGGATGAGTGAGGATCTGGGAAGTTAGGACCAAACATGGGGGAGGGAGTATGTTTAAGAGAACAGCCTGTAGCTCAGCTTCAACAACACAAAACTCCATGGAACTCAGGAGCGGAGGAAACTAGAAAGGAAGGGTATGGCAGATGGGGTAAGTGACACAGGCATAGTGACCTTATTTGGTAGGCAGTGGCTGAGCCAAGGTTAGCTTAGGAACTATGTCATTCTGTGAGATTTATGCTAGGAAGAGCCTTGTAGTATCTCCTTCTACAGGCCCATGTGCCAGAATGCCCTTGGCTGGGTCAGTGGCATCCCAGGCTGAGAATGGGTGGTAGATAGTCAAGTGCACTATGGTAACTGAGTACTTATCTGCTATGGGACCTCCAGACAGGCCCAGAAATGCTGCACAGGCCAACCTGCCTTCCCTGGCTTCTGACAGGAAGGGGACTTGGGAGAAGCAATCCCTGCCTTATCTCAGAAAAGGACAAAACACCGTACTTAGAATCCAAGGAGTAGTGTGCGTGTCTTCTAGAAGTGAGGTTTCCAGAAGATTCCTTCAAAGAGCCATGGGGTAGTTACTGCTGCCAGGGTCAAGGTTGAAATTCAGCTACCATCTTCATCCAGTTTCTTGTTGCCATCTTGCCAACAGCTCTCAGCCTTAGCTGAGGCAGCCAGGGCACTACACTACTGGTCTCTGGTTTTGTTATGCTATTGTTTTGTTTTGTACTGTATTGTTCCTAGCTTTTGTTTGATGGCTTGCTTGCTTATTTGCTTGAGACCAGGTGCCACTCAGTAGCTCAGGTTGGACTGAGCCCCACTCTGTAGCAAATGTTAGTCTCAGACTTGTGCATCTGGCAGGCTTTACAGTTTCTAAGAGGAAGCTGGTTTGGCCACCCCCTGCTATGTATCCCTAGAGGTTCTCATAGCTTCTACATCTCCTGCCGCCCAGCCCAAGCCTCCCTCAAGGGCCAGGACTTTTGGCTACTGCTCATGCCCTTGAACTTCCTTGCCCTGGCTTCTTCCTTCAGCACCAGATGACGAGGTCTTGGAGAACCCTGGACTTGTGTTTTCTTTCCTTCCACAATGCTCACAGGTACTGAGCATTAGAGTATAGTCTGTCCATTGTCCCCTTATTGGAGCATATCAGCTCTAGGGAGGCTGGCAGGTAGCCTCTTCTTGGTGTCAGGTGGCACTGGGCATAGTGGTATGTTCCAGAGATGAGTCTCCCTGGAAAGAGGTGTGAGAATATTAGCTTCTCTGCAGGAAGGGAAACTGAGTCTTGGCTGGGTTCAGTGGTCAACCTGGGACCTCACAGCTTCCATAATGCAGAGAGAGACCTGCTCATTGTTCGGCTGCCGAGCTAGGGTGCCACTTCACAGTTCTATGCCCAGGGTAGGCGTGGAGAGCTCTGGAATGTTCTTCCCCATGATGATGTTCAGGTCCTCCCAGCCCTCCTAGGCCATTTAGGTAGCACCTTCATCCCAGGCCTTCTCGATAGCTGGGAGAGTCCCCTCCAATATGCACAGGGAAGCTGGATACAAGGCAAGGTATATGGCTGCCTTGCCTGTGAGCAGATCGCATGCCTCATCTTGGGCATCTCCGCAGTATCTGTTGTCTTTTTTCTCAAGGCTGTGACTGCTTCCAGTCAGAGTTTTGGGCAAAAACACATTGCCCCACCTGTCCTGTTTTCCCACTTAGTACACGAGTTCCACAGTAGACCTGCAGGGCCTGTGGGAGAAGTCTGCCAATCCCGAGTGGCAGCAATATTGGGCAGCGGAAGGAGGGCAGCCCGAGCCAGCTGGTGGGGTGGATGGGATGGGATGGCACGGCACGGAGCGGAGAGGTTTTGCGGACTACTTCAAGGCAGTTAATGAATCAGGTCGCCTCATTACCTCTACATGTGGGTTTTAAACACATATTTATTCTGCTCCAGCTCAACAGTTACTCTCTAGGATTCATCCAGGGATGCTGAACAGGCTTCTCCTGATTCTTCTTTTCCTAGTCCATCTCCTTACTCTCTCCTCTGCTTCTCCTTCCTTTCCACTTCTTCCTGTCCTCCTCCTTCTCTTCCTCCTCATAGCTGCCCTTCTTTTTCTCCTACCCCTTTCTCCTCCTCCTCCTCCTCTTTTTCTTTCTCTTCATAAAAGTAATTTTACCTTCCTCTTCTCCTTTATTCTTTCCTTTTCAAAGCATCTTCACTTCAATTCATCTCCAGTGTCTCACTTGGCACTGAATAATAATATAAAACTCAGGGCTAATAAACACAACGGATTTTGTTAGGAGCAGCAGCCCAGGGCCCACTGTAGACATGGATTCCAACAATAGCCCAGGCTACACCTGGACCAGGTGCTCATTCTTCATTTTCTGCTCAGCCTGCTCCTGTCTGGGCAGAGGTGACAGAGGAATGAGAGACTTCTTTGTGCAGCTGTCTTCCTTCCCACCATCTTCAAGGTTCATCTGGTCGGTGCAGAAGCAACCAGAATGTACCTGAATGGCTGTACCATGCCAGGGAATTTAATTAAGAATACACACATTAGAATTTCAGTGGGATTGCCTATTTAATGTTACTTTATTAAGCCCTCTATCAAACACTTTTTATGTATATCAGTTGATACACAATTAATCTGTTCTCTTGTGAGGGGGAAAAAAAAAAAACCTACCACCGGAGGTGAATGGGAAGTGTCAGATGATCATAATTATAAGCGCTGTTCACTTGGAGCACCTCTAGCCTACATCAGGGATGCTGTGCAGAGGCACTCCTCACTACAGCCCACCTCATTAGACTTGACCTTCCCAGCTGGGGATTTCATTGGTGTTTTTTTAATGGGTTTGTATACTGCAAATCACAACACCTTATGAAACCTCTTTGTAGCTGCAACAAAAGAGAGCACACCGGTTTACAAAAAAGAGCCGCAGCTCTAGCTGGCAGGGTCCCCACCGTAATGCGGGAGAACTTCTCAGCCACTGGCTGGGGAGAGACCGTACCCCCATGTCTTCATCACAGAGATAAATGTCTTTCCTTGGCTTTGAAGCGCCTCTGCTCTGAGGAGCCACCGGCAGCCAAACAAGTAATTGCCTGAGTTCTGATCGCGCTTCAGAGCCCAATGACCGCCCACTTAGAGGAGGCCCTCCAAAGCCAAGAAAGAATCATCCTCCAGTGCAGCCGAGGACATCTTCTCACTGACCAGACTGGACAAGCCAGTAGTGCCCTTGGGTCGAAGTCAAGGAAGTACAGGTTACACAGGGCACATGAAGGTACAGGGGCCAGGTGGGGAGCCTCAGAAAGAACATGCCTGGTTATCTTTTTCTCTTTCCATTTGTGTTTGTAATAAACTCTCTCTCATACAATTAGCCTCAATTGTTTTTATATCTTCAGAGGCAATAATACAGGCAGCCTGGGGAATAGGGTAGTAATCCGTATACCTGTGTTCATTTACCCAAATCACTATGGTTACAGCCGGGGCAAACTGTTTACCGCGAGGATGCGAGAGCCTCTTTCCAGTTCCTAATGACCTTTGCTCCTTCAATAACATCAACAAGCTGGGGAGGCTGCCCACACCATTAAAACCAATTGCCTCTCAAGTTACTGAGGGACTTGAGCGCTTCCTCATTTATTTTTCTCATCTGATGTAGCTCACATGCCACTTCCTTGTCTTTAAAGAAGGGAAAAACTGTGGATTATTGATTTGCCGCTGAACAGAAGACCAACCTAAAAGCCCGGATGAATTGTCACTCATTATTGAAATTACTGAACACTAATTAAACTGGCAGCCCAAATCCCAGCAGGCTACACTCATCTGAAGCTGAGATTCAGACACTTGGGCAGTGAAAGAGAGAGAGAGAGAGCCTTAGCAACCACCAGGGTTGCCGAATGTTTTCTATTGGTTTTTGCTTCTTAAAGACACACAGCCCTGTTTGCAGTGGTTCAGGTGCCACCAACCACACACAGGTGGAAGAGTCAGCCCAGGTCTTTCCCTGGTTCTTTGTAGAAATGAAGGAGCTATGGGGGAAAGATTGTTCTAAGAAGATTTGGCCCTGCTTCCCCACTGAGAACAGAGCCGAGCAGCCTGGGATAGCTCTATGGGAGCAGCAGGCAGCCTCATGCTGAGCACAAGGGTCCATGAGCACAGGCGAGGCCAGCAGTGCAGATGCTTTTGGTAGGGAGAAACTGAGTCATACTGGCCAAGAATGGCAGCGTGGGCTCCCCTGGAAGGAAACTGTGCCCCAGAGCATTTCAGTTCACAAATCTAATTCAGTTTCCAGATTATGCCAGGGCCTCTTTCAAGGCCCCACAAAAGCCACATAAATTATGCATGACCACTGGTAATCCTCCTCCTCCTCTGCTTAAGTAGGACCCCCCTGCCCCCCCCCTTGCTTAGTTTCAAAAGGGGAAACGTCTGATCCAAGGCTGCAATCAAGAGTTAATGTCCCATGGTCACTGGAGAAACACAGCTAATTGGGCCTCAACTAGGCCCTGCAAGAAGCCAAAGTAGACACAGTCAGGAGGTGTCAGGGGGGCAGTGTTGGCCAGTCATACTCAAACAGGGCAAGTATCTGAGGCTACTACACTGCTCTCTCTCTCTCTCTCTCTTTCTGTGTGTGTCTCCCTCCTTCCTTTTCTCATCTGTCATCTGTCTACCTGTCTGCCTACACACACACACACACACACACACACACACACACACACACACACACACACACAGTCTTTTCTCCAAAATAAGAAAATTTCAAAATTCAGTTTTGCATGTAAGGACCCCAAACCAGAAAATAATACACCAGTTCATCGACAGGGAAAGGGTCAAACAGACTGGGACTTATCTACCCAGTGGAATGCCACTCAGCAATGGAAAGGAGTAGCCTTTTAATCATACAACAGAAATGTTCCTCTCTTTAAAAGCAGAGTTGCTGACTGGGAAGATACTGCTCAGACATGAAGATGTGAGGTTGAATACCAGCACCCACATGTAGGGTCACGTGTGGCAGGGGCATGCTTATCACTGCAGTGACAAACAAGAACAGAGAAGCTCCCTGTGGGCGGAGAACGCAAGCAGCAGGCAGTTCTTTCTCCCAGCACTGGAGGCTGAAAGTCCCAGATGAAAGCAAGGTAGATCTCTTCCTGTGAGGACTCACTTCCTGGCTTTTGATGGCCACCATCTTGCAAGGTGCCCCAGAGTTTCCTAGATGTGATCTTATGAAGGAACTCAGTGTGCACTGGTATCTCTTCTTACCATCAGAGCCAGGACCCAACATTGTTATCTCATGAAACCCAAATTACTACCCTAACTGCCCGTCTCCAAATATGGTCACAACTGGGAGCAAGGTCTTCAACATATAGAACTTGGTCTCTAATACAGACATAAAGGTTAAGAGTTGTTATTGTTTGCTATTATGAAAATATTGCCGGCCTTAGTTTTCTACAGTATCTCTTCTCTCTTATTTTACTGTTATTTCTTCTATTCCTATTTCATTTCCATGTCCCATACTTTATCACTTTTTCTTTTTCCTTGCTATGATACATATCTCAGTTTATTTTTTTAAAAGCAGGGGCTTTCTGATTCTTGGTGTGTCTGAAGGTGTCACATTCTTAATGGTAACTGAATCATACTGGAGACCTGTGGGCTCCTACTGATTGGACTTGCTCTGGCACCATGAAGATGGCATCCCAGGCCCCGGCCTCTGCAATGCCCGGTGCACACTCTGCCATCCTTATTTCGGTGACATAGTAACAGCATCCATGTTTCCTCTGGTACTCTGCCCTTTGTAGTCCTGTGTCCATGGGCTTGTTTGTTTGTTTGTTTTGTCTTTAAATTCAGTCCAGCTGGCTTGAAACCCAGTTCATTCTGGTTCTAGGAAACCTCCATCCTTGTTCCTTTCTTCTTCCTTCCCTCCTCCCTCCTTATGTCTCCCTCCATCCCTCTTCTTCTTTCTGCACCTCTCTCTTTCTCTTCTTCTCTTAGCCTGAACCTCCTCCAGCCCCACATCAGCATCTACTGTTTTCCATACATCTTGCCTCTCTGGTCCCCTGCCATTTTCCTGGTTCTTTTAGTTAATTAACAGCATCTCATTAACTACACATTATCTACTCTCCCATTTTTTTTTTTTTTTTAGTCCCTGCTGCTTTCATTTTGCAAGTGTGTCTTCTTGTCCTATAGTCACTTCATCTTTTATCATAATTTCTTGTTCTTGTTCCATATATACTAGTCTGCTTTTAGCCTCTTGGAGACTTTCATGTCCCTCATGGTTTGCTTTGTTACCTGTTGTTCGCACTCAAACAACATTTCATATCACACTTGTGCATATTGTTGAAAGTTCCTCCAAACCCCTTGTTAGGAGAATCCTCAGTGGCCATGGGCATCTCTTGCTTCAACCACTACTGCACAGTGCATCTCTAGAATTTCACAGGCCCTTTCCAACATGTATAGAAAGCAGCAGATGTGAGAATTTGGGGGTATTTCACATCCCATGGAGCCACCCTAACAGCTGGGCATTGAGTTTCAGTAGAAAAAAAAAAACCACCTTCATTTCTATAGGCAACAGATTCTGAGGCACCCTATCTATGCTCCCCCTTTGATGGCTCACATTGGTAACTGACACATGGAAAGACCTCTGGGTTGCACTTCAGAAGGGTAGCCTTAGCCTTGCTAGCAGCCTCCTGTCCTAGGCTAGACCAAGCAGAGCAGTTAGGAAAGGGAAGGGCCTTTTGGCTGTACCCCAGGCAGTCCCAAATGCCTCAAGATCCTGGCCTCACTTTGGGCTTGCTTTTGAGTACACAGTGAATCTTGCCCTCTGAGAAGAATTTTTGGGGAAGGCACCTAACAAGAGGCAAAATACTGTTCCAGTTTTCAGGTATGGCAAAGAAGACGTTACAGTTGGTGTTATTCTTCCTCATAGTGCCATACCTTTGGTCCTGAAGAATCCTGGGTAAGGGAACATTCTGGAATGTTCTCCTGTGTCCCTGAAGTCAAATCAAAGTGACTCCAGGGAGTGACTGTCCTGCCACTTCTTTCATAAAACTTGCCCCATCTCTATGTCTAGTGATGGAGCAATCAGTTTATCTGGTTTCCCACAGAGATTCTCTTTCTCAGTTGTAAAGAGTCTACGTATAGGAGATAATCAAAACTCAAATACATGTGACCCTCTGATTTCAGTTGCTGGAGAGATGTCCTACCAAGTAGTTTCTGGTTGCTGCAAGGGCCAAGGGAAGGGGGTGCATCTCATCTCACCATCTTCTAAGAATGTTCTTCAAGGTTTCCAGGGAAAATCAGAGGCATCAATAGTCCTTAGTTCTAAATTAAGAATTGCTGTGGGATGGGCCATGCAGTTAAATACACAGAGTTAGAGACACAGCTGACCCAGGAAGAACTTTTTAAGAGACACGGCTTACCCTGGAAGACCTTTCTTAATTCTTAAGAATTAAGATTAAAAGATAAAAAGAGGTGATGGAAAAAACTGGAAGAGCCAGAGGTGGTGGGCAGCTCCAAGGAAACAGCATTTTCCAGACACAATAAGGTCTGGAACATAGGATCTCACAGAGACTGAGACAGTTCACACAAGATCTACACAAGCTCAGATGAGACAAAATGCCAGCAGGCAGACAAGAAAGTGGCACGAAGTTCCACCCCTAACCAAGAAGCTATTTGAGATAGCTGTTGGGAAAGGGAAAAACCAGTTTTCTTCAACGGAGTAACACTGGGAATATTAGGAACACTCCAGGCCAGGTTCCTGCTCAAGAATAGCTGTGTGTGCCTGTGCATGTATGCAGTGTAATCTTTAAGAGACAGAAAGAGTATGAAATTGTATGGAAGTGTCTGGGAGGAGTAGAGGAAGAGGAAATAATATGGCCAAAATATTTTATATAAACTTTAAAAAAATAAATTTTAAAGAGAATTAAGAAAAAGTACAGCTACTCTGTGCAGTATTTAGAGATGCCTGCAGAACCTGTTTCAGTCACTTGAGACAAAAGGCTTAAATCTAATCTTAGAGCTTTGCAGATCTTCAGACACTCAGCTCTACAGTGTCTAGGTCCTGGGGCTGAGCCAGGCAACAAGGGAGCATGCTTAAGTCCAGTGGACAGTCCATCCAGCCCCTTGATAGCTCTGTGCTTGCATTGCAGGCCTGACCCTTCATCGGGGGCAGGCACAGTGAATATAAAGCTCTTTGGGGATTCCATGATATCACCATGGTATCACGAGGTGCCATGTAGAGCAAGCTTCTTCTCATCAGATCTAGTTCTGGGAGATATTCCAAGAGCCAAACCCTTCTTCTATGTGTTGGAAATCACATCCTTTGAAGGGCCTCTGTAGTTCCTATATCCTTTATGACTGCTGTGTGTGCATGCGTGCTGTGTGCTGTGTACTGAGAGTGTGTGTGTGTGTGTGTGTGTGTGTGTGTGTGTGTGTGTGTAGGCCTAAGAACCTCTGCCCCACCCCCAAGACAACCACAGGTGCCATCCACTATAATGCTACCCACCCCTTTCAATATCAACTTTCTCATTGGTCCAGACCTCACCAATTAGGCTAGATGGGCTGGGTAATGAGCCACAGGGATCCTCTTGTTTCCACCTTCCCAGTGTTGGTATTATAAGCACACACCACCACACCCAGCATTTTGCACCCAACAGTCTGGGTATTAAACTTGGGTCCTATGTTTTCAAGGCAAGCACTTTATTGGCTGAGCCACCTCTCCCCCAGTTCTTTGCTGTAGAGAAAAAGGCAGATTTGGGGAGACAGCAAGGGATAGAAGAAATCGTTTGGAGAAAAAACATGCTGGTCTTTCTGGAGAAAGGAGAGAGACTGAGGGATTCTTATGGGTCCCAAGAGACCTGAGGATTATAAAAAGCAATATTCAAAACTTTCCCAGGGTTCTTCAGCGAATTCATGGATATGTCCAGAGCTTGACCAGATGAAGTGTGCTCACTGACCTGCTCACTGACACCACTGAACTGGGGAAAAGAGGTCTCATGTGACTTTTGTCCCAGCCCGCAGTTCTTCAGACTCCATGGAGGGGATTGAGGGAATGGTACAGAGGCCTGCCTAAAGCCCAAGCAGTGCAGCAGCAGCAGCAGCAGCAGCAGCAGTAGCAGCAGCAGCAACAACAACAACAGAAGTGCAAACCACGGTGTTGCAGGCAAGGCCATGGGCAAACTGTATTTGGTAATGTGCCCCACACAGGGCTGACTGGTATGCTGCCTTACCCCATTGGAGGAGCTGCATGCCTCTCTCAAGGTTATGTGGCTGAGCCAGGACTGTCTGCAGTGCCCAGTGAGTACTCCTTAGGGTGGTAGGAGCTGTCCACGATTTATTACCCTGGGGCCATCCTGCAGCAAGTCCTAGCTTCTGCTTTAATCTATATCTGTTTTCACCCTGGTCTTCATTAGTCAGGGCAAGATTCTGAATTAGAGCGAGAACCTTGACTCCCTTCCCACAAGGCCACGCACGGGCCAGACCTCTCTTGGCAACGTCCCTGGACACACTGACATGATTAGAAGCTGTAGGCTTGAACTTTGAAAGCTCTGTTACCAAGGACAGCTGCACATGGAGGTTTCAAAGGAATCCATGTGGAGGTATGCCTGTTCACACTTACAGACAGCATGCCTTCACTCAGCCTACAGCCTTCTATATAGCCATTGTATGGCCATTGCCGGGACAACCAGGATGCCTGGAGCCTTGGTGGGCCTATTTACACCAGGGACCCGGGGACATCCCTTTTACAATAGCATTACTTTCACTGAATCCTCCTCAGAGAGTGGAGATCATATTTCTGGCAGCTAGCAGGACAGAGCCTGCAGGGGCTTGATCCTTACTGTGAGTATATGGATGATGGTTCGAAGGATCCGGGATTTCCTATTCTAGGCCTAAATGAGGGTGTAAATGAGCCAGAAAACAATAGACTTATATCCAGAACCAGTGCTGTCCAATAAAAAGATAAGACTGTATGGAGGCATATATCTGCAATCCCAGCACACAGGATACTGAGGCAGTAAAGGCATGAGTTGAGACCAACTGAACTACATTCTAAGTTCCAGGCTAACCTGAGCTACATTGCCCAGAGACAGAGTACCTGTCTATGAATGAATGAATGAAGGAAGGAAGGAAGGAATGAATGAACGTGATGTGAGCCACCTACACACCTATAAAACTTGATACCTTTAAGAGTGACTACACTGAAGTATAAGAGAACCAGTTTATATTAATTTTAGATGCTATTTTCTCTAACAAAGATGGCTTTTACGATAACAAGCACAATCCTTATAAAGTTATTGGTAAGTTGTTCTTTTATCTCTGTGAGTCTTTAAATTTTCTGCCCTCCCAGATCCTGCCCCTTTAGCCAGCCTCAGGGAAGTATGCTGCAGTGGCCCATGGCAGCTGCTCTGAAGAAATCTGTGGTCAGCAGGCTCCATGGATACAGGAGCTTCCAAGGTTTCTCAGTGGGCTCTCAATGATATGGGCAATGTCACACAAAGGTGTGGGTTGACAATGTAGTGGCTACCTGCACCTGCAGGTTGTGACTCACAGTTAAGTCCCTGCAAAGGTCTGTAAATTCCATCGTTTTGATTAACCAAACATTTCCCAAGTTTGTTGGACCACAAAACACCTGCTAATTTTGCGTAGTCTGTAAGTCCTACATTGTGATTACGGAGACCAAGGGTGGGGAGAGCCATCTATAGGCATGGTGGCCATATCATCATTGCATCTGCAGCTGCTATAGTCCCTTCTCACAGGGAGCCTGAACTGGCTCTTACAAGCAATGATAACGTGATGCTCCCTATAGAATCCTATAGAATAAATGTACCCGAAAGGTTAGAACACCACAGTGGGTACCCAGACAAGGCATCCACATAGTAGCAGGAAAGGTAATAGGATTGTGAGGGCTTGATTGGGGCTGGAGAATGACAGTGTCCTATGAGCCTACTGTGTGCATGGACAAGAGTCCAGCAAGCACATCCAGATGCCTGTGTGAGCCCATGGAGGTAGATTTGTATGGCTCCACCACCTGAGGCCCTCCCTCTAGGCAGTGTTTGCATTTCAGTTGGAATAGAATCTCCAGGATTCACATTCAGTGCTTGCTGAGTTTGCCTATGACAGGTTTTGCATGAGGCTGTGAAATAGTCCAACATCTGGATATTTCTAGGTTTGTTTTTGCAGACAGGAAAGGCAAACAGGAGAAGACACTGCTTAGCTACCATGCCCCCTTCTATCTGAATGCTTGTCGCCCTTCCTGGCTTCTACTTCACCTATTAATGAGAAATGAGCCCCCTTCCCCCCACCCCTGTGGAAGCCACTTACACTGAGGGAAGCCACTAAATTTTGCCTGGGGAAGAGCTGCGCATCTAGTGACCATTAAACCCCAACTATGGCTGACTAGGTGACATCACTGAGCCTGGGGACTTTAGAGGGTTGCTCATGGCTGACAGGGCTGGCTGACTCTTCGACGATAATGAACACACAGGACCAAAGGATATTGTCCCACAGTAAAAACCTTCCACAAGCAACCAATAAAAGTTTAAACTGTGTTGAAGTTCCAACGACTATACAAAAGGTATAAAAGAGAAACTGCCTTTCATTTGAGCAGGAACTGGGATTGTGATTTATGTGTGGAGGGAGAAGGTTCTGGGTATCTGGAGCTTTCCTGGTGAGAGACTGATAGAAGGAAGCAGCCCCAGTACAGTAGGTACATTCAGGAAGGCAAGGGGCGCCCTTTCATGCAGCCCAGATTGCTCTTTGTATCTTATCCTTGGAGCAGGCCCTTGAAAGATAAAACCTAAGAAAGAAAGAGGCCGCAGAGTTGGGATATTTGGGAAAGCACCCAGGGGACCAGCTAAATGGGACCCAGACTTTCTGGAAAGTAAGATTAGCATCCAGGGAATAAGAGTCTATTTCAAGCCTAGGAAATATGAAGAGGGAGGGACGGAAGAGGTGGGAGAAGGATCTCTGAACGGGAAGTGGGATAAGGATTTTGTGTGAGACGGAGAAGGAATCTGATTGCAAGGGAAGCCAGCCTTCCAGAGCTCTCCTCCTCCGCACAGATTTCCAGCGCTCTCCTCCTCCGCACAGATTTCCCGCGCTCTCCTCCTCCGCACAGATCTCTGAACAGTTTCTGGAACCTTCTTTCGATATTCCATCTCTGCTTTCTCTCCCACTGAATAGGATTTCTGTTCAAGAGGGCAGCATCCAACCCAGAAGAAAGCTCCTTTCCTTCCCATCCAGGGACACAGTGCTGTGGCCCAGGAGCTTTCACGGTCAAGTCACATAACCTAGGCTGGCCTGACACTCTCCCAAGTCCTGGCTAGCTTTGAACTCGTAGCAATTTCTGTACCTTAGCCACCGAGTACTGGGGTCCCAGGCTTGCCTCACTACTCCCAGCAACACGCGGGCTTCGATGACGTGAATTGGGTCTCAGAAAATGTGCAACACACCTTTTATGTTGAATTTGACAAAATGCTGATGTCCTGTGTTCCCCAGAAACAGGAACTGGGGCTGCCAAGGAGACTCAGCTGTGAGGAAGGAAGAGAGAAACCTTCTTTAAAGTGTTTCTTGCAGCAAAATGGAGCCACCAAAGCCTTGCTTCGCCACACCAGAGCACCCCTCTGGCCCGCTTGCCAGAGTCCACTTTCATTCCCGTTGTTGACTCTCAGGCTTGACTGTGTTCTGAAAATCAACAAACACCGCGCCAGGAAGCATGCGCCTCATTTTATCAAATGGTACCTGGCTTGGTAATGGCCTCCCCAGATAATTCGCGCTGATCTGTGGTGATGACCAGGGGGACAGCAATGATTGTCATGTTAGTAAAAAAAATCAAAACAATCATGTTACGTCAGTTCTACCATTAAAAGACTTGCTTCTCTGCAAATTTTTGCGCTCAGTAATTAATACTCTGGGGCTTGTGGTTTCCAAGCCGGCTCTCCAGGCACAGAGATGCCACTCACCTGATAATTATTTCAGGAGACCATGCACGAATGGATGTGATTGACAAATGCAGGATTGCTGTAATTGCCTCAAGCGGAGTCGGTGAGAAAAGGAGAAAGAAAGAGGGGAGTTAACTAGTTGTATGCTTACCTATCAGATGGGAGGGCAGCAGCAGAGAGGCGCCACAGTGTTGCAAGACACCTGACGGCTGTACTAATCGACCCAGCAGACAGGAGCTGGCAGTCTGCACCAGGTAGTGTCCTGACACACGTCTTAACTGGAGCTATGTCCAGGGCTGGGACCTTATGTGGATCACTCAAAGCTGTTGTTGCTGTGTGCATGCTCCCCAAGAGACCAGTGGGACCACAGTCCACATGACCTGCTTAATTCAAAGCAGGAAACTTGGGGAAATCCCTGGAGAACATGATTCGAAAGCTACGCATGGTGGGAGTTTCTCCCATCCTGTGAGTTACACGTAGCTTTGGTGCCTAAGCCAGGTTCTGATCCCGTGGCTCCCCTCTCTTGGCTCAGAAGCATCAAGCTCAGAGGAAGCGGGCATGGGTCTCCTAACAGAGATTCACGCACCTGCACACTGGATTCAGAGAGATGCAGAGAAACCCTCGTTCTTGATTGGCTACTCCAACTCTTATAAATATGTGCAAATAATTTGTCAAGGTTGTGTGAAATTGGGCACATTTTGCATAATTTGTATTTTTTTTTTCTCCTTCACATCTCTGCCTAGTGGCAGAACACCCTCTCTGAAATCCAGGCTGCTCCATGTGCTATGTAGGTGGCAGGGCCCAACTCTGGAGGTGCTCATTGGGCACCAAGAATCGTGCAGACGTAAGCCTGCCCACGCACATTCTATGGCCTGTGTATGCCATTCACATCTACAGATGGGGGACGATCCAGGTTTGTGCAGTTTGGCTAATTTTTGGCTCGCTATTTTAAAATGTACTTGAACACCTGGCATTTAGTGAGCATTTGCTAAATGGAAGGAAAAAAAAAATCAAGCCAGCAAGGTAGAGACAATGCTGGGATCAGATGCAATAAGTGGGCTCGATGGCTGACTTGCTCCTGACTTAGGTAACAGCTTAATCTCTCCGAGTTGAAGAGCCTCATTAAGCATATGGTTTAGTTTGCTTTGGGAAGTGGAAAATGAAGGCATCAGAGTTGGTTGGTCAAATTGATTTTCTTAGAGCCAGAGTGACCTGCTCTTGACATTTGCAAGTGAGAGTAGGGGGTAAGAAAACTACAGAGAACTGAGGCTTTTCTATGCATGGACCTCCCAGGGACGCCTACAGTGATGGATGCTTCAACTCACAGCTCAAGGTTTGCATCATAACAAGCTTGTGCTCTGCTTTTATTTAGTATAGTGGTTTGTGTGCTCACAAGTTCATATGTGTGTACATGTGTGTACATGCACAAAGGTATGAAGGCCAGAGAATAGCTTTAGCTTTCATTCCTTTGAAGCCATCTACTGTTTTAAGAAAGTAATTTAATTTAATTAGATTTTAATTTTTTTATATAAGATTTCTCATCTTTCTGGATCTTGATGATGAATAGTCTAGGCCTGCTAGCCAGCTAGCCCCAGGGATCCACCTGTCACCTCATCCCGGGCACTGGACTATAAGCATCTGGCTATCTTTATATAGGTCCTGGGGATCAAAACCATACCTCATGCTTTAAAAAAGAACATTTACCAAATAAACCATCTCCTTAGCCCTTAGTAGTTTCCAAACCCGATTAATGTTGCATTCACCACACAGACCACACTTCCTAGCAACCCATGTTCTGTGAGGGTTCAGGTGAGATCAGTCACATGAAGGGCAGTTTTGCACAAAAAACCCAGCTCTGCCCTTGAACTCATTCTGGTTATGTCTCCTCAGATTGTGATTCATACTGCATGAGTATTTTCAGATTCTGGGAACTTCCTGTCAGGTGTGGATGGTAACATACATTTTCCCAACATCCTTTGAAAAGGCTAGCTGCATCCTTCACCCGTAAGGATTTTATTAACAACACAGGTAGAAAATTGTGTCTCAAAATTGGTTCACATTTACATGTTTTTGTATCTAGTTGACACTGAGTATTTATTTCCTCCCACTTTTCAGTTCCATGTGTTTTACTTTCAGTGAATTGTTGCTTTTGCCCATTTATTAAATGTAACATTCAAAAATTCTTCCTTATTCTTGATCACTTTTTGTATATTAGGTTAATATTTGATCATATTTACCACAATTGTTTTCACCGCATTTATTTGTTGCTTAACATTTTCAGTGTGTGTGTGTGTGTGTGTGTGTGTGTGTGTGTGTGTGTGAGAGAGAGAGAGAGAGAGAGAGAGAGAGAGAGAGAGAGAACAATGTGGGCATGGGAGCACATGTGCTAAGAGCAGGTTGGCCTTCACCTTCTATCTTGTTTGACACAGGCTGTGCTTGCTGCTTACACCCAGGGCAAGCTATGTTGGCTGGCCCATGAGCTGCCCTGCCTTCTCTTGTTCTCTTGTTTCGACCACCCTTTTCTGGGGTTTCGGAAGCACCCTACTGCAACCAGCTGTGTCTGGGAACAAATTCCATTCCTTGCACTTGGACATCGTACGTGATTTACACACTGAATCGTCTCCCCAGCCCTTTTGTTTGACTTTTAAAGAGTTTTAAAATGTATTTGGTTTTCAAACCAGGGTATTCAGCACGTCTACCAAAAGCATAAGAAAGACTCTGACAGAGATGCTGGGAGCAGAGGCTACAAGGAGTGGGATGCTGAGGATCAGGTCCTCAAGGAAATGACAAGTCTGGCTGAGGACCTGACTGGACCCGCCCCCACCCATGGTGCCTCTGTGCAAAACCTGACATGGACAGGTTTTCCAGTTGTAACTTATGTGGATTGCCCAGTTAGTCTTTTGTTTGTTTTTCCTTTCTAACATAAATAATTTGGCGTGGTTTCCACACAACCATTTATCATTGCTTCTGGGTTATTAACACTCAAACTCAGGGGCATTTCTGTATATGCCATAGCTCTGAGGCAGCGGCTGAAAAATAATTAAAAGGCTCCCACACCATCGGTGGCCTGAGATTGCCCCCCGGACGCCAGAGCTGTAACTGGCCAGGCTTTGGTGACCGTTGCCACTTTAAAGGCTAAATTATATATTTTTATTAGTTGCCTGCTATTTTGCTCCTCATTCCTCTACAACTCTCAGAAGAATACCATCTGGACTCAGTAATTTATTACAATTTAATTTCTCAATTTGTTCCATCGCCTCTTTTCTTGATATTTCTATCAGCAAAGTCCTCTCACCCCAGTGGCAGGAGGCTGGATGCCGGCCGCCAGGGAAGCGGCTCTGCTGCTCAGGATAAAGCTAGCACTGGGCTACCGTCTAGGGGTCTAGGGTCTCCCTTGGAACAATGGCATACACTGCTCAACTGTAGTCCTGAGGACCCGAATCTATGCAGCAGCTCTGGTAGGAAGATGCGCAACACTGAGTTCAGGTTAATCAGCAGTAGCTTTTTTTTTTAAATCTCATGTAGATTACAACTGTGAGGCTCTAACATCTCTTTATCGTCCTTTGTGTTTAGGTTATACATTTAAAGAGAAGTCTTAGATCTGTGGCTAAATATGCATGAAGCCAACACACCCCACGAAAAATGACAATTTGAATCTCTCTTCATGAAGCTTGCTTTCTCTGATGCAACAGGAACAGAATTCTCTTTGGGTTTTAGATGGCAGCATAGTCCCACATGCATCTAGGGAAGAGGCGTCTGGGGCAGCATTAAGACAAACCCAGCATGCTGAGGCTCCTGACCTCAGCATCCTGTCCCATGGTCTTAGAGGAAGAAAAGCCAGCCCTCCCACGTGGTCTCAAGAAGGAGGGCAGTTGGCTTAGAGATATTCTTCCTAGGTCAGGACATGGCAGTTGGGCAGATGGGAAAATTGGAAGAAGAAATATCCCTGGTTCTCTCCATTCTCAGAGCAGCCACACCACACAGATGTGAGAGGTAGCTCTTTCTCTGACCTAGTGCCATCCTCAGAGGGGGACACCTGTTACCTTCCTTTCCAGAGGTCAGACAAAATGGTGATGGGAGTTCTTGAGAAAAGGAAGTCACCCTTTCACCTGATGTGCATGTATGCAGTGTATGTGTGTGTGTGTGTGTGTGTGTGCGCGCGCACGCACACGTGTGGTACATGTGTCTGGTGTGTATGTATGTATGTATGTATGTGGGCATGTGGTGTGTGTGTATGTGTGCACATGTGTGGTACGTGTGTCTGGTGTATATGTATGTATGTATGTATGTATGTGGGCATGTGGTTTGTGTGTGTACACATGTGTGGTATGTGTGTCTGGTGTGTATGTATGTATGTATGTATGTGGGCATGTGGTGTGTGTGTGTGTGTGTCTGGTATGTATGTATGTATGTATGTGGACATGTGGTGTGTGTGTGCACATGTGTGGTACGTGTATCTGGTGTGTATGTATGTATGTATGTATGTATGTGGGCATGTGGTGTGTGTGTGTGTGTCTGGTATGTATGTATGTATGTGGACATGTGGTGTGTGTGTGTGCACATGTGTGGTACGTGTATNGTATGTGGACATGTGGTGTGTGTGTGTGCACATGTGTGGTACGTGTATCTGGTGTGTATGTATGTATGTGGGCATGTGGTGTGTGTGTGTGTGTATATGTGTGTGTGTGTGTGTGTGTATATGTGTGTGTGTGTGTGTGTATATGTGTGTGTGTGTGTGTGTGTGTGTATTGGGAACAGTGAGAACAGGAGACGATAGCTAGCTTTCTGATTTTTCTCTTTCCATTTTCCATCCCTTCTTCTCCTCTTCCCCCTAGAGAGAAAGACAAGCAAAGAGGAAAAGTTGAACTGGAAACAAAGGATGGAGGAGCCTAGGAACCTTGAGAGTTCTGACTTCATGCTGGACTTACAGGCTCCTTCTCCACAGTGGGAGCAAAACCTATGTCCGCAGCTCACCAAGAGCTCAGGGTCATCAATGAGGACCCCCCACCCCCCCAGGCCCTATGCCCAGTGCTAAGTTGTACCGTGACTTTACATATTGCTGCAATAATTCCACACTGGCGCTCTACTAGCTTCCAGCACCTTGTTGGCCTTCTGACTTGGATAGGGTAGGATGGGGAAGAGGAGGTGGAGGAAGTTAACAGACAGCAGTGGCTGACAGAGTAGGTTCCCATGTGCATCTTCATTACCACAAGTGTGTGCATGTGTGAGTGAGTGTGAGAATGCCTGTGTGTGTGAAGGCCCCTTGCGTGAGTTCATCCATGAAAATGAGTGCTACGTGTAAGGGTTTGTGTGAGTTGTTTGTATGCATACCAGTGAGTCTGGGAGTGATTGAATTTCTTTGAATTTCTTACAGGAAGTGTGGCACAGTGGGAAGAAGAATCATGGAGGTAAGGAGAGGGTGATGTTTTATTGAATGTGGCCCTGTAGGGCGAGCTAGGCACAGTATCTGAATCCTGCACCCCATCAGGCTCTGGGTGCTATGATTAAGAAAACCCTGGGAGTCAGGGACTGCAGGGTGCAAAGTGGCTGGCAGCCACTTGATGTAGGAACATCATTTTGATTGTGCAAGTATATAATCAACAGAAAAGCAAAGAGGTGGTCCCGACAGGAGGGGATGCCCCCTTTATAGACAGCTCCCTCTCCCACCCCCAGCTTGGTTCTTCCTTCATTTGCTCAGGAAACTGATCGTTTTCCTCCAGGTTATACATGGCGATGCTTACTTGGTGGGTGTGGAGGTCGCTGCGGTGCAATGGAATGGATCTGAAAAGCTTTCTAAACCGGCAGTGGGGTATGAGAAAGGCGTGCTCAGCTGAAATCTAATCCCCAGCTTGATTGGCACATCCTGATGGAATTAGGAAGAAATTCAGGTTTCCAGTCAGAAAGTTCAGCATCCACTCATCCTGGGGGAGACCCCGTGGGTGGCAAAGCATGCTGGTCTCTGACCTCAGAACTCTGGCTTCTGACCTTATAACAGAGTCTGGCACTAAATGTCCTCTGAAGACCATGAGAATGGAGGGAGTCTGGCTGTTCCAAGGCCCTCAAGCCTTGGGGACATCACAGGCCCCTTTCTCCATCTAATGAAAGTCAGTTCACTATTCCTAATGGAGTTCTTAGGTGTCCAGTCCTGATCCATGTGGGTGTTGGTGCAGACTCCTACAGGAACCACACATGCAACTTAATGTAAACATATGTATGTACCCTACATATTTTCCCTACACTTTCAAAGTCACTCCCAATTGCCCTGCAATACCTTACTTCACGAAGTTGTAACACTGAATTATTTAGAAAATAATACAAACAGAAACCTGTGTACATCCCCAGTGCAGACACCACCGACACACAGTCCATGAATCCTCAGGGCTGACTGCACCTGCCAAACACTGGCTTTTCTGAGTCTTTCAGAGAACACATGATCCCTAAACAGAGTGATCAATGTACCCTGGAGGGGAAGGACTCAAGTGTCATTTTCTCTGAGTTTAATGGAGTCATCCTGTTCTCTTCTCAGGTACACCTTGAACAAAATAACTGCCCCAGTCCAAAGTGTGAAGGCAAACATGTGCGCGCCTACACACACACACACACACACACACACACACACACACACACACACACGTGCACACACTTGCTGCTTCCTGATCATGTGATCAGATGTGCTAACACACTGTCTTGGCTTTAGATGTACTCACTCTAGTTTAGAGAATGACAGCTTTATTGTTCAATAAAACAAATTAATTGGCTCAACTGCCCTGGCCAGTGACTAGGAGCTTTCGTGTATTTATCTGAAAATAGGAAGAGATGGTGAAAACTAAGGTTCAAAGCTCCCCATAGGTAGGCAAGCTGAGGCTCTGGGCAGACAGTGCAGAAGCCTCAGCCTTTGGCTCCTTGCTGGAAGACTCTGGCAACAGATGTGCCTGAAAGTCATTTTAGCGAGTAACCATCCAGAGGGACTTTTGTGGAGGCTTTTTTTTTTTTTTTAAATCCTCCTTTTGAGGAAGTGTTGTGTCTTTTTGGGTATGGTCTTGGTCTCCCCATTTCTCCACAAGGACCCTTTGTGGACAGACCGGCTCCAGCCTCCAGAGTGGAGAAGAGAGGGGGAGCACGGTGGCTCGGCAGAGGGAGGAGTGATTTAATTGTCTGACTCCTTCTGTGCCAGAGAATATCAAACAGAACGGAGCGTACAACAAGGAGCTCAATAATTAATTTCTGTGGCCCTCAGCAGCCGCCTTCTGCAGACTTGCGCTGCGCTTCTGAGCAAAGGTTGGGTTCTGAAGTTCCACTCATTAGCCACGCAATGTATGAAAATACCTGTATTTTCAAAAGGCGTAGTGACAAGAATGAAAAATTTCAGCTATTAAAAATATCCCAGTGTCAGGGACTTTTGTAGAAGAACAAAAACCGATGGATTCCCTCAGATAAATAATGAAACGAGTGGTTGTTGGGGGGCTAGGGGTCAAACCTCCCCTGTTGACTAAAACACAAGGTTGACTTAAAAGGTTTTTAGAAGTTGCTCAAGGAGCTGGGCATGAGTCTAGGTCTCTGTCTTCTAATGAAACAGAGTGGGCACCCTTAAATTTCCAGTGCCATAGCTGCATTCAAAGCACACGTGTTTTAATAGACTGGACACTGTCTTTGACACCAGCCCTGCAAAATGCATGCATACTAGAGAATAATTACTAGTGAATGATGAAGGTGCTGTCCCAGGCTCTGAGTCTATCCAGGAGGGAGTATTAAGACTTGATTTGTCTCAAACTAACTGTGTAGCTGTACTTCCAGAGCAGGGAACAGAAGTGCCATCTGGGCAGGACAGAAGAGTACAGAAAAGGACAAGCATTCAGGACAGAGATCTGAAGTCTGTCCTGCCCCTATCATCTGTTCAGGCTGAGAGATAGGAAGGTTTTCCTTCTGGAATTCTGATTAGCCAACATGCATTTGTTCACAAGCTTAGGATTCAAACCTGGGTAATGTAATTTTTAACACAAATTGTCCAATCACTCAAACATACAAACATTTCAAGGTAATTTCTGCAAATCCCTGTTGTGATCTAATTTCTTATTAAGTAGAATAAAGCTGTTTGGCGTTGCAATTAATCAACGTGGGGGTTGACAGAGCTCATGCAGTCTTGAGCTTTTTATTTTTTAATTTCAAAGGTCCTAGCCATGTGTTGTCTGCAAACACACACACACACACACACACACACACACACACACACACACACACACACTGGAATGATATGCAACCATGCTGTCAAAAGTACACTCCTGCCAGAAAAATGACTAAACCCATGTTTAACAAAGCATAGCCACAAAGGCTATATCAAACACTGTATCAACTATAAAATTGCCTAGTGTCTAAATATTGGTCAGATCATAAAATCATGTTGATGAGTCTCTTTTTCCAATTTGCCAATCTCATTCCTCACAAAGATCTCTCATAAAACTGAGGGGGGCTAGGGACATTTCTGGTCTGATGTCTCCACATCCCAGATCTGTGCATAGAAGCATTGTTAACCTGAAGCCTGCCAGAGTACTGCTCTTCAGACCTTGAAGGGTTTGGGGCAAATGTTACTCAAATTCTAATAATTCCTTTCAAAGGTTTGTGCTTACCTTCCAGTTGAGACTGATCAATAGACAATTTATGAGTAACCAATCTTGTTCTCAAGGGCTGAGAAAGGCAGCACAGGGTAAATACTCGGTTGGCTGATTACCATAGTTACGAGAGGCAGCATTATAGTTGCAAAGAAATGCCTGTGTGTTCTTACTTAACAGGGAAGACCACAGTGCAAACAAAGGTTATTATGTTAAAAGAAAAAAAAATGACTGTTTTCCAAGCAGAAGAAATGGTGGGTAACAATTCTGTAATCCAACCTTATTTAACAAGGAAAATGATCTCTTAAAACATCCCAGAGGAAAAAGTAAAATTAGACCAGGTCATCAGTAGTTCAGAGAGGTAGGGTGTTCGAGGGTCCTTTTCCCTTGGTTGGACCACTTTATGCTAATTCAGTTTCCTATCTGCAAGAGTGAAGTACATAGCCTCACAGGGTGATGGGTCCCAGAGCTACAATTTAATACAGATCTAGTAATTCTATTGTGCAGCATAGCAAGTTCATGTAGAAAGAACAAATACTAAAAGTAAGCAGGATAGGATCGCTAGTCTCATGCTATCGAAACACTACCCTTAAAGCACAGAAACTCTATTATGGTTCAAAGGATGTGCCTTGTTCAGAGAGTGAGAGGAAGCATGCAATGATATGGGAAAATGTTCTGAAGACTCAGGTGCTAGGGAACAGGTATGGTAGACACACAGTTATGCACTGAGAGAGGCTGCTGGCTGCTGGCAGCAGCAGAGGGCAGAATCCACTCGCAAGGAGTCAGTGTTTTGTGTTACCCTCTATATTCTTCCAAATACTTGGCAAGAAGGACAGTAAAGCTGTCAGAAACTGGGAGCCCTTGGTGATGAAGGGGTAGCTCCATCAAGGATGGAGTAGGGACCAGTCAGTTCATGTCTCTACACACTCCATTGGCCCATTCGGGAAATGTCCTGCTCTGTACCTTAAATGGCATGCAAATGTTGAATTGCCTATGTGATGACTCCTCTTGTCCTAAGAGAGAGTTTCACACACTGGTATTCATTAAGGGTCAGACTGAAGGATTAGATGGTTAACAGTGAAAGAGAACTACTCCCCTTGAAGCTACAGTTTACCCGTGGATGTTGGTGGGATTATTCCTTTGCCCTTGGTGAGGAGAATTAACTTCTTTGCTACATAAGACAAGGAAGATGAACTAAGACTTCCTTTAAAAAAAAAAAAGTGCAGTCTTAAATCGGCAATAAAGATAAAATTGTTGGTGTGGTCTGAGTCCCATAAGAAGTGACATTTGGATTTTATTAAATTTGCCATCAGAGACTGTATCTACATGCACAACTGCTTCTTCAATTTTGATGAAATTGACTCAATTCAGGCAGCAGAAGATGGCTGACTCTAAGGCCTGACAGAAGACCCTTGTGAACTAATTAAGCCTCTTGCGGTTACTAAGTAGTCTTTTTCCTAGAAAGACACAATGTCCTTTGTTCCATCTCAGTGGCAAAAGTAATAATGCTTTTTACAGCCTTACTGGTTCCATAATGCTTGGGAACTGTGGTCAAGGAGTTTGTCCCACCCACCTAGTGGAGGTCACATGACATCTGAGAGCTTTGAATCCTGGGTCCAACTTTCTATGGACTGTGGAAATCAATGGACATCTAGCCAGGGTAGGCCCCGCCTCCGCATGATATTGGGAGCTCAGAAACCTTTGCAACAGATCATATACAGATGCCACAAGTGTCATTGAGGTGAGGAAACCGAGGGATGATGGGATCCGTAGCTTCCTCAAGCTAATTATATAGCCAGTGGGTCTACCTGGTTATTTGGCTTACAGAGAAAGTGACCACAGAGGAGTCACGAGTGTGAGATAAAGGAACTCCCACAACAGAAAAATAATCAATAAGGGAGGGATTGGTTTAACAGGCCTAGGAAGTATGCCAGCCCTGGGACCCATGTTGCTGCATAGAGTCTTTGCAGCAGAAAGGCAGTGCCATGCTAAGGTAAATTAGTGGTAGGAGAGGCATGGGAACTCTAGGATATGAGGCTTGACCTGCAGGTGATGGAGGTTACTATGGTAATGAACAAGGTGGTCCAGGCAAGCTATTATGGTACAGTGCAGACCCTAGAAGTGATACTCTGACATCCCCAAATAGGCTAAGAGTGCTGAAGCTTGGCCATGGATCATAAGAAAGATGCCAAAGGCTTAGGCCGGAGTCCAGGGCCTGCCAAGTGTGCACTTGGAGGAGGAAAAGATGGGACAGGAAAGTCCCCTAGGGCATCAGGAGAGGATTAAGGAAATACCTCAAAGTGACTGAGTCAGGCTGATTCTGAGATGGACTGCCAAGGGTGACTGGGTCTCGTATAGCCACATGGAAAATGCTCGAAGTGCTCATCTGTGTGCAGGTGCCTTGGGAATAATCCTAGTATTGTTTGTTGGGAAAGCTAACATAAATCTTAACTCTCACACTTTTCAGTTATCTAACTTAAATTGAGTAATTTTTAAAGTACAATGTAACCTCTATGCCCTCACCAGATTTTTATCTTCTCCTGGAAATTTGTGAATTCAAAGTAAGAAATCTGTAAGTTCTTGGGCCAGAAAATGGCTCAATTAATAAAATGTTTGCTATAAAAGTATTAGGACCTGAGTTGGATCCCCAGCACCCACAAAAAAGATGCCTATGAAACTGACTGCAAGGTCCCACTCATTAAAACAACACCTACACAACTCATTGAACATGGAGACGTCAAGCTAGTGCCTACATAGAGCCTTCACACCTACATGCTAGGTATTCGGTACAGGAAAGAACTCTGCATGGTACCAAAAGTAAAACGTAAGCATAAACCCAGCCACGAATGCTTGGATCTACAAAGTTGTTCCAGCTATGGATCTGCTATTGCCATGGTGCCACAAAGCTTGTGAGAGTAACCAACTGGTATCTTATTTGACTGAAGGTCCATTCACAAGATGGAACCTGTTTCTGACACTGCTTCGGTAACCAAGAACCTGAGGCTCGTTAGCCTAGGGACCTAGGCTAAAACCAAATACAACTGATCTTGTAGTAATAAAAGGACTCGTAATGATATTCTGTTATACTCATAGATAAGTGTCTTGCTCATCCATCACCAGAGAAATCCCCTCCAACAGAACATAGGAAAACCCACAGAGACCTAGGTGTTATTCCAAGAGTGAGAGCCCTTGGAACACACATCCCTAAATGATGTCTTCAGCAAATCTGTCCTCACAGGGCTCAGGGAATCCTGTGGAAGAGGAGGCAGGAAAAGTGTAAGAGCCAGAGAGGATGGAGGACATCAAGGAAATAAGTCCTTCTATCTAAATCAACATGGTTGACACTCATAGGAAAGAAAGCACAGGGACCCAGGCAGCATGCACAGGGTCTGCCTAGGTCTCTACCACTTGGGATACTAGTTTTAAAAAGAGGAATGGACTCATGTCACCATCTCTAACACAGAAGCGATTTCCAATTGATAGCCACTTGCAAATACAAATTTAGTTTCCTCCCAGGGAGTCTCATGGGGGGAAACAACTACTCTTAAGGGCAGGTTGTAAGCCTGGCAGTTATGGCCAACAGAAAAGGAACTCAGTGGTATCTTTGGAACTTCCTTGTCTCATGTGATATTTTAGAATTTTATCTTATTACTTTGTCTCATACACACACACACACACACACACACACACACACACGTATGTATGTATGTATTCTCCTCTCTGTTTTACCCTACAGTTCCTTTGTGTAACTATTTTGGCTTCTAGTTTAGGGTTTTGATGGTTCCCCTGAGTATGCAAATGAGTGGGGTCTCTGTTTCTTATGCCTTCTCTTGGGTTTTTTTTTCCCCTTCCTTTTGTTCTGTCCAGTTGTAATGTGTTAGTTTGTTTTATCCTATTATATTTTATTCTATTATTATCACATAGGACACTTTTCTAATGAGTTCTAAAAGAGGGTGGATCAGCGGTGAGGAGGAGCTGGGAGGAGTGAAGGGAGAAGAATTGTAATCAGGATTGTGTGAGCGGGAAATCTATTTTCAATAAGAGGAAGCACAAAAAGTAGGGTGTGGAAGCAGGGTGTGGAGCCAGTAATTCTAATGCTGGGGAAGCCGAGCAGGAGAATTCCAGCCAATATAGCCAATCGGCAATTCCCAGTGAGTAATCCCAGTACTGGGGAAGCTGAGACAGGAGAATTCCAGCCAATATAGCCAATAGACAATCTCCAGCTTCAGTGAAAAATCCTGTCTAAACTGAACAGTGACTGAGGACGATACTCAGTGCTGACCTCTGCTCTCCACCAGACATCAGCAAATTCACATGAGCATGTACACACACACACACACACACACACACACATGCGCACACACACACACACACACACACACACAAACACACACACACACCGCAAATCTTTTCATCAAAATCTTGTATAAGAATTGAAAACCTGGGGATGTGTCTTAGTTCTTGCCTAGCGTGCACAAAGCCCTGGATTTGATCCCCAGAACCACATTATACCTGGTGTGGTTTGTCTGTTCCTGTACTCTCCGCCTTTAGGAGGTAGAGGCCAGTAAAACAGGAACTCAAGATCACCTTTGACTATACAGAGAGTTCAAGATAATCCTGTGCAACACGAAAGGGCAGAATTTCATTATGAAATTCTGCAACTTTTCCTCTTCAGAGCAATTGTTGGGGAGAAGGCCAATCACACCACCTCTCAGGGTTTTCATTAGTTAGCTAGAAAAATCCTTACACTTCTCTTACTCCCTGCCTCTGACACTTCCCCGTATGAATATTCCCACTGACTTTCATGCTTCCATAGCTTTTACGTGAAGATGGTCACCTGATTAATTAGCTACAAAACTACACAGGAAACTATAAAGCAGACGCCCAATTGCATGGCTTGTGTAATGTATTATTCATTCAGCACACCGCGATGACACATTTGCAGGAGGTTTTCCGCTCAAGGTTTCCAGCAAGGTGCTGCTAGTGATGTGTTTGGTAGCAGCAGGGACCACACAGAGTACACACTATCATCATCAACTCTTTCTTCACCACCCCATTCAGAGGAATGGAAGTGAATTGGAGAAAGAGGAGGATGATTTGAGGATTCCAAAATGTGTACTGACTCCCATTCCCTGCCCTTTGACAGGGCACTGGCAAGAGTCAGATGTTAAATGGGGAAAAATGGTTTAGGTTGCTCTTTGCTTGGAAGCCCACAGAGGGTTTAGAATAGACAGAGCTGGGAAGAGAGAGTTCCCTGTCAGTGTTCACTAGGCTTTGGATGCTGTGCAGGGCAGCAAACCCAGCATGCACTCTGCCTACAGGCTGGAGAAGGAACCAGAAACCACTCAAAGTGAATAAGGCTCCTGCTCATTAAAAACACATTTCCAGCTGAAAGCCAAGGGCTACCTTCAGAAGGGGAGACACTTAGAAGGAGACAGACCATCTCTGGAGAATGGTGGGTGTCACTAGAGACATTCTCAGGATCAAGGGATGAATGGATTCCAGAAGTCCATTCTTCTATGACAGCCATTTCCTTGTTCTCTCTGCACAAAGGCTCCCTGAACAGCTGAAAGGCTACCTTGTCATCAGACATGACCTTGAGAAGTTTGCTTTAAGAGAATATTTTTTTTCCCCAAAGGACACTTGCACATTTGTGTCCCCTGACCCTCTGGGGAAGCTGCAGTTTTCTGGCCACCTGTGTGAATGCATACCAGAGCAAGGGTTGAGAGTCAACAACAGCAAATCAATAGCATTGCACACGGTGTTGCCTGGGCAGCGACTGGAGCTCTTGTCCAAAAATCCATTTTTGACAGAAGGGCGACATGACAGTGAGGTGACAGGCACGCTGGTGCATGAGGCTGAACACTACTGTCTGAGTGACATGTGGAAGAAGTTGTGTAGATGCTGAGGGATAGAACTGTGGTTTCCATCGACAAGCCACTGTATCCAAGTGAACATGTCAATATGGGCTCAGTTGCTGCCAGTCGAGAGAGCCCTACAGCCAGGCTCTTGCACAGAGATGCAATTCAGAGTCCCACTTTATTTCCTTTCTGCCTGCAATAGCATCTTCTAGTGACTGGAGCTCCTTATCTGTTCTACTAGATGGGGAGTGAATGGCCTCACAGCCTGGGAATCCTGTCCAGTTCCCTTTAAGTTAGGTGTCGTGGAATGCGTGTCCAATAATCAGCTTGATGGTGGTGCAGCTGATGGGGATGCATGAAAATGTTGCTAGATTGTAAATGCAACTGTTTTAATCTGTAATCAATAATCAATAGAGTAATGTTATTTATGTTAGATGCCTACTTAGCTGGGATTCTAGTATTTCCTTGTTCTCTCTCATATATATATATATATATATATATATATATATATATATATATACAATATACATACATATGTAATTATATATATTCATGTGTGTGCAGCTACCCATGCTGTACATATGCAGAAGGTTGTCTATGGAAGTCAGAAGTCTACTTTGGGTGACATCCTTCTTCTTCATCTTTGTTTTTGAGACAGTCTGTCATTGAACCTGAAGCTTACAGATCGATGAGCCCTAGGGGTCCTATCTCTGCCTCCCCAGTGCTAAAATCACAAGCTTGTAGCATAGCACCCAGCACTCATACAGCTGGGGTGGGTGAACTAGCTTAGATCCTCGTGTGTGCACAGGAGCTAATTTTAATTTCTTGAGCCACCTTCCCAGAACCCAATTGTTCCCCATCTAATTATCATTTGTTCAGATTAGACGGCGACCAGCTATGGCTTTGTATTTTCCCACCCAGATATGCTCTTCTGATGGCAGGATCAAGGTTATCAGGGTGCCCAGGCAGCACCTACCATGGATCATGCTGGCTTCTTTTCTACCTCCCTCACAGCACCAGGAACAAGCCCATAATTCACCTGCACTCTAGCTGAATAATTGACATCTGTCTGCTTTGTACTTATGGGAACATTTGCATAACTCTTTCAGTTCCCGCCCACAAATTGCCTCAAATACTTTCTTGTGCCTACTCTCGAGACCTACTGAACTAGAATTCTTCAATCTTGTAGTCCAGAAAGGGTACACAACATGCCCCAGGTCACACAGTGGGCAGTGAAGATAGGGTTCATACCATACAACTCTGGCTGGCTGCCAGTCCTGATCTAGTAGCTGCTCATATGTCTGTCTAGCTTTGAGTTTTATAAATTTATTTCTTTGTATGAGAGTTCTTTCCAAACTCTGAATTAAATTGAAAGTAAAGTTGACTTTGGCTAACTCAGTCTCCTCCAATATAAGAATTAACTTCTATCCCATGCACCTGCTGTTTTTAACCCAGCAACAGGTGACCTCTTGTCATTGTGTTACACATCTGGAGGGAGAAGGCTAAGTGCTTCTGGCCCACTATGGAGTCATGGTGGTGCCACAATCAGTGTGAGCCAAGTCAGAACAGGCTCTTCCCTTCACAGCGTTTCTGGAGTCCCTGATGAAATATGCCTGACCTTCACCCAGTCTATGGTTGAGCTGCACTTCTCTGTCCTGAGTGCTTCTATTGTGCTTCAATGTCTTTAGCCACATAGACATGACTTGTATCTCAATGCCCCTAGAGAAACTCTTCCATGATCAACTCTGATTGCTGTCCCTGTACCCAACTACTGATGATCTGTCTCCCACCCAGTGTCACTTATCCTGGCAATCTGCAGGAATGGAGACAGATGTGCCATTCTCATCCTGGCAATGTCATCCTGCCAACACAGGTTTGCCCTGGGTGTCTCTCTTGGATCCACTTTGAAGACTCCTTTGACAGCTGGAATCAGGGAACTCAGATAACAGGAAAGGGGGCACCCCATTGGCTTTTAGAGAGGAGGAAGCCAAGAGCTGTGTCAGCATCAGGAGGCTCAGACCTCTTCCCACTGACCTCAGAACTACAGTTTGTTCTTCCCAGAGTCTCAGCCACCTTTCTGGATCTGGTTCTGGGGGCTCACTTTCCTTTCCCTCACATTACAAGCAAGTGCCATCCTGCATCTTGGCACTTCCCGTCTCTGTGCTGAAAGATCAGGCAGGGAGCAGCTGCTCCTGTCACTGTCAGGGCAAACAGTGGTTTAACAATGGCGCCTGCGTCACTTTCACAGAGCTTCTGCTTCCAGGGTGTTTAGGGAAGATTAACAGATTGACATGTCCCTTCCAGGTTCCAGGTTCCTTTGCAGAACCTCTTTTAGGTTTAAGGGTTTATTTGACAGCAGAGAAAGTTGTGTGCCTACAATATCATTCACCAGACAAATTAATTACATTAACCTGCACTTGAAGTTGCAACCTTTAGGAGTCAGGACACACATGGCCCAATGATTTTTAAGGCTTTTTAAAAAATTAATAAAATCATTTTATTCTAATTAACTAACAAATAAAAACAACACATAGCTGGATTAAGGAAGCTATTCAAACACCTGCCTCACCCTAAACGCTATACATCTCAGTAAACAGAAGAGCTACTGTGACACTCTGGAACTTTGTTTAGGGTTTTATGAAGTTACTATCAATCAGTATTTGTTTATTTATATAGTTCTTGTTAGTTTACTACCTAAAAAGATGAATTCACTTCTCCAGCCTAGGAGAAAATAAAATAAATAAAAACCACAGTTAAGTCAAAATTAGAAGGAAAAAGCTTTATGTCTTCTTTCATGATTCATGTATTGTAGCCTACATTCAGTCCTTCCTCATTAACTAATCCTTCCCCCTCTTGGACTCCTTTTGAAATTTTAGACTTTTTACACAGTATATATGTATATGCATATATATAAATGTAGTATGTAAATGTAAGCTAGGCTTGTAGGATGAGCGAGAACCTGTGAGTTTCGTCTTCTGAGTATGGTTCACCTCAATTAATAATATATTTTTCAAGCAAAATCAAAGATCTCAGTAGACCTGAGACTCTAAACTTTATATAAGTTACCAGAATCAAAACGGTTGATTTTGTGTTCTGAAAGGAAAGATGTGTTCAGTGGTGGAACAAAGTATGATCAACTGATGATTGACCAGATGCAAAGGAAGTCTTTTCAACACATGCATTCACAGACAAAAAGGATTATTTCATTGTCTTTCTCCTACCTTTCACAAAATCTAACTCAGAATACATCACCAACAATCCAATAATAAAAGTATTAAAACTCAAAGTTTTTAGGAAAGAGAAAAACGCAACTACGGACATCATCTCTGACTTTAGTTAGGGCAGAAGGTTTTTAAAGAATATTGTAGAAAGGAAAGGAGTAAGTTGAAAGATTGATTACCTGTCATTCACATAACAGAAAGAGGGGTTGTACGGAGAATGTATAAGAGGAGGTTCCTAACTCAATAACAGATTAAAACAAAAGACAGAAAATAGTGTTGGCACCATGGCACCATTGTTGAGAACACTTAAGGCTTTTGTGCATGACCCTGATTCAGTTCCCAGAGCCCACACAGTGGATCACAGACATCTGAGACTCTGGCCCTAATGGATGCTATATTTTCTGACCTCTGCAGGCACTAGATATATGCATGGTGCATATGGGTATCTGCCAACAAAAATCACATGCATAAAATAAACAATTTTTTAAAAAACCAACGTAAACAAACCAACAACAACAAAAAAACACGGGCAAATAATTTGAGCCCATATCCCACCAGGGAGGCCACAGGGATATTACCATGGGAATCTAAGCCCACAGGTGTGGGTAAAACCAGAAGCTGATGTGGCAAAGCAGTTGGAACTCCTGTGGGTGGAGAGTCAATGCAACAAGACCAGCCATGCTGGGAATGGAAACAGTTTCTTAGAAAGAGAAGTAGAAAGAGGCTCAAGCAGGTGGAGGGGAGGGGTGGGGGGGAGGAAAGCATCTGTAGTCCAGGATAGAGGACTCACAACAGGGTTCCCACTATTGGTGCCTTCCTCTGTGACTTCAGTCCCAAGGGTGAATGGACATTGGGTTGTTAATCCTCCAGCCTGTGGCACCTTGTTATGGCAGCCCTAGCAGATGATGCAGATATCTTCTGGAGGCAGGCTTAGTGGCACCAATCAGGGTCTAGATACGGTCCCCACCTCAATGCAAGCCAGGAGCTATGAAAAGGGTTAAGAAAAACATTGTGAAACCCGGTCAGGTTTCCGCTGTCTGCTTAAAAGTTGATTCTCTGGAGTTTACATGAATTTTTAATTTCAAATGACACCTTTGACTAGAAGTGACAGCAGATCAGATCATTTGTGTAATTACAGCAACAATAATGGGGGAGAGAGTGCTCACAAGAATAGAAAACACGAACTGGATCTGGGCTGGCTGAGGCTGTCAACTGGAGCTGTGGCAGTCTCCAAACTCCCAGAGTGACAAGGATACCCCAGCTTCACAGCTCTGTAAAACCTGGGGCCAGCTTAGGCAATGGCTGCTATAAATTTCAGTGGGGTGATTTATATTTTCTTCAAAACATGATTTGGAGGTAGAAAAGAATGTCAACATAAAGGTAAATAAAACTCAGAACAACCAGCATGGACCAGTTAGCCTTCACAGGTTGAGCAGTGGTTTACCCAGTCATGAACTAGGGCTGTGGGAGCTCAGAGAGTCTGCCTTTCTGTTCTGATATACTTGAGACTTATCAGTGATAACAAATGAGATGATAATCTGCCCTCGAAATGGGAATCTTCCAAAGAAGAGGTTTCAGAATGACTGGGTCCACTCCCATAGCAAAAAGTACCTGCATGCCAACCTGTTCAGAAGGTGAAAGTGAAGAAGCCAGCCTGGAGGCGGGGCTACAGGCAATAGACACTACTGTACAAAAAAAAGATAAGAGAGGAGTGTCGGCAGAAACACTAGGAAGACAGGTTCAGAAAACAAAAACAAAACAAAACAAAAAAACCTTCCAGGGCTGAGGAGATGGGTATGTGTAGCTGAACAAGCCTGATGATCCAAGTTTGATTCCCAGACTCCATGTAAAAAGCTCGATGCAATGTAAAGTATAAGCAATCCCAGCATTTCTACAGCAACAGGAGAGGTGAGGATGAGAGAGAGTCACCCAGATATCCGTAAGCCAGCTAGCTTGAAGTTTGCACCCCAGCAAGAGAACAATAGAGACAGTGTGTCAGTAAGGAATGGAAGAACATCTCCTCAAAGTTGTTGTCTGACCCCATACACGTGCTTCATGCTCACATGCACACAATATATATATATATATATATATATATATATATATATATATATATATATTATATATATGTATATATATATACATATATATATATAAAAGAATAATCAAGAAAAAATTAAGAGCACATGTTCTGTTTGCAGCTACGTAGGGGAAGATTGCAGTGAATTAGCCTTATTTTAGTAAAATGTGCCCTGTGAAAATGACAGGTAAAGTCCTCTGTGCTCAGAAGGATGTCTGCTATCAGGCTGCTGATACTAACATGTGGCAGTCAATTGCTCCTAGCTCCTTGTGGTCGGGTAGCTTAGGAGCAAGCAGCCCCTTCTGTAGTAATGACAAGAGTGTTTATGGGATGAATAACTAGAAGTCTCCTTTGACAGGTTTGAGGGCCAGAATCTCAGCTCAGTTTCAGCATGGGGGGCTGTAGCTATGAACGAAGTCAGGTTTCTCAATGAGCTGAGCAATATTTAGCTCTGGGGCAGGAGGGCCTCTGGGTCTGGGGATTCCTCCCTTACACAGGCTTATGCTTAGCTTGAAGGGAACCTGTGCTAAGTGCTTAAGGATTTTTTTTTCCTCATCTTGCTATTTAGTGAAAACCTTACCCTGTGATTTTCCTGATATGCTGCACCATGAATGAAAATTAAAAACACCTTTCTTGTCTTGAGAACTAACGCCTTGCTCAAAAAGTCAAGTCAAATGCCAAAGAGACAACTGCAGACCATCTGTGTATATCTAGAACAATGGCCTTCTTCCTCTTGAGGTACTTAACCTGGGTGTGGAGTTGCTTCCTTGTGCGGACTAGTTTTTACATCAATTCAACACAGACTAGAGTCATTTTTGAAGAGAGAGCCTCGGCTGAGAAAATTCCTCACCAGATCTGTGGGGCAAGCCTTTGAGACATTTTCTTGGTTGATGATTGATGTAGGAGGGGCCGGCTCACTGGCAGTTGTTTGGAGAGGTTTAGGGGCTGTGGAGTTGTTGGAAGAGGTTTGTCATTGGAGGTGGAGTTTGCGATACAAAGATTCACATCATTTCCAGTTTGGTCATCTGCTTCCTATTGTGGTTTGAGGATGTGAGCTCTCAGCTTCCGGCTCTATCAGACAGAACTCTGGGTAAGCATCAACCAAAAGAAACTCTACCTTACCTCAGTGATACTGTTTATCAAAGTAACAGAAAGGTAACTAGTGCAACCTCCCCATTTTTTTTTCTACCACTTGATTGACAGGATACAGAAGAGAAAAATAGTAATAGACAAGAGTCTCTCAGAGACTGTCTCTACATCCAGATGCCCAGTGCTGAACTGTCTGAGTAAGAGGGACTTTCCAGACAAGAAAAGCAAAGCAATTCAAACCAGGCAGGCAAAAGCAAAGCAGAAGACTCTAGGAGATAGGACAACAGTTAAAAAAACAAACAAACAAACAAAAAACAAAAAAACAAAAACAAAACAAAACAAAACAAAAAACTAGAAGAAAAACCAGGATTCTCAGGTATGTTCAATTTTTCTTTTTCAGTAAAATATTGGATACAAGAAAACTTCAAAAAGATATCCACCATGATCAAGTAGGAGAGATTCAGGGATGGTTCAATGTATGTAAATTGTTAAGTGTAATCCACCATATCACAGGATCATTTCATTAGATGCAGAAAAGGCCTTTGACGAAATCTAACACCCCTTCATGATAAAATTCCTGGAGAGATTAGGGATAAAATGGACATACCTCAAAATAATAAAAGTGATTTACAGCAAGTTCATAAGCAACATCAACTTAAATGGAGAGAAACTCAAAGCCATTCCACTAAAATCGGGAACAAGATAAGTTTGTCCGCTTTGTTAGCTAGAGTAATAAAACAACTGAAGACGATCAAGGAGTTAAAAACAGAAAGGAAGAAGTCAAAATAATTGTTATTTGTAGATCATACATTGCTATATTTAAGTGAACCTAAAAATTCCACTGGAAAACACAGTTGATAAACACTTTCCACAAAGTATCAGGATACAAAGCTAACTCATAAAAATCAGTAGCCTTCCTGTATACAAACAGCAAAGGAACTGAGGAGAAATTCAGGAAACAACACATTTCATAATTACCTCAAATAATATAAAATATCTTGGGTATAAGTCTAACCAAGAAAGTGAAAAGCTTGCACAATAAAAAAAATTGAGACTTTAAAGAAAGAAATTAAAGAAGGTATTAGATGGAAAGATCTCCAGTGCTTAAGAATCAGTAGGGTTAATATAGTAAAAGTGGCCATCTTACTAAAAGCAATCTACAAAAGCAATGCAGTCTCCATTAGAATCCCTACACAATTCTGTACAGATCTTGAAAGGATAATCTTCAGCTCCATAAGGAAACAGAAAAGCCCAGGATAGTTAAATCAACACCAAACAATGAAAGAATTACTGGAGGTATCACTATCCCCAATTTCAAGTTGTACTACAGAACTACAGTAATAAAAACAAAACAAAACATGGTATTGACACAAAAACAAAAATGTTCATTAGTAGAATTGAATTGAAAACCTAGACATATGTCTACACACCTATAGACCTTATTTTTGACAAAGAAGACAGAAACATACACTGGAAAAAAAAAAGACAAGCATTTTCTTTCTTTCTTTCTTTCTTTCTTTCTTTCTTTCTTTCTTTCTTTCTTTCTTTCTTTCTTTCTCTCTTCTTTTTCTTTTCTTTTCTTTTCTTTTCTTTTTTTGTTTTCTAATTTTCGAGATAGGGTTTCTCTGTATAGCCCTGGCTATCCTGGAACTCACTCTGTAGACCAGGCTGGCCTGGAACTCAGAAATTTGCCTGCCTCTAAGACAAGTATTTTCAACAAAGGTGCTTGCTGATCAAACTGAATGGCTGCATACAGAAGAATGACAATTGTTCACCCTGCACAAAACTTAACTCCAAAGGATCATAGACTCAACATAAAACCAGATATACAAACTGAGTTAAGAAGAGAATGTGGAGAATATCCTTGAACTCATTGGCACAGAAGAAGAGTTTTTGAAAAGAACACTACTAGTGCAGCCACAAAACTCAACAGTTAACAAATGGAAGCTTATTGAGAAACTTTTGTATGTCAAAGAACACTATCATTCAGATAAAGTAGCAGCCTACCGAATGGGAGAGGCGGTTGTTTTTGTTTTTACCAGCTATACATCTGACAGAAGGCTAGTATCCAAAACCTATAAAGAACTCAAGAAACTAGATATCAAGAAAAAATAACCAAATTAAAATGGGGTACAGATCTAAACAAAATTCTCAACAGAAGGAACCTCAAATGGCTGAGAAACACTCTAAGAAGTGTTCAACATCCTTAGTCATCAGGGAAATGCAAATCAAAACTACTTTGAGATTTTATCTTACACCTGTCAGAGTGGCAAAGATCAATAAAACAAGTGACTGCACTTGCTGGAGAGCTTGTGGAACAAGAAGAACACTCCTCCATTGCTGGTGGGAGTGCAAATTGTACAATCACTGTGGAAATCAGTGTGGCAATTCCTCAGGAACCTGAGAATTAATCTACCACATGATCCAGCTATACCACTCCTGGGCATATACCCAAACGATGCTTCATCTTGTCACAGAGACACTTACCCAACCCTGTTCATTGTTGCTCTACTTATAATAGCCAGAAATTAGAAACAGCCTAGATATCCCTCAACAGAAAAATGAGTAAAGAAAATATGGTACATTTATACAATGAAGTATTACTCAGCCATTTATTTTTTAGGAAAAATGAAACCATTAAATTAGCAGGTAAATGACTGGAACTAGAAAGAAAACCATCCTGAGTGAGGTAGCTCAGAAACAGAAACATAAATGTGTTATATGTTTGCTTATAGGTGAATCAAAGCTGTTAAGTCACCCCAAGCTACAATCCATAGAACCACAGAGTAAGGGCTATGAAGGACAGAAAGATCTTGTTAGAAAAGGGAAATGGAGTAAATAGTTATGGATGGATGATGGGGAAATTGGATCAAGAGTAGTGAGGAGGAAGGAAGAAGAAGACAAGGGAGGGAATAAGGGGGAGAGAGAGTGAAAATTAAGGGTCATTTAAAAGATAGTGCTGAAACCCAGCACAGTAGAAGCTTCCCTTTCTCTCTCTCTCTCTCTCTCTCTCTCTCTCTCTCTCTCTCTCTCTCTCTCTCTCTCTCTCTCTCCATATATACATAAAAGCAATTGGAATGAAATAGCCAAATAATGGGGAGTCGGGGCAGAGACCCAAATGGTCATTTATTTTTCACCAAGTGAAGCGTCTGAGACTGAGACTGAGTTACATTGAATTGTGTTATTGGCCAAAAGGCTATCATGGGAATCCCTAAATGACCCAGGTTGTTGTCAAGACAATATATAGGTTGCCCTTGATAAACTAACCACAAGACCCTGTTGCTAAAGACAACACTTACACACTCATTGAATACAGAGAAGTCAAACTGGTGCCCACATCCAGCCTTCACACCTGCATGCTGGTGATCTGATACAGAAATCTACTATGTGTGCCACCCACGAGGAAACACAAACAGCAACCCAGCCACAACCCCTTTGATCTACAATGGTGTCCTGCCTGAAAGATATGCTAGTGCAATGGTGAAACAAAGCTTGAGGGAGTAACCAATCAATAACTGATTTGGCTGAAGGCTCACTCCATGAGATGGAACTCTTATTCAATACTGCTTGGGTGACCGAGAACTTGAGACTAGATAGCTCAGGGACCTAAGGGAAGATACATATGACTTCTAAACCAAACAAAACAAACACAGCAATAAAAGACTTCTAATGACATTCTACTATACTCATAGGTCAGTGTCCCCATATGCTCAGCCATCTCCAGAGAAGCTTCCTCCTGCGGCAGATGGGAACAAATAGAGAGACTCAGCTAGACATTATGTAAAGAGTGAGAGACCTTGGGACATTCAGCCATAAGTGGGATTTCTTCATCAAGTCTCTCCCCCAAAGGATCAGGAAACCATGAGACTAGAGACAGAAAGAGTATAAGATCCATAGATGAAGGACACCAAAGGCAAAGGCCCTCTAAATCAACGTGATGACTGCACATTCGAACTGACAGAGACTCAGGCAGGATGCTGAGAGCCTACACAGGTATGCCCTAGATGGCTTCCTAGTACTGAGGTGAGGTGGACATATGCCCCCATGCTAACCCAGAATCTACCTTCATTTGCTGATAACCACTTGCAAATGAAAATATAGATTCCTCCGAGGAAGTCTCACGGGGAAACCAAACTACTCTTAAGGTTAAGCCCTATACCCAGCAGAAAATGAATGCAATGTCTTTGGAGATTCCTTAAGCATGTCATGTCAGGGCTTTTAAAAATGTAATCGTGCTATTTTTAATTTTTATTTTACTTTATACACACATACATACACACAGATACCTGGAGATATATATATATATATATATATATATATATATATATATATATATATACTTTTTTAACCTACAAGTCCTTTGCATATATATTATGGCTTCCAGTTT
>NC_034590.1:105666951-105668728 GCF_900095145.1 Mus pahari
TCTACTCTGATGGGAGGAGGGGCATGATAGAGTATGTTCTACTCTGATGGGAGGAGGGGCGTGATAGAGTATGCTCTACTCTGATGGGAGGAGGGGCGTGATAGAGTATGTTCTACTCTGATGGTAGGAAACTCTGGTAGCATTACTATGAGATCAAGAAAAACCTGAAGAAATAAACCAGTCAGTCTGGTTCCTAAAATAGGAGTATTTAGTAAACCAGAGGAAGACTGTGCTGGGAGAGACTACAGAAGTCAGGGTCCCTCACAGACATGAGCTTGTTTAGTGGGCTCGTCCATCATCCATATCCTTCCAGTGATACTTAATGATATTCAAGTAAGGGAATTGGCTTTGTGTCAGTCAGTGACTCTATTCAAGACAGCTTTCTTGAGTCAGAGGGAAGACAGCACACCAAAGCTCATTCCCCAGATTGACTGGGTGCGGAGGCTGGGTTGGGCCCCATGCTTTGGACCTGTGGAGCACAGAAAAATCTAGACCGGTGGTTCTCCAGCTTCCTAATGCTGCAACCCTTTAATACAGTTCCTCATGTTGCAGAACTATAAAATTATTTTTGCTGCTACTTCATAACTGTAATTTTGCTACTGTTATGAATAATAATGTAAATATCTGTGTTTGCTGATAGTCTTAGGTGACCCCTGTGAAAGGGTCATTCAACCCAGAAAGGGCTTGTGTCCCACAGGTTGAGAACCACTAATTTAGACTTTTCAGAAAATAATTCCTAACAACTGCCAATGATCAGACACTTTATTATTTATGTTAATATGAAGCTGAATAAAATAAGTTATGCCAAACATGAATGTATCAGTTCCGGGGTGGGACTGGGAGCAAAAGCATAGTGATGGCTAATCTCGGTTTCCATCTTGACATCTCTGGGAAGAAGAGACCTCAGCTGAAGAATTGTTTTTCTCAGATTGTCCTATGGGCATGTCTGGCCAGGATTCTTAATTGCTAATTGATGCAGGATGGCCCAGCCCAATACGGGTGTTACCATTCCTAGATAGCCATGTCTGGACTATATGTTCAGGCAGCTGAACATGAACCTAGAGAAATCTAGAAAGCAGTGTTCCTCTATGATTTCCATCCCCACTCTTGCTTGAGTTCCTGTCCTGGGTTTTCTCAGTGATGGGCTTCTACCTGGAAATGTAAGTCAAGTAAACACTTTCTTCCACAAGCTACTCTTTTGATCACGGTGCTTATCACAGTCATAGAAATAAAATTAATACAATAAGTTTACAAACAAGAGAATTGTGGCAACCAGGGCCCCCATGAATGACACAGGGAAATCAGGGCCACTAAGAAAGCTTTCACCTCTTTTTTAGATACTACTGGGCTTCCTTCAATATACAAAGACTGACAGACTCCACACAGCAGGGAGGATAGCAACACACGGGCTTGAACTCGAAACCCTAGGTCTCCTCAGACCCAGGCTTTCTCTCCTGTGCATGGATCAGCCGCATAGGCTATGGCTAGCCTCATCTGTGTTACACCCTTACGGTTGTAATTGGTACCGAGTGGATTGTGTTGGGAGAACTAAGAGCCTCAGTGAAAATGTCAGTGTATGGTTATGGGTTACACCAACAGGAAACAGCCCACACTCACCACCGTATTCACAGCTTGGTTCTGCAAAGTCCCTAAGAGTGTCAGATTTTATAAAGTAGACTTGCTTCAGTTGTCAGGATGTCAATCATGCTGTGTTAGAGTTGGGTTGGCTTCCACTCTGACTTAAGGAAGAGTCTTGGCAGTCTTTTCTTTTTTTTTT
>NC_034590.1:105668803-105675284 GCF_900095145.1 Mus pahari
TTTCTTTCTTTCTTTCTTTCTTTCTTTCTTTCTTTCTTTCTTTCTTTCTTTCTTTCTTTCTTTTTTTCTTTTTTCCGAGACAGGGTTTCTCTGTATAGCCCTGGCTGTTCTGGAACTCACTCTGTAGACCAGGCTGGCCTTGAACTCAGAAATCCGTCTGCCTCTGCCTCCCAAGTGCTGGGATTAAAGGTGTGCGCCACCACTCTGGGCAGTCTTTTCTTTACCCTTTTAGATTGCAGTGGCTTTGCCTATGAATGTAAGGGCCTTCATGCACAGAGCCATTTGTATCACCATGCATCATTAGGAAGGGTGACTCACACTGAATAGACTCCTCATGGCTATATTGTCCTTGGATTCTCATGAGTCTGTCATGTAGTTGAAAAGGCACTCTGAGTGGACAGATAAGTAGCTACCATCTACCTTAGCTGCAGGCTTTGGGCTGAGAGCCATGTGGGAACAGACTCACAGTTAGAGTGTTGGGCAGAAAAGTTTGATCAGTGGAGCCTTGTGTCTGACAGAACACCAAGCATGTTTCCTGCAATGACAGCCATTCTGGGGGTCAGAATTACTGTTTTAACCACCAGCAAGTTATACATCAAGTCATTTAGAAGGTTAAAGTTCATGCCACTCTAGTTCTGAGACTGGTGAATGAGTGCCACTCTACTATGGAGCATGGGAGCCTGACACCAGGAACATCCAACTTTGTGGTTTGCATTTGTCTTATGGGCGGTAACAATCTGAGGGCTGAAAGAGGTATGCATTTCTCTCTTTTAGAGGATTGCTAGACCTTCCTATAGAATGCTTGGCCTGTTTTTTGAATGGATGAGTGAATAAATGAATAATTGGGGTTATTACTCCTAGTGAATATTTTAACTAAGTACACAACTCAAAGGTTGACCAGAAAGCCTTCTTAGATTGTCAGTGAAGGCAGAATTCAAGCACAGAAGAGAGAAAACTCTCAGCATGTCACACACTTCATTGTGTTTGGCCAGTACACTTGAACAGATTCCATGAAAGACCACCGCGCCTGAGCCTGCCCGTGAGTCTGCAGAAAATAACTTGAAAGCCAAGGTTCCCTGTGCTGGTGAAGCCAAGTTGAGTAAGTACTGCTGGCTGTTTACACAAGTCCCAGGACACCAGAGTTTCATAAACTCCATCCGTGATCCCTTTTCACTAGAGAAAAATTCGTGACCCTGGGTATAAAAGCATATAAAATAGGTACAGTCATCAAATCTTTATTGGTTGTAAATCACGAAGAAATTTATTTTAAAACAATTCTTTGGTACACACATAATTTTACCACTTATTAAAGATGAAAGCTAATTTGCATGCTAATGAGATGATGCGCTTGTTTATTTTGCATAAATAATTCAATCCTGGCTGAATATTTGATCCTGCAGGACCAAGAGCATCTTCAGTGTTCTTTGGAGTTGACTGATATTTTGATTTTACAATAATCAGTGCTGAAAACACTGTTTTGCATAAATACATAGTACAAAATGGCACAGGAATGTCTGGGGCCATTTAATAAATTCTTTGAAATTCTGTCTTAATCCTACACCAAAATTTATTGAATGCTTTAAAAAAAAAATGAATCTCAGGTCAGCAACTCAACTCAAAGAACTTTAAAAAAATGTGCCTGGGTGTTTTGCTTGCACAGATGTGTCACATATGTGCTCATAGAGGCTAGAAGAGGGCATTGGATACCCTAGGACTGGAATTAAAGATAATTGTGAGCAACAATGAAGGTACTGGGACTTGAACCCAGGACCTCTGGAAGGGAAGCCAATTCCCTTAACCTCTGAGCCATGTCTCCATCTCCTCAAATAGCGAACTTTAAAATCAAACATTCTAATACAACATAGTCCAAACATACATGAACTTGGCACTTCCATAGTAATTAATACCAACAACCATGTTTCCAGCCATCTATGTAAGAACAGAGTATTCTGTGCATATAGACAAAACTGCAGTTCCTGATAGTGTCTCAGATCTGAGCTGTGGTTTCAGGCAGCCCTTGTTGGCTTTGTGTGGTATGCACAGTGCCCCCCTGGGCATGCCATTTGTCTAGCACCAAGACTTCAGTGAAGCTTCACAAGGCAACCTCTACTGAGTGTTGCACAAACATCTCAGCTTCACAGTGTGTTGGACTCAGAATTCATTTTGGTTGTTGCCCGTTTAGAAAACTGACTCTTGCCAGCTTTGCCAGGACCCTCAGATTCAATTGCCTTCATAGAGGATTACAAAAGCTGAAGGCTCCGGGCCCTAGAGTAAACCTCATTTCTAAATATGTTAAATTCAGACCACTAGCTCTGCCGGTCTTGGAAAGGCACAGTTGTCAGTCTGAGTGGAGCTATTTTCTTACTACTTTGTGTAGTGTTTCCATGTATTTATTTATTGCAAGATACAATAGACAAATGCACAGTCTGTGCTATGGTCACTAGCTTCACATATGTGTATCATGTATGTGCACACACTGGAGAGAATGTAAGTCATGTGGACATGTCATTCAGGAGGGGTGTGATCATGGTTTAAGATTAGGTACAGAAGCCGAAAGAGAACTCTCTTCCTGCAGGATTACCATAACACTACAATTAAGCCTTTGTGGGACTCCTCAGTCCCACTGTGTGGCATGGGAAGTCTGGCTGGCTGAGGTCAAGGTCCTATAAATGGAGGTATTAGCCACAGAGAGCACTTGGGCTTGCTTTCCAACCTGCTCGTTCAAGCACTAATTGTTAGGTCAGGAAACTGCAGACCTTGTCGGAGTAAGCAAGAAGAGGAGCCTCGGAAAAGGGCAGAGCTCCCACCCAAATCTAGGAATTCTCGGGCTTTAAATGCCACATTTCTAGTCCTTGACATATTCAAATTATCCCAGAGGCCATTTTAGTTGGTCTCCAGCTGCGAAAAAGACAACATCACATCTGTGGTGTCAGGTGGAGGCAAACACAACAGGCAAAAAAAAATTAATTGAAAAGTCTTGTTCAGATATTTTGTGAAGAAATTAATAACACACTCACCTGGTGGAGAGACGGCCCATCTCAGTGTCATGTGAAGATATTTGGTACATATTTGAACAGCTTTTCATTGGAATGTGAGGAAAGAGAAAAGACTTAATTCGTAAATATGTGAAAAACTAGACATCACTCAGTGGCGATGGTGAAGGGCAAACAGACCAAGCGTGTTGAGGTCTGTGTACAGTCTGTGCGATGGACTTGCTACAATTTAATTGGAGTGGAATGTTTTCTGAGAACAGCCATGTCTGCTAGAGAATAAGGAATAGTGCCAAGGGGACTGGGGACATCGGGCACACACCCCTTTCCCGGAGCTAGCAGGCAGTAGCCTGATTCCTGTTGAGCTTTAGACATGATAAGATTGCAATTGTTGCCTGTCACTTGGTTGCTGAGGAGTGGGGAGGCATTGGAGTTGCTGCATAGAAGAAGCAAGCAAAGAAATGTCCACTGAGACTATTGAAATAATCAATTTTTCTATCAGAGGATGTGAGTATCATGTCAATTACCTTCAAATTTTTGTTCACCTGACTCCAAGCCTCTTGTAATATGCTATTTTCCAGTCTTTTAATTGTATCAGTAAAAGTGAATTTCCATCTGATATGGTAATTAAACTAAATATGTGGTAATGCATCTGATTAGGGAAGGGAAAACATAAGAGACCATCGTGATGGGGCTGTCAGGGAGTCCCCTGCCTACTCAGTCTCCTTCCCTCTGCCGCCTCATCTGAGAGGTCCTCCGTAGGCCTGGCTTCAAGATTCCAGACTCTCGAACTGCACTGAAACTCTGACTTCCTTGACGCCTCCGGAGGTGAGTTTCTGAGAGACACTTGAAGGAAATTTACCCTTTCACTAACTCTGGGGTGTCTCTAGGGGTCTCTAAGGACATGCTTCTCTCTGTAGTACAGAGGTGGGGAGGAGGGGGAAATTCCCCTGTCTCTTTGCCTCTTCTGATTTCGGGGGCGGGGGGGGGAGGGTGAGACAGCACTCTATAGTGGCCTTCTTCATCAAACACAGAGCTTCTTCCTTGTGGGGCAGGTGAGGGCCGGTGAGGTAGATGCAGCAGATGCAAGCTAAGACTCTGATTCTGAGGCCATCAACTCTTCTATCTCCTTCACCTTTCCTCCCTTCCTTCCTTCCATCCGTCCTTCCTCCCTTCTCCCCTCCCTCCCCTGTTCCTTCAACAGAGACTCATGTATCTTCTGCTGGCTTGTAGCTGAGAATGACCTTCAACTTATATTCCTCTGCCTCTCCCCTCCCAAGTGCTGAGATCACAGCCATGAGCCACCATGCCCCATTTATGTGGTGCTAGAGGCTGAAGCCAGGCCCGAGCACATGGGGCAAGCACTAGACCATTTGAGCTGCATCATCAACCCTGGTACTTAGCTTGTCTGAGCCTAGCATTTCCCATCCATGAAGTGAGAGGCAATCACCATTTCTTTGGACAGTCGTGTGAGACAAAGAATCAATTCAAATAATCATTTTTTTTTTCTGTCAGATGGTATGGGTATGTGTCAATTACCCTCAAACTTTTCTTCACCTGATTCCAAGCCACCTGTAAAACACTATTTTCCAGTCATCTAATTGTATCAGTAAAAGTGGAAAAGCCACACATCAGAAAGCCTGAGGTGTCATGGGGCTTTGTGTCACTCACAATACACAACACAGACAGTTTTTGTTTTACATTTCTAGCAGGGCCTGTTGGCATATATCTTTAATCCCAGCATGGGAGCAGAGGCAGGCAGATCTTTGCAAGTTCCATGCCAGTCTGATCTACATAATCAGTTTCAGGCCAGCCATGGCTACATAGAAAGACCCTGTCTCAAAAAACAAGAGAGAGAAAAAAGTTGAATTTCTAAGTAAATTCAGTAATTGCTGGTTATCTTCCTCATTAAGTAAATTCTGGTAGGCATTGATATGGACACTAGAGACCCGAATGGTAGGGCCTTATCAAAAAAAAAAAAAAAAAAAAAGAGCTGTTGGAATCACATGCAGGGCAAAGAGCAGAACACACCTTGTGCTTCTCCTCCAAAATGGCTTGAGCATACCCAGTTGAGAACATCCCTGGTATGTATCTAACAATGCAATAATTCAATCAATACTTAGGGATTGTGAGCCAACTGGGGTGATGAACTAAGAAGAGGGGGAACAGGAGGCCATGGGCCTTGCATGATTCAAGTAGGGGTAAATCTGTGAGGCGTGAGATGTTTGCTAAGCACCTTAGCAGAGTAGAAACAAAGCCCTAGATACTGAGAGAATCTCCCTCCCGGAGGCTGTGGAATCAGATGAGATGAAATAGCTGGAGTCATACAAAGGCATCCAGCCAAAGGAAGGCTGCATTACAAAAGTATCTTTATGCAAGTGCATATGACAGCCGCATGAATACCAAATGAATTCATTATGATTGCTGCTATTTCCATGAATACCGGCTGAATGTGTAATGGCTGGACCCTTACCATGTTACCAGTTTCTTGAAGAAGAAGAAGAAGAAAAAAAAAAAAAAAAACAAATAATGAGAAAATTAATCTCATTACATGCTGAAGAGGTCACCTTTCGGGAAGTGTTTGGAAATATGTCCATGTTGCCACAGGGTATCTTCAGCTATGGCCTCAGCTCATTTATTCCCTCCAGCTTTGTCTGGGACCCATTTCCATTGCAAAGCACCCTCAGCCATGCCCAGCAGAGTAAGGGCCACATCTGCCATCTGAGCAGGCAGGGGGGTTCTTCCTGCAGGTCCTCACTACCTGACTTCTTTGTCACTGGAAAGGGTGTCTCTCCCTGAAGGTGGATCTCTGAAGGAGGCAGGCCAGGCCTTTCAGCAAAGCCTCTTTACTTGGTGTGGTTGTCTAGGTCTTCAGGGGATAGCAAGTGACTGGCACAGAGGTAAGGCATGACATGAGGCATGGCACTGGCTGGGCCCTGGAAGAGGATGCTCCAAAGCCTGCTTCCTCCCCCACCCCCCCAGGAGCTGTGCTTTCCAGCAACACTTCAGCTAGTGGGCTTGTCAGTTGTTTGTTGTTGTGATAAAATACTCAGGCCAAAAGTGACTTGAGGAGGGAAGAATTATTTGGTTTATATGTCCAGATTATAGTCCATCCCCGAAGGAAGTCAGGGAAGGAACTCAAGCAGGAACTATGGAGGAACATTACTTGTCTGCTTACTCTCTGGCTCATGTCAGCTAGCTTTCTTATACAACCCAGGACCTCTTGCCTAGAGATGGTACATCCCAGAGTGGGCCGGGTCTTCCCACATCAACCAGTAATCAAAATAGTAGCTCACAGGCCAAACTGATCTGGGCAATTCTTCAACCTTCTTCACAGGTGACTCTGGAGTGTATTAATCAAGCGGACCATTAAAGGTAAGGACTATAGCTGTGTCATATGGATGGAAGGATGAGTGTGAGAGCTGAGGGCTCACATGTGTGCCCATGCATGGTGGTCACATGGCAGAGGGGGGGAGGGAGGGAGGGAGGAG
>NC_034590.1:105675369-105688963 GCF_900095145.1 Mus pahari
GAGAGAGAGAGAGAGAGAGAGAGAGAGAGAGAGAGAGAGAGAGAGACTTTTTGGCTGTACATAGACTTTGTTTAGTTTCTTCTGGTTACATGGGAGAAAGGACAATGAGTGAGAACAAGTTGGGAGAGGTCATCATCCAAAAGCAGAAGTGTTGTCTGAATGATCTAATTTCAACAGTGAAAAAAAGGAGGTCATGTGTAGAACACAGGAACAGTTACCTAGGTAAAAGAAAAGGCAGGCAGAGAAACTGTCCAGCCTGTGAAACATCCAGGACACATTGAGTACTGGTGACAAGACTCAGGGGCCCTTGGGCATTTCTTTTACAAGACAGATGAGAGGGTCCTTACATGACTAGAACTTGCCAGTACCTATGTTCCCGCACTCATCACCTGTCTGTCATACCAGATTGCTCTGTGTAGCCACCTACAGCCCTCTTGCTTACAGGATTGGAAACCCCAGGAGTTAGTCCTGTGTGACCAGAGGATGCCATGATGAGGGGGAGGTGAGGGATGAAAAGACAGGTGGTAGGTTGGGATCCATGGGTTCCCACAATCTATCTTCACTAGCCAATGAAGGAATACTCCTGGATATATATATATATATATATATATATATATATATATATATATATATACCCCTGAAGGAGGTTCAACATGTACACAGAGGCTGGAGAACTACAAGGTAAGCCCCAGCGGGTCAAAGGCAGAGTCATGAAGACAGAATAACCTCACCTCCAACACCAGCCATAGCAGGGGTCAATTGGAGCCCCAAGCGCAAGGACATTGTTCCAGTGTTACCATCAGGAGACCTTCGGGCATCAGCTCAGACCCTCCCGTAAAAGACACGCCGGGAGAAAGTGAAGCTCGTGTTTTCTGAGGCGTTCTGAATAGCCCACTAGGTCAACACACTGATTACTTTATTCATCTGCTGGCAGACACCTGTGATGGATGCACGGATGGGAAAGCTCAAAAAACAGATTCCAATGTCTCATTTTTTGGCAACTTTGAATGTCAAAATGGGAGCAAGCCAAATGTTTCTAGGAAAAGCCGATTTAATCCCTGGAAATGAGCTCTGGAGGGGAACTCACCTGAAACCACACTCTCTATTTTTGGTGCGAACAGTGTGTTGTGGTTAACACTTGTTGATCTAGAATGGAAAGGAACCCAACAGTTTTGTCACGTGCTCCTCTGGGGTAAGGAATTCAAGGTTGTCAACCTCTCCCAGCTCAACACAGATGGGGCCTGAAGAATCTACTATAGCTTTTAGAGACTTCTAGAACAAGCTCTGGTTATCAGCCCTTTGCAGTAAGGTCGTTCAGTTTTGCTTTCAGTGTCCACAAAACTGGTGGTTCGCATGTACATGGTTTTATCTGTCAAGGAAGACTACCTGGGTTTCTCTTTACTGGGCTATAAGGCTTTATTTTCTCAATATTAGTATTGCCAGGTGGTTTCTATAGTACAGGCAAAGGCCAACATAACCTGAATCTTCCATCACCTTTTCTACCTTCAGTGCTGGGGTGAGAATCAGCTATGGTTTACCTCTATCCTTGGGTGTACCTTAGCTGTATCATGGCTATTTTTGTGACCCGACACCATCCTTAACTGGAATGCAAGAGGCCCTGGCTAGCCACCCAGCTGTCTCTGCCTTTTTGCAGCTGCAATAGGGAGCTTCCTTCCACTGGGTTAACAAGGCTCTGTTTCTGTCGCCTGTCACAGCAATAGCCCTTCGGGGGCTGTTTGCAGCTCTCGTCTCCAGTGACTTCTTATTCACATTATATTAAATTAATGTGCACATTATACCAATGAACATTTTATATTTCTTCAATTAAAATTCCCTACCCAAATATACTGCTTTAATTGCTAGGAACACTAGGATTAAGTCAACACCCTGGTGAAGCATGGGGCTGGACAGTTTTCTCTCTGGTCCTGCACAGCCACACCATTCATGTAATCTCCAGTAGTGAGAGCCTAGCCTGCAGGTGCTATATACCACAGTTTCTGAGTGACGGAGGCTGGAAAACACCGGCTTCATATCCTGTGGGCTTTAGCCATGCTCTGTACCTAAGAATTGACTGTTGATTGTCTTCAGAGGAAAAAAAAAATAAAGAAACTAAAATGTCTCTTTATAAGAGCAGAAACACAGAGAAACTGGTGTCAACAAGCCTTTGGGTATTGCCTACCTGGTGTGTCTCATAGGAGGAAGCTTACTCCACATGTCCTAGCTGGATGGAAGAAGAAGCCAGTAGCTTTTCTCTTCACTGAAAACATGGGCCTCCTTTACAAGTGTCTTTTCCTGAATGACCTAATTCCACCTGGGGAAGCTTTTGTTGTTGTTGTTAATATTGTTATTTTGCTCTCTGCTTGACGACCCCTCATTCAACCTCCAAATTCAAGTATATCTAGGTACCCTTCTCTCCTTTCAACAAGCACGTGAAGTGTGTGTGCTCAGCTCCTGCAGGAAGTGGGAAGTAAAGCTGAACTCACACTACCTCTTGAGGAGCTACTGGAGAGGACAGAGGCTTTAATGAGATAGGAATAACCACGGGCAGGGGCTTTGGGAAGGAAGAGCAAAGTTCCCTCCACTGCATGGATGAAGAAGTCAATGTCGCAAAGAGACCAGAGCACCAGACTCCACCCAGAGATGCCTGCATCACGCTGGCAAGCACATGCACGCTCAATCTGCAGCTTGAAAAGTTAAGGTCAGAAGCCAAAAGTATGGTAGGGAATGAGAGCATTTCCGCTGATGTAGCACCCCCAAACTCAGACTGCTGCCATGGGATCACATTCCACAGGCTTTTGGCTCTTCTCCACACACCGTGGGAACGTGCCTTCACATCCTTCACACCCTCTGGCAGAACGTTAAAAAGCTGGCACTGTGGGAAGCCACGTAACGCCATTACAAGATGGCGCTGGCTACCACTGGCCACCGCCCGTGTATTTCGGGTAAACAACCAATGTGTGCGGGTGCAAATGGGTTTCAGGCCAAGTCTTTGCCCACCCCAGGGCGTAACAGTGAAATCATGAGTAAGCAACCAATTAGACGTGGACACGCAGCCTTGGGGACTATATAGGGAGTNGCTCGCNGGGCCTCGTGGTCTTCCTCTTCAAGATGCAATAAATGCTGTGCTGCAGAAGGATCCTGGTGTCCGAGTGCCTTCTTGCTGGCGAGATGATAGCGCGGGACAATGCCCCATGAGAAATGCCCTCTGCTCTATCTCCTAGGCAAAGTCAGAAAGAGAGGCAGAACTTCATTTGGAAAGTGAACACAAACAAGTGAAGTTTGTGCTGCTGGCAATAGTGAGGTGATAGCCATGGGAAGGGTGGCTCCGAGCTCCAGGTCTTGTGGAAACAAAAGCCTCATGGGTGGTTGGGGAAGGACCAGGACCTTGAGTCCTCCTGCATGGTGGCCAGTGACACCTTACCCACCCCATGTCTCCCAGGCTCTGGCATATTGTGTTTAGCCTGACCTATTACAGGAGTTTCCTGTAGCTGTCCTGCTCCTTCTGGAGGGCCCATGGGACTCTCTGAGGCTAGACTAGAACCCGAGCCATGATAAATGCCATGGTATTTTCTACTCCTAGAAACCCAGAAGATGTTTTACTCTGGGACTGTGAGGAGCCCACCCTGAGCATCCATCTTTGCTCAGCCTACGCAGAGCTTTGCTGTTACAGCATGATTGGATAGGGTGGAACTTGTCTTCATCCAGAAGTGAATCTTCTTAGCGATTCTCACAGTCAGCAGGACCAGTGTCTGCCCAACCCCTAGCAGTAGCAGCACCCCTGGTATGCACACTCGACCCAGTCTTGTAAGTGGAAAGACAGCAGGACAAATAGGAGTTCCAGTGGTCCAGCTCAGCTTCCCAAATCAGCAGGCTCAAGCACAAAAGGAGCCTGGGGAGCATTCCTCTGTAAGGATACAGTCTGCCCAGATGGTAAGAGGCAGGAGGCTGAAAACTGACCACAGACAAAACAAGAGGAAAGTCACAGCCAAGAACTGGTGGGTCCAGGACAAGGGCAGAGGCTGCTTTCAGGAAGGGTTGAGAGAACACAGCTGTGCTAAGAGAACCTGCAGCAGGATTCATTCTTGCCTTTTAATGGCAAGACCACACCCACCTGGCACCACTGAGTGGTGCATTACTTTGTGCCAGGTGTCCTGAGGGACTCTGATGGTGTAGAGTTCAGCCATCCTAGACCCATAACCTCACAGAGCAGCTGAGCAATGAAGGCATCTAAGCTGAACATGACTGGTGAGACTCTGACGACAGTGGCCACCCGGCCAAGTGAACCATTGCTGGACATCTAGTCAATCCATCCTTGAAAGTCACTGCCCTTCTTGTCTGAGCACATTTGTTGTCACTGTTGGTAAATGACTCCTCCTCTAGCTGCTCTGATCTAAGTGGTTCCCAGCCATTAATTGACTTGATGCTCTTAATGACACTTCTTCCAAGTCTTCATTATTATGTCCATTTTTACAGAGAGGAATACTGAGATGCCAGCTTAAGTACCTTGCTCAAGGACACACAGACTGTAACAGCCTGAGACAGACAGCTGCCAGTGCTTCTTCTGTTCATGCCCCCCCCCCCCGGCCCCAAGTGGCCTGAAGTTACTGGGACTAAGACTCAGGTTTTGCTGGCTTTCAGGTACTCTCACTGTGTATGCTTACCTCCTTGGCGTTATGAGAGAGGTCACTGCAGAGGGAGCTGTATCTGAGCAAGGACCTTCCCTGCTATTGCCCAACAGGTGCTCCGTGTTGTCCTTGAGGGTCTGTGTATCAGGAGACTAGCAGTGTCTTGCACTTAAAGCTGTTTTCCGTTTGGGAGCTTCCAATATTTAGCAAGCTTAAGTGTATTTAGGTTTAAAAAATTTTTTCCTACTCAAGAATTAACACAGACTATACAAAACTCTGTATCCCACAAGGTATTTGACACAATATCATGCTCTCATCATTGATGAATCCAGAGCACTCCAGGCTGCACTAGAGTTCTAAACTTTACTTGCATGTTTGCATGTTACTTGATGGTTGAACTTCCTCTCTTGTTTTCAATTCGGCCAAATCATTATTCTTTTCACCTAAGTCTTAACTGGACCTTTTAAAATGTAAATCGTCTCCACTAATTGAAAAGGAAAATGCTTTACAATTTTTTGTTCTAATTTGCCATCTGAAACTGGCATATGCTTTTAAGCAGCTGCTACTGTGCTTGCTGAAGATGCTGCAGCTGGTGGAGGTCACCATGGTGATATTCTTCATACGGATGAAGGTTACTATGGAGATGAGGCTTCACTTTGTTGAATATATGACAATACTAGCTACGGGTGAAGATGTAGATACTTCCTATTGGCCAAGCTCATCAAGGTAAAGGTATTTCTTTCCATTGGTGAAAGTCATTGTGGTGGCTTGAATGAGAAATATCCCCTATAGCCTCAAGTGCATAAGCACTTGGTCCCCAGTTGGTGGCACTCTTTGGGAAGGTTTAGAAGATAAGGCTGTGCTGGAGGAAGTTCAAAGCACAAGCTTTGAGATGAAAAGCCTTTAGCCATTTCCAGTTTCCTCTCTCTGCTTCCTGCTTCCTAGTGAGGATGTGAGCTCCCAGCTTCCAGCTCCAGCTGCCATGCCTGACACTTGCTGCCATGATGTCCCCATCATTATAGACTCTAAACTTCTGGAACCATAAACCAAGATAAACTCTTCTACCAGTTGTCTTGGTCATGGTGTTTTATCACAGCAACAGAAAAGTCGCTAAGACAATCCCCAACGTGGTGATGATGACTCCTGTTGGTCAAAGTCACCATGTTGATAAAGTTGCTTTTCACTGGTGAAGGTTGCCATAGGGATATTCTTTTATCAAAGACAGAAAGATGACAAACAGTAAAGGGGGAGAAAAAGTGAAGATAACCTTCCTGTAGAGCATCAGAAGACATCCCAGGATCTGTGGGAGAAAGTATGGCAAATGTGGGAGGGTTTCCCCAAACAGGCCTTATGATGGAAAAGCCACGTGTTTCTCTCTTATTCATCCGCATTAACACCAAACCTGAATAGAGATTGTGCTGCTGTTGGCAGGTGGGAATACTGCAAGTGCTAGGATACAACCAAGAGGCACGTGTGTCAGAGTAATTGCTGCAGACAGATGATTTGCAGGCTCCCAAGCAGACCCCAAACAGTCCCACCCACGGTAGACCATTTTGGAATCCTTTGGCTTCTGTCTTCTCTGGGTCCCCTCTGATTATGGTTTTTTTTTTTTTTTTTTTTTTTTCATCCTAAAAGCTTTCCCCTGGGAAGCAGGGCTGTCTGAAACAATCAAGAATGGTTAATAACCCTAGTAGATGCTTCCTACGTGTTGACAGGAGAGCCAGTCAAATGTCCCTGCGTAATCGCTCAGGTAATTTGGTGTCAGAGCTTTAGTAATTTCTACAAGTGTCTTCATGCGAGGCCCAGGAGCTGCTTTTGTTTTTGACGATATGCAAAATAAAATTAGACAATTCTTAAAGGTGTGTTATGCTGTAAAGGGTTCTCATCTTCGGGCTTCCGTGTTTTTATTTTAATCAAATAATTTAAGAGGATTAAAAACGACAGCGTTAATAGCCAGTTGGTTTCTATTTGTTCTAGAAACAGACACTAATTGCTTGTGTCAGTTTACCTCACTGCTACCCAGCGCTTAACTTTCTCATCAGGCAAAGCCAGCAGTCCCTGCCGCTGGGCGAAGGAGGGGCTGGAGAGAGGAAAGCTGGAGGAGATAAGGAGAGAGAGGCTGAGGGGATATTAATTAGCTCTCCTGTACTACACTGTATTTTAATTAATCTGACAGATTTTTCAAAAATGGAATTGACTTGTTGCCATTCTTCTACCGCGTGAGCACTTTTCCTTGTCACTGAGCGGGTCAATTGTACCCGTGCTCTCTGCTGTCCCTGCATTGATCTCATGTCTTCCTACAGGCTCTGCTGTGTGCCTGCAGAAAGCAGGGACTGCATTCCCAGCTGCCTCTGCGCAGCCAGAACCTTCCACCGAGAAGCCAGGCACTTCTACATGGTAGAGCTGAGCCAAGAACTTCAGATATAACCATTGCACAGGACAAGCTCTGGGGACCATGTCTCCTGAATGCGCATGACACAGCTGAGAGGAGCCACTCCTTAGAAACAATTAAACAGGAATATCACAGGACTCAGTATCCCTCTTTGGGGATTGGTGGAACCCCCCCCCCCCAATGAAATCAGCACTTCTCAAAGTGTCCTGTATTTATGGTAGCATTAGCCACAATAGCCAGGATGCAAAAAATATCCAATGTTGATAGACTTGTGGATGGCTAAAGTTTGATACACAACCTCTATACACACATACAGAGAGAGAGAAAGAGAGAGAGAGAGAGAGAGAGAGAGAGAGAAGAGAAAGACCCTTAAAAATTAAAAATGATTTTTAAGGAATTATATCACATTGTAACATAACAAAACAAAAAAACAAAAAACAAAAAAAAACAAAAAACAAAAAAAAAACAAAACAAAAAAACAAAAAAAAAAAAAAAAAAAAGAAGAAGAAGAAGGATGTTTCTTTGACCTTCTGGTCATTTTATAGTCTCCTCATCAGAACACCTTATATCCTTAGCTGAGGTTCCCATGCTCCCCAGAACCCATAAGCCCCCTTAACTTTCCACTGACTATCTGGCTGCTTTCTACACTTACTGACAGTAGTACAATGCCTTAGAAACCTGGATCTTGACGACACCTGCACACAGCTGAAAGACAATATCGGCTTGACCATGCCACAGTGTAGCCTTTCTTGGGCTGGCCATCTAGAAATGAGCTTTGGATTTGAAAGTCCCAGAACCCTCAGCAAGACAGCTTGCCTCCACTCTGATCCACGTGCTGTGGTCCAGGCATAACGAAGTGCATCTGAGAGAGCACTGTGAAGGACTTGGTCAGCTCTCTGGACTCAGCCTCTCATACTGTCTAATTGTGAGTTCGGGGCTGGGTCCGTGTCCTGATGACGCCACAGTCACTTCCTGTTCTGCAAAAACCAAGCTTTGAAGTTTGAACTGCTTTGAACTGCCATCTTGAATATAGAGAAATAGAACTCAGGCACTGAACTGGTACCCCCTTCTCCCAATGTGAAGAAATGGACCCCTGACTAGCAAGTTCCCTCCCGAATGTAAGTACTGCAGTAATTTCTTTCCCTCATTGCTGTAGTAAGACGTCCTGACATCCTGGCAAAAGCGACTTCAGGCAGAAAGTGTATATTTGAGCTCATGGTTGGAGGATACAGTCCATCAGAGTGGTGGGTTGCAGACTTCGGTTGTTCAAAACCTACGTTTAATAAGGGTTCTTAATCTCTTTTCTCGTCCACTACCCACCAGAGGTAGTGGAAAAGAAAGGATACAGGGAAGTGGAGAGAATACAGATGTTTAGAAATGTCCTTTGGAGCATATCCAATCTGCATTGTCAGGATATCAGAAGTTCAGTTCTCACGAATCAGCAGTGGCAGCTTTATTCAGAAGCCGAGATTTCTCTGCTTTATGCTGTGTAGAAGTAGCTTCTTGGAGGTAATTTCAGTCTCCAATTGTCAGGATACCAGCAGCCCAGTTCAGTAGTGTCAGGATAGCAATCACAAATCAGTAGTGGTGGCATGGCCTAGCAGAAACGGTCAGGCCTCCTCAGAATCAGCAGGAGTCAGCAAGAGCAACCAGGACCAGAGGGGACACCAGGAGAAATTCTCTGCTGTGCCTCTCTCAACATCTCTGCCCATGTTTTCCTGGCCATTTCTTCTAAGTGGCTGCTGACTTTGTGGAAGCTGTGTCATGCTTAGCCTCTCCTTCCTCCAACTCCAGGAGACCTGGTTGGTGATAAACAACTGTCTTACACACAAGTCTGAGAGTTCTAACTTCTGGGTTCTCTAAAGGAGGTAAAGCAAAGGAACCTTCTGGATCATTCCATCTTACCCCAAGGCAAGGACATCTTATAGTCTGAGAAAATGTGTATGACAAAGTGACTTTCAGAAATATGCCCAATGGATGGAGGATCTTCTGAGGACTCAGCCCAGGGTACAGGCCTGGAATTTTGGCTCACACTTGAAGGTCCCCTGGCTGCCCTGGGGACTGCTCCTTTGAGCATAGTCCAAGTTTTAACCAGAGACCAGGAAAGGTAAACCAGATGAAAAACTATGCGGCACTGGGCAACATGCTTCAGCCTATAGAGTATGTGGTTTTAAACCATATAATACATGTGTATCTCTGCCCACAGTGCAGCATCTTGCTGGGGCTGTCTTGGCTGGTTCATGAGAGGCACCTGTTAGAGTTTTAAGAATTTGTGAGCCAGTCTTTAAACACAGCTGCCGTTAAATATTAAGCCACTTATACTTAAAATTACAAAACTATATGATTAAAAAAGCAACCGAGGCCCCCAAACAAATCACTTTCTAATGATTTTATTGGATTTTTGTGCTCTTGAGGCTAATTATACCAATTTTGCCTGAGTGTAAAAGATGGTAGATTGGTGTGTTACCTGGTGGCAATACTGATGCTGCTGAAATTAGCAGATACCATAATTCAGGGCTCAGAGAGCTGGTATTAAACCAGCATCCTGTCTCCTCAGCTGTGCAATAATTCTGGTTGCGGAGATCTTTGGAAAGTACTTGGAAAGGGTTGCGTCACTCACACCCTTTCTGAACTCTGTAGCCTGTCCACATCTGTCAGCTCGTGTTCCTTCATTCTTGTCTGTGGGAAGCAAGAGTCTCATCTGAGCTTTCCTCCTCTTTAAATACTTTCAGCCCTGTGCAGAATTATCTCATGTAATGGGCTTCTTCTCCATACTGCAATTATTAATGTCGGGCAGAGGTCCTGCACTTCTTGGCAAGCCCCAAGTTCACAGGAATAAATCATGATAAAGTGGGTTAGCTCTGGAGGGTCGGCTGATGTTTTCAATTTAGCCAGTGTAGAAATGGAGTTTGAGTCAAACAAGAGGAGAGAAAAAACCTTATGTCCACTTAACAGGCAGGGCTAAAACTGGACCCATTAGCGAACCCCAAAGCCAAGATATGCCACCCTAGAACTAAGGATGAGCATCGGGCTAATGAGGGGTCTTCATTTGCAGCAGGAACACCAGTGGTTCTGTACTGAACACTATAGATGGTTAAGTGTGCTTTCTTTCACTTATCTGTGGGCTTGCAGTCCCCAGCTGGAGCTTGTGACCAGAAAGAAGTACCAAGTTAGGCTTCTTTGGAGATCATTTCCAAGGTGCAGCACTGCAGAAGAACCTTCCACATCTCTCCTGAGAGTGCAGGACATATGGAAAACACTCTTTAAGTAATGTGTCAAAGTGTCTGAACATGCCAGATAAGTTTTTTTACTCCTGCTGACTTCAGTGCTGTCAGCTGATCCCACCTCTGTCCCTTGCTAGTGCCTACTCTTTGGGGTCACAGCTCACAGCTCAGAGCTCTCTGCTTCTTTCCTCACAGTTTCAAGACTTCCATAGTCAGAGAAGAAGAAAGCCAGATGGTTCCAGTTTTGTCTGTGGGAGCAACCTCAGAGGGCTCACACCATTGGTATCTGCTTCCTTGCCCTTCCAGGGTTCTGTGGTTTTTACCTATTCCTTTTGGTTCTCCATTGTTCCTTGTCCATCAGTGGGTGGACAAATGTCAAGTACTTCTGGAAAAAGGAAAAGAAGACTAACATTCAGACAGCCGTGCTGAGGGGACATTCCGGAGTGTCTCAACCATGGCGGAGTGCATTTTGAGGAAATGATAGAAGATCTGGATGAGGAAGGCAAGCAGGTTATAGGCACCATGTGGGTGCTGCCAGGACAATATCAGGAAGATTCCAAATGCATTTAACACACACACACACACACACACACACACACACACACACACATCTTCATACCTGTGATTTGTGCACATATAGCCTGTGTAAATTCCTCAGAAGTCAAAGTTGAAAGCATCCATCTGTATTGTCACAAGGCCACAATCATGCCCTTGTCATTGATAGTCCTCGTCACAGTGTCTTATGATGTTTTCCTGGGTCAAAATTTCATTTTTCTCAGAGTATAATCTGATGAAGAGTTTCGATGTTTTCCCGTATCTTCTTCTGGGTTGACAAAATAATACTCACAACATTTTTCTTCCTATGAGTCATATTTATCTGTGTGACTGTGACAGTCAAGGAATAGCACCCAAGCTATAGCTAGTGCCCAAGCTGTTGAATAGAGACCCCAGGAGGCTGAGTCTCTGGGGTTGGCAATAGACTAGTCACATGAACTTTTCAGATCAATGAAGCACAAGTAGAAGTTATACCTGCCACTCCCAAGCAGGAATGATTAGAGCAGTCAGGGGCCTCTGGCTCGCCTCTTTTTCTTCTGCTTGGATACTGGTAGACTCCACAACTATATTGCCAGCTATGTGAGGTCTGTAGGGAAGACAGTCCAGAGACTGTCGCAGCAGCTGGATAAAGCATGCTGGTTAGTGGAAAGTTCTTGTGTTTTGGGAGCATTATATTTTCATCGTTTGCATTGTGCATCTTAGTGTGTCTAGATGGGCTACTGCAGGCAAGCTTGGGGAGAGTGAAAGATATTCTCCACCCTGGGTATCTCTCATGCCCATCCCTTGCTCAAATGACAGCTGCCAGTGCCAGCCCATGTCACTAGGTGTGATGTGGAGTGGATGAGACAGGACATCAGTATGAAACCCTGTCCTATGTGGCTTTTCCTGGAAATACGTGAATTTGCTTATTCTAGAAAGCAGCCCACACACTGAAGAAACTACCCAACCTGGGTAAATGCCCTAAACTGATGTGTTTACTGGTGTTACTTGAAGAAATATAGGTGACTCAAAAGCAGCCGCATCACAAAAACTACTACCTAAGCACAGGTGAGGACTTCCAAAAGCAACTTTGCTGAAGAGTAACCCATTGTCAACCTTCCACTTCCTGGATTCTCTACCCCTTCCCAAGTCCATGCACAGCTGGGGGCAGGAGGAGCACAAATGGAGTCTTAAGTGAGGGTCTGGTGAAACTCCATTCTGCTGAGAGTGGATAATAACAGTTCCAGCATCACTACCACAGACCAAAAGATCACCAACCGCTGCATTGTTCACTTTCTTTGAATTTTAAAAATTACATTCCATTTTCTCATTTATGTGTGGGGAGGGCATCTACATTATATTGGTTGCTTTTTCTGTTGCTGTGATAAAAATACCATGACCAACTTATGGCAAAGAGTTTATTTGGGCTTACAGTTCTGAAAAGTTAAGAGTCTGTTGTGGTAGGGAGGCATGGCCACAGGACATCTCCATCAGAAAGCTGAGAGATCACATCTCAACTTCAAGGCATAAAGTGGTAGAGAGAACTGTAAGTTGGCAAGGCCATGTACTCTCAAAGTCCATGCCCAATAAGTCCTCCCAAAACAGCACCACCAGCTAGGCACCAAGTACTTAAAAGCCAAATCCTACAGGGGACATTTCTTATTCTAACTACCACATGTGGGCCACAGCACTTGTGTGGAGGTCAAGAACAGTGTGTGAGACATTATTCTTCTCCTTCTACCATACACACAAATCAGGAATGGAACTCAGCTCATCAGGCATGGTGGCAGCTGTCTTTAAATTTTCTATGTACCTGAGGATGCTGTTGAACTTCTCATCCTCCAATCTACCCACCAAGCGCTAGGATTATAGGCATGTACAACCAGGCCTAACTTAATTATTGAATAGTATGACTCCTGGTTCTTTCATGGAATTATTTTTCAATAGTGTTATTTTTTAACACTTGCAGTCATTCTATAACATAGAGTGAAGAAGGTACTTAGTCATTATACAAGTGTTGAATATGGAAGCTGGTTCCAGAGTTTAGCTGTTATCAATAGTGCTGCATGCAGTTACTACCTGTGTACTTGCAGCTTTACATAATTGCATGAATATTTCTACTGGAAAGTTCCCTGGGAAGTTCTCGCTGACAAGATATGTACAGCATGAATTATGACACTGGCTGCTTATGGCTCTCTATGGATGCTCTAGCAAGAGCATGCACTAACTTACAGGGAATGTGTAAACTCGCTCACTGTTCCCCACCCTTGCTCTCCCTCGCCCAACAGGACACTGGATTAGTTCAAAGGAGTGCCTCTTCATTGTGGGAGTTTCAATACACTCCCAACTTAGAAGTCAAAAGTAATCCCATGGTCTGGAGGTGCAGTTTGGAAGTAGGATCTCTTCTTTAATACATATGATATCCTGTCCTCTGTTCCCAGGACCATATAAAAATTTATCTGCACTGAAACTAAGACATGCCCCTGTAGTCCCAGCTACTAAGAAGGCTGAGGCAGAAGGATTGTGAATTCAAAGACAACTTGGGATAGAGAGTGAGTTCAAGGGCAGCTTGGGCAACTTAGCATGGTCTCATCTCCAAATAAAAATAAAATTAAGTGTGAGGGTTGCGGCCTAGTGGTGTAGAAACCTGGGTGCCAATCCCAGCACCACAAAGAATAGACCTGCATTGTTTTTGTCAGTGAATGTTATATCTTTTCTTTCCCTTTCTTCTTCTTCTTCTTCTTCTTCTTCTTCTTCTTCTTCTTCTTCTTCTTCTTCTTCTTCTTCTTCTTCTTCTTCTTCTTCTTCTTCTTCTTCTT
>NC_034590.1:105689068-105714085 GCF_900095145.1 Mus pahari
TGGAACTCACTCTGTAGACCAGGCTGGCCTCGAACTCAGAAATCTGCCTGCCTCTGCCTCCCGAGTGCTGGGATTAAAGGCATGTGCCACCACGCCCAGCTTCTTTTTTCTTTTCACATTTATTTTTATACTTTTCCCAAAGTTTATCACAATCTATTCCTTTCTGTATCTCCTAGTGTTCCAGTTTTGTATATCTTACAACTGTACCTATATTTCTTGTACATTGAGTACCATTTAATGACTCTTCACCAAATCTATTTTTTATGCTTTAGAAGTACTTAGACTTATTTATTTGACATGTGTGTTTCGCCCACATGTGTGTCTGTGCTCCATGTGCATACAGTGCACACAGAGTCCAGAAGGTGGCATCAGGTCCTCTGGAATTGGAATTACAGATGCTTGTGTGCTGACACATCAATGCTTAGAACTGAACCTTTGTCAGTTCCAAGTGCAGCCAGTGCCTGTTGAACTAATTCAGTCCCTGTTTCTTATTCTTTAGTATCTGAAATTGCTGTGTGCACATGTGTCAGTAAAATTGGGTATTTATTTATTTATTTATTTATTTTGCTCTTTCCTCTTTCTCATTCTTTATATGGACATATTAGGATTCCCTTTTTCTTTAACTATTTGTTTGAAATCTTTAGAATTTAAATATACTACCTTTTTAATCACGGCTTTCATTTGCCTTGAAAAATGCTAAACATGGCTAATTCTAATTTTTCTTGCCCCCAAATATGTTAATTACACACACACACACACACATATATATATATATATGTATATATATATGTATATATATATATATATGTATATATATATATATATATATATATATATATATATATTCTTCTGCAAGAAGAACAAATGCTCTTAACTAGTAAGACATCTCTGTAGCCCTTAGAAAAAAATCTTTATTCTTCTTTAATAGTTACACATAAAACACATGAAAGTTTTTGAATCCCATTATCAGAAAGTCATTGTCGTTAGCTGTGGTTGCTTGACAGCACTTTTGTTCATCGCTGCTTTTCTTATCTCGTGTTTGTCTTTATCAAATTCATGCTTTCATGTTTCTGGAGAGCATGCTTGAAGATCATTTACAAAAGAGCATTTTTTTGGTTTTTAAAAGTGGAAGGTGTATTTCTGTTGTCTCCAGTTCTGAACGACCATCTAGATAAGTGCAGAATTCACAGCACACAGTTATTATCTTTTGGCCCATGTTGCTCCCTCATTTCCAGTACCCTTTTGTCTTTGTGAGAGCTTTTATTGCTGTGCCAAAAATACCATGACCAAAAAGCAAGCTGGGGGTGAAAGGGTGTGTTGGTCTTACACTTACTTCCACAGCACTGTGCATCGTTGAAGGACAGGAACCAAACCAGGTCATGATTCTGGGGGCAGCCAGGAGCTGATGCAGAAGCCAAGAAGGGGTGCTGTTTACTGGCTTGCTCAGCTTATTTTTTATATAACTCAGAACCACTAGCCCAGGGATGGCACCTCCCACAATGGGCTGATCCCTCCCCCATTGATCACTAACTGAGAAAATACCTTACAGCTGTATCTCATGAGGCATTTCCTCAATTGTGTGCCCTTTCTCTCTGATGATTCTAGCTTGTGTCAAGTTGACACACAAAACCAGCCAGTATACCTCATTACAAAGTAGGATTAATGTTCCAGCCCTATCATATCTGCACTGATGATATTTGCCTAGTTCCCTCTTATATATATATATAGTACATTCTTTTTATCCATGTACATTAGATAGGAATCTATGATGATTGGGTTGGTATGTGTCATGCATGTACTTTATGATCTTTAACATAATCAGCTAAGTATTTTTTTAATGACAATAATGTGCCTCAAGTGATCACAGCACATGGCTGAACTGTCTGAGGTCAGCCAATGGATTGACCATTTCTAAATACATGTTCAAAAACAAGGTTGATGTCTATCATACACTACTACAAAAACAAGCAAACACAATCTACCACCACTGCCACCAAACAACTAACCAATCATACAAGTAAAACCACTACAAGCAAATACAACCCAACCTAGCAATAAGAACAAAATATTTCCACACTTATTTCGTATCTCCAGTGCCCAGAAGCCAAGGACAGCAATGCCTACATGACTGACAAGGGGATAAGAGGTAATTTCTGGTCTTTTGACATTAGTCATTTGTTCCTTGTGAGTACAATGTGAGCAAGGGAACTCAAGTGGAGAACATTTGGTTACCACAGGCTGATGTATGGATGACGGTTCAGAGTTCTATTCTTCATACAATGATTTTTATCATCTTTAAGATCCCAACGTAGTGGAGTGGGTAACGGACATGGCAGGGATGCTCTTCCCAGTTGAACAGCACAGCCCACATATCTCTACTGGATGGAGAATAATCTGGTGGAGTGACCCTGGAGCTGGACAGTGGCATCACACTAAGGCCCAGGGTGGCAGCTGGACTTTGTATTCTATTTCACTGCTTCACACTATACCTTTCTGGTCTCCTCTGTCAAGCAACTGAGGTCCTTTCCTTTTTGTGTTTTCTTGGCACATTAAAAATAAATGACACATTTCCCCCTGTTGTACAGAAGCAACTGGGCGATGGGGAAGAGCTGGTGCCATAGGTCTGTGCTAGGAACAAGTGCTGAAGGAGTTCCGGAGAGGAGCCTTATTTCCTTCTGTCATAGGGTTGCTGTCCACTGCAGGCTGCTGGCATCAACATCTCCCCTCAGCATGAGTATGGGGCAACTCTGAAGTAGGGCCAGTTCAGGTCCCTAGGAAATCACATTTAACCAAAGAGATTAAACTTCAGGTCTAATACCACATGGAAAGCAAAGCCATAGATGGAGGACAGAAATGAACCGATGCCTATCAGCCCAGACAAGGACTGGGAAGGACTCTGATTATTACATTCAGAGATTTGCAAATGCTGGACTGTGATGGCACACGCCTTTAATCCTGCCACTTGGGAGGCAGAGGAAGGCTTAGCTCTGAGTTTAAGGCCAGCCTGGACTACAGAGGGAGTTCCAGGACAGCCAGGGATACATGGAGAAACACTGTCTCGTAAAACTGAAAGGAAAAAAAAAACAAACTTCTCTTCTTTGGAATAGATATAACTAACAAAGTGTTCAGCTTTGTTAATGCATGCATTCTACCTGACGATACACAGCTTGTTTAGTGGGCAGCAAGAAGCTAGCGAACAGAAGGAAGACTCCATGTTCAAAACAGACTGAGTGGGATTCCAGGATGGATTTTTAAGTAGGACAAGCAAGTGAACATTTTATATTGGTGAAAATTTTAACAACCCTAAAAGAAAAAAGAGTCAGCACCTTACACCATGGGAGCAGAGGACATCAAGCTGTATCAAGAAAAAGAATTATGGGGACTGGAGAGATGGCTCAGCACTTAAGAGCACTAAACTGCTCTTCCAGAGGATCCTGAGTTCAATTTCCAACAACCACATGGTAGCTCACAACCATCTGTATGGGATCTGATGCCCTCTTCTGATGTGTCTGAAGACAGCTAAGGTGTACTCACATAAATAAATAAATAAATAAATAAATAAATAAATAAATAAATAAATAAATAAATAAATATTTTAAGAAGGAAAAGGGATTTTGAATGGTACATGACTTAATGAAACCCACAGCTGTGGACTTTGGATTTAGCCTGCTGTCTCTGGCATCAGAAAGTCAAACATAAACAGGAGGTTGAGCCTAGAGAAGCTTCAATTAACAAAAAAGAGTTTTGTGAACATGTACACCTCTACATGTATTTAGGGTGTTGGAGTCATGAATCCAAAGAGGAGAGCGCCTGCATAAGAGCACGTATGCCGAGATGTGTGCCCACGTGGAACACATTTGAGGTCAGGGTAAGTGAGAGTTCACCTGTTTTCAAATGACCAGTCCGTGTTGACTAGATTACCTACAGTCTATACACAAAGTCATAGAGCGAACTTTAAACCAAACATAATGGAGCTGCTTTATGTCTGCAATAAAATAAAATGTAATTAGATACAAAAAAATAACACTAAAATCTCTAACTGGGGAAATAGTATAAGCCAAAATCATAACCCAAAACTTACAAATTTACTTGTCCTAACTCACTCAAAACTAACAAATGAGATATTTAAAAGAGAGTACAAACGGACAATGTTTGCTTAAAGTTGTGTATTGGTTTAGCGCCTCCAAAGAATCAGCTATAAGTGGCAACACAAATAGAGGCGCTAGTGAACCTGCTGCTGGGTGTATTCATGACCAGCTAGATGTTTAGGAATTGATGTCCCTACCACTTTAAAAAAGCAAAGTCAAAATGAGCATCTGGGATCTCAGCTAAAGGCAATGTATGGGTCCCATAAAAACAAAATGTTCTAATATTCCCCCAAAGACATAAATAAGTAGAAACCCTGCATCCTGGAGATGAAGATTGATAGGACCCTGGTGCCAAAGTGCAACTCCAAGTGAAATCCCCATGCAACTTTATTTAGCTTGGGAAAAAATGTAGCATAACACTCTCCCGCAGGGGCTGAATGTAAAGACAGAGCAGCTCGTCCACAGTGCCCATCTCTCTCTGGGATTTTCAGGAAGGTCTCCATGGTGCAGTTTGCAAGACAGTCAGGGGGAAGCTGAAAGATTGATTAGCAAGGAATAAGCAAAGTTTCCATTTTGAAAATGATAAAAAGCTAAAATAAACAATTGCGTGTAGTAATGACACCAAATGATTTCCAGACTAATTAATACACTGATAAATGATTTACAAACTTTTCTAGATATGAAGTTAGTAGACAGATAGCATCTGATTATATAGTGTGATGAAATGAAATAAAATATGGGAGGTATCACTTACAGTATGATTTTTTAAAGCATATAGGGACAGACACTGCACATAAAACAAGGAAGGTTTAACACAGAAAACTGTGGAGCTAATCACATTAGACTAATTAGACACACGGGGCAGTATAAAGGCATGAGCAATGTTCATGAACTAGATGCTAGAGATGCCTCAAGGCTTCACTACCTGGCTTCGTGGGAGGTTCTAAGTGGATGCCCTCTGTCTACTAAATTCACACCTGGAAACATTCAGCAGGTATTATTAAGAATCCAAGGGGTCAGACAAAGAAACCAGAGGCGAGAATTATAATTCATATACCAAGAAAAGGCTCAGTCTACATCACACCACACAAAGAAGACAGGCAACCTGAATAAAAATGCACAAAAGACATGTACAGACATTTAAAGCAGGGGAATCCACATATCAAATAGGCAGACCTAGGCATTCAACTTCATTGTTCATGGGGAATGCATGATTAAAACTATAAGAGATGCTGTAGAATGACTCCCTGAAAAGCTGAAATGAGAAAGATTATATCAATACAGTGTAGTGGTAAGACCATTGTAGAACAGAAATTTGTTCTACCCTGATGGTGGGAGTATTAATTGTCAGACATGCTCAAGGCTATTTTGCATGATGCATCAACATAAAATATTGTGGTGTGCAGTCTCCAGTGTATTTAATGTAACATAGGTGTGCACACACACTGTCAGACATGCACAGGAATTCACTGGAGCACTTTTCACAGAGGCCTCAAGCCACAGCAGCCCACGGTTTCAGCGGGAGGGAATAAACACTTACATGGAGGGAGCTGAATACCTTGGAATGGTTTTGTCTTTGTTTGTTTGTTTGTTTGTTTTAGTAAATGAACCAAAAATTATCTCAGTGGTATGATTGGGCTTTGGAAACAAAACACTGAACAGAAAAGACCAGATGCAAAAGAGAACTTAAGGAGCAAGAGAGATAGCTCAACACCCCGAGCACGTGCTGCATTCGCAAGGAACTTCAGTTTGGTTCTCAGCACCCAACTCAAGTAGCATTGTCTGCCTATATGTTCAGCTCCAGGGGATCCAACACCCTCTCCTGGTCTCCAGGCAGACCTGCACTCATGTGCATATAGTCTCATGTAGGCACACATATAGACAAAGAATTGAAAATAATCCAAATATTTAAAAACTGGTATAAAGAGGCTGGAGAGATGGCCGAGCAGTTAAAAGCATTGACTGCTGCTGTTTCAGAGGTCCTGAGTTCAATTCCCAGCAACCATATGGTGGCTCTGATATCTTCTTCTGGTGTGTCTGAAGAGAGCAACAGGGTACTCACATGCATAAAATAAGTAATCGTTTTTTAAAAAACTGGTTTAAAAAGAATATTTAAGTCCTTTTATATAAATTCCATCTACACAGAAGTTCATTTATATTAAGGTCAAAGTGTGCAAGTTATAGAGAGAGTTTCTGGGTCAGACTGGATAGGTTCAGCTTTTCTGAGCCCCTGCTATATCAACAGGGTAATCCCGTCTACGGGCAGCTGGGAGCAGGCCTGTGAGGACCCTCAGAGACTTCCGTGCTTCTGACTTGGGTGGTATTTACATAGGTGTTTGCTTTTTGATAATTTGTTAAGTTCTACATTTATGGTTCCATGCATTTTTAATACATGAATTATATTTCATAATAAAATGTTTTTAGGAAAATGAGAAATTTTAGAAAATAATAAATTTGTCAAGATAAGAGTAATGAGTAAGCTCCTGCCCTCCCACATATTAATGTCCATAATAAATCTGCAGTAATGAAAACAGTGTCCAGGAACAGATGGCTCCGTCAGTGGGACAGAACGGGTCATTCCACAGCCATGTCTCAGCTGTGCAGGCACTTAAGGTGTGATAAAGGACTCTTTCCAAACCCAGGAGGGAGCAGTGGGCCATTTAATAAATAGCACCAAGACAACTGGTGAGCCAAGTAGAAAAAATATAGACCCTACCTACACCTCTGGCATCCTATTAAAAAAACAAACCCTACACAAAATAACGCCTTAACTGTAAGAACAAGACAATAACAGTGTAATCTGGCATCTGGATGCAGGGCAGCATTCTAGCTGAGAAAGGAAACAGAAGCAGCAAAGCAGTAGCAGCGAGAAGACAACCACAAATGCTTTCAAAACTTCGGACATCAAACACTCCAATACCAAATGTTTAAAGGTCTACGTCCTGCCTGGAGACAGCGCTGCAGCTCAGCACTTGCTATCCTTGTGGGAAACCCAAGTTCAGTTTCCTGCGAGTTAAGTTTCCAGTGCCAACTGGGAGCCTCATGACCTGGGAGCTGTAACTCCAGCTCCAGGTGATCCATGGTCCTTTGCCTCTGGGGGCACCTGAATTCATATACAGGCACACACTCAAATACTGAATTAAAAATCATGAAAACAAACTTTTAAAGAGTATGCATTGAACTTGGAAAAGTATATTCCAAGGCAATCTGGCACAGAGGCCTCGTTATGATATTTAAATATTTAAATGTGTCATTGAAATTATTAAATAACATTAAATGATGACTATATATCTCAAATGGGACAACACTTGAGGAGATTAACCACGGAATTTATAAGGATAGCCAAGATTCAAAGGCTCAGCCTTGCAAGCAAGTGCAAAGAGGAGAGATGCCAGTTGTCACCTATCTAAAGGATGGGGTTTTTCAAATGCTTACTTTTAAAGCATAGGGTAATGGGGATGGACGTTACTGCCCGTGGTATTGCCAGACTGAGGAAGGGAAGGGTCTGCCACTGACCATTTCTCTGCCTTTCATGTAGCCTCTCTCCTCCTGTAAATCCATTTCAAGGACATAGAAATGTGGACCAAGATTAATGCACAAACATGCTGCTAGCTCTGTGATTTGCAATAGCAAAATACTGGCTCACCTAAGGTCCCACACTGAGGGAGTGAACTGATTTGTCCCCTATGGCCAACCCTCCATCTACCAGATCCTGAGCAAAAAGCACTTTCAAGACCGTGGGAAACTCATGAATCATGAGAACAAGGCAGATCCAGGTTCCGAGGGGCCTGAAGATTGTACAACTTGTGTGGCCTCAGAGAGGATAAAAATCACTGGTGGAGGGAGGGGCGGAATGTAGGCTGTGAGCTCTGAGGTTTAAGCTTCATTTGTTTTGTGGAGGCTAGCTTGGAATACTAAATTATGAAGTCTAACAAAAAGAACATACAAGAAAATGCATGTGCAACAGAAAAGGGTGTGAGACAAAGGCGCACATTAGGAGCTTTGGGTGCTGAAATACAGTTGCTAACTGTCCTCACCTTGTTATGATTCATTAACTAAAACAGAAGCAACTTTTAAATGAAGCAAAGTCAGGCAGGACAAGAATGGGGAATTCAGAGAGAGAGGTGGGCAGAGAGAAGACACGGAGAGCTGGGTTTTAAAGATGTATAAGCCAAGCCTGGGGGCCAGTCACAGAACAGCAAGGGCTGAAAGGGAGATGGCTAGAGCAAGCTGAAGGTGGAGGGTAGGTGTATAGTGTCTAAGATGTGAGAGGATGTGGGAACAGGGCCACAGACAGTTCCTAATTAGATTCCAGAGGTCTGAGCTGTGTCACAGTAAGGAGCCTGGCATAGGGTTAGCCCGAGTGGGTCTTCATAGCTGACAAATTCTTAGACAGTGCAAGTCCAAATGTCCCTAGAGATGGAGCTATTTTAAAGGACAGTGAAAATGAGAACTTGGATCCTGGGGAAAGAAATATTTGAAGCAGACAAAATAGGACAATTCCAGATCAGGCAGGATTGATACCCTAGGCTAACCTAAGGAAGGCTTCAGGCCAGGAAGGGTTCTGAGTATTTTTGGGGACAGTGGGATAGTGGTGTCTCAGGGATAGGGCCCTGTGACAATGTAATCTGCTGCAGGTCCAGATCTAGGTGGATATCTGACCTCCCCATGTCCAGAGCCTAGAGAGATATATCGTCCATAGGTGAAGGCTCCTTGAAGGAAGAAGAAGTTAAAATTATGGCACATCAAACTCTACAGGGGCAGAGAAGGCAGACCACCCCTCACGGAGGAAGCAATCCATCTATGCCATCTCGAGGTAACAATCAACTGCTGACTGAACAGTCAGATAAAATAAAAATTCTTGTCACCAATGTATACGTGTACTGAATCCTGGGAGGGAAATAGATTTTTCTACCCAGGAAATTCTTACCTATGGAATGATGGGGGTCTCTTTTTATTTTATGTGTATGCATGTGGGAGTGTATTTCTGTGTGTGTGTGTGTGTGTGTGTGTGTGTGTGTGTGTGTTCATGGGCATTCATGTGTATGCAGGTGAGTGTGCAAAGATGTGTTTGTGCATGGAGGTCATGGGTCAATCCTGGGGGATAGTCCTTAGGAGCGGCCTGCCATGGTTTTGAGACAGGACTTGCTCTTGGAAATGGGTTTGTGGATGCAGCTAGACTGGCTGGCTATGATGCCCCGGGGAACCACCTGTCTCCATGTCCCCCAGCTTTGGGCTTCTGAACATGTATCACCAGAGCTGGCTTTTTATGTAGGTGCTGGGAATTGAAGTGCGTTGTTCAAACGTGTGCAGAAAGGACAGCCCCCCCCCCCCATTCTTCTTGTCTGCAAATCTAACAGGTTGCTAGATTCTTTTCTCTGCAGATTTTTTCCAAATTTAAAAACCCAAGCTTTGGTAGAAAAACACTTGGCAAGTGCCCACACACCTGCACTCTGGCTTATGTCTGGATCACAGGAACTGTCTACATGAGTCAGAAAATTAGAAGAAGATGAAAAAAGTCTCATCTTCAGGGAAATAAATCCCCTCATCACTTATCCCCAATGAAATCTAATTATTTTGACTTTCCCGTAATCGTTTCTACTCAAGAAATAAAAAAAATAGGAAAATAATTTAATTTTATTGGCAAAATTTACTAGATTAATACAACCAAGAACGTCACATAAAATGTTAGCATTAAATATTAAAATATATTAATAAAATGCTAGATTGCTAAAGCCTAATATTTAATATAATGCATTAATTGGGAGAACTGTGTCAGTTTAAATATTAAACATAAAATGGAAGTTGCCAGTCGGCTGTGCAGAGCAGGGTGTCAGTAATCATCCGCTTGCGGCTCTGCTCAACGAAGTCATGGTGGGGCCTTTCCAGCCAGTCCTGCAGACACCGGTGGTGTAGGCAAAAGCTTGAGTCAAAAGTCTGTTTTCTAAGAAATGTTGAGAACTGAAGCCAGAAAGTCACAGAGAGGCCAGGCAGTGGGAAGCAGTGTTCACCTCTTCCTGTCCGCCGCAGGGAGGAAGAGTTATAGAGCCCAAACAATGGAGGTTTGGGACACAGAGAAAGACTTTAGGGAATTTTTAGTTCATCCACTGCCTCACTAAAAGGGAAAGGAGAATCTACCCCCTTGTTCTCTGCACCCTTGCAGCGCAGGCTAGACCCTCCCTTTACCACAATTTGGAGGGAATCCAAGGGCAAGGGACAGCAAGACGGAAGCCAAGAATCACAACTCCAAGGTCAGAGAGCCTCTGCTAGAGAACTGCATGTGAGACCCAGCTATGAAAGGGCCCCATCCCCACCCTGGACACCCCCCCTGCCCCTCTGAGGTCCGGGTGCTGGCCCTCACTACTTATGAATAGCAAGAGGGCTGCACATGCTTGTCCCAACGCTGGGGCCAGCTGCTATCCTTGCAGGAGAGCAGTGTATAAAAGCAGCCTGTAGAGGAAAGAGTTCTGGGGAAACAGATGAGCCTCCTTAGGCTGCTGAGTCACAGAGCCAGTGGCTCCTCTGATTATTGTAGACCTGTTAGAAGCTGTAGGGCCACCAGCTTCTGTGCACCCTGCCCTTTCTTTGGTGCTCACCCTGTCCTCGGTGCCCAGTGGTGAAGGGAAAGGCCTTTCCTGCTGGTTCTGCAATCCCAGCTGAAAAAAATGTGGGTCTCAACTGGTTGCATAGACCACTTTGCTCTATGCTTTTTTCTGTTGCCCGTGGGTGTATGGGCGATATTGTGTCTTTGTAAATACTACACACATAATCTATATTTATGCACACAGGTGTACACACACAAATACACCACACATATATGCACAAATACACATGAATACACACATACAAACATACATGCACAAGCACAGACAGGCCTATGTATGCCACATATACACACCTACACATAAACACAAACATATATATATATATGTATATGTATATATATATATATATGTATATATATATATATATCACATACATGCAAGTGCACACATAAACACACACACACATTCACACATACAAGCAGATGCACACACACTACACATGAATACACATGCAAACAAATACATATACATACATACAAATGTGCATTCATTCATATACAGGCAGGTACACAGGCACTACAGATGCACACATAAACACATTCAGACAGGTCACTACAGATGCAGAGTACCTGTTGTTGTTCCTCCTACAGGGTTGCAGCCCCCTTCAGGTACTTGGGTACTTTCTCTAGTTCCTCCATTGGGGACCCTGTGTTGCATCCAATAGCTGGCTGTGAGCATCCACTTCAGTGTTTGCCAGGCACTGGCATAGCCTCACAAGAGGCCGCAATATCAGGGTCCCTTCAGCAGTATCTTGCTGGCATGAGCATTAGTATCTAGGTTTGGTGGCTGATGATGGGATGGACTCCCGAATGGGGTACTCTCTGGTTTCTAGCTGCATATGTAGCAGAAGATGACCTAATCGGCCATCAGTGGGAATAGAGGCTCCTTGGTCTTCCAAACTCTATATGACCTAGCACAGGACAAGGCCTGGGCCAAGTAGTGGGAGTGGGTGGGCAGGGGAACAGAGGTGGGGGGAGGGGTATGGGAAACTTTCGGGATAGCATTTGAAATGTAAATAAAGAAAAAAAAACAAAAAACAAAAAACAAAAAACAAAAAACAAAAAACAGATGCAGAGTAGCTGTTCTCCACCTCCACCCTAGGTGGCGCTAGATGGTATTCGGTGATGTTTGGTTGGCTCAGACTGGTTTGTACTGGCATCCAGTCGGTAGAGGCCAGAAATGCCCTCAAGCATCTACTAATGCACAAAACAGCTCCCCACAAACATTCTTCAGCCCCTACCCCAACGTCAAAAAACTCTAGGGCTAAGAATCTTGGTTTCTATGTGTAAACACTTTTTAAAAATGTTTTTAAAACACTCATTTTGAATCCTCAAATCTGGTAAGATGTGAATGTGAAATAGAATAGCCCAGGCTTGCTTACAATATAGCCCAGGTTGGCCTCCAAGTCATGAACTTCTTGCCTCAGCCTCCTATGTGCTGGAATTATATGTGTGATCCACCATGCTAACCAGGATGACTGAATTTTAATATGAAAAAATTAGGACTCTAGCATTGGTCTACTAGAACTTCTGTCTCCTAGAAGTCTTATGATAATTTATTTTGTCAAGTTCTAGAGGCTGCAAGTCTACTACCAAAAGTATATTATCTGTGTCTCCCCCCGTGTACAGATGATGTGTCCTTACTCTTTCCTGTGCCTAAACAAGTGTGTGTGTGTGTGTGTGTGTGTGTGTATGCATGAACATACATGTCTATTAGCATTTGAAGACTACAGTGTTTTGTTATAATAAATCCTACTAGTGATTGTATTAGAACTACTTTAATGGCTTCATTTTTCTTTAATTACTTCTTTAAAAGCCTTCTCTTCAAACATAGTCATATTCTGGGGTACTGAAGGCAGGGACTTCACAACATGGATCGTGGAAGAACAGCACATTATCCAGAATAGTAAGTGGCATTAGGAGAATAAATAATAGAAGGGAAAACTCAGGTTAGGAGGCTTGACTATAGAGGCTACTCAATGATGAGCAAAGGTGATAGGTAGGTGGGAGAAGGGATATGGATATGGAAAATAATGGGCAAATACAGAGAAGGATGGGGAGTGGAGGGAGAAATGAATACAGGGACAGAGGGGCAAGGGTGCAGAGAGAGAAGGAGGGATGAGCAGAGGAGTGGAGTGGGATACAAGGACATGATTGGAGGGAAGGATTGGTGAAGGGAAGAATGGAGAGAGAAATAGTGAGAGAGATAGAGATAAACATGGAGGGATAAAAGAAGTAGATAAAGGGAGGAGTGGGTAACAAGAGGGAGAGAAAGTCAGACAGGAATTGATGCAAAGAGGAACTGAGGAAAGGATTGTGGAGTGAGGTGAAGGGATGTATGTATGTATCTATGTATGTATGTATGTATGGATGGATAGATAGATGTAAGGATGGGTAGATGGATGGGTGGACGGATGGGTGGGTGGATGGATGGATGGATAGTACATTTGCTTTGGGAATAAGAGATGTAAGGACAAAGGGATGTTACAACCAGTAAAGATCTGTACAAAGATCCTCAAGACACTGGTCCATGAAGAAGTGATAGACTATGGCATCTTTACCACTTAGACATGATGAGGCTAAGACTACCTCTGTGTACTTTTTCATGTGTGTACATGTGTATGCACAATCTTTCAAAGGAGATGCCATGCAAAGCAAAAGCACGTCAAACATTTTCCAAGTGTCACTGCTCTACAAATGATGCACCAACAACAATCCTCAACCCTCAAATGCACTGGAAGCATTTCCCTGAGGAAAACACCAATATGGTGAAGCAGAATTCAGGTCAGCCAGCAGCTCTCCTGGGAGTTGTCATGCTTGGCTTGTATTCAGCTCACCTTGTCCTCCGTGGTGCAGACTGTGACTGAGTTCTGAAGGGGGAAGGCAGGGAGCACTCCACGGCAACTGATCTAAGTGACTGAGCTCCCAAGCGACCACAGGAGAGACCTGAAAAGTGAAGAACACGAATAGGCCTTAGAACTCAAAATAGATTAATAGAAAAACTTGCCCTGAGTTTTTCAAAGGTATATTTTTTTTAAAGATGAATTTTAAGAAGATTTATTTTTAAGAAGCATATTGACATGTCAGTGACTGAACAAACACTTCAGGTGACAGGCTCAGTACGCTTATAGCTTGAATAAAATAAACTAAAGGGGATCACACACCTTGAAGATTCCCTCACTTACAGGCATTGCTATGCAGGGCAACTGTCACAGTTTGTTCTTCACACAGTTGTCCTTGGTGTACCAGGCCAATAATGTGGGCTTTAATGCTGCCAGCCCACCATTTATGGCAGATGTGAAAAATTGTATTTAAATTAGAAATGCTAAAATTAATATTTATTGACTCCATGTTTCATTATCATTAGAAATTAGTTTGTTCTTGGTAAACAGTTTATAGCATGATATAAATACATTCCATTGACCTATTAACTGGCCTAATATATTATGGAATTATTGACAGCGGCAGTAAAATTTACTAACAGCCATTAAACCTTTTAACATACTTGATATGCCTGTCTCTATAATACCCACGAATTAGGTGTGGGTGTTTTTTTAAAAGATAATCTGCTGCTGATATTAAATTCTTCCAAGATTTTAATATATTGTCTTAGTTTATGGATCATAAAATAACCCTGGGGCTTACAAAAATTTACATGACAATTTTTTTAGAAAAGCGCATGTAAATTTTAGTACAGTATGAATGATATAAAGTACTCAAACACATAAAAACAAGTTTCCCAAACTGCACTAAAAGTGTAGTTAGGGTCTAATTTTAACCCATAATCTGGCCGGGTAGGCAAGACTGAATGGAAGACTTGTGCAGTTCCTCTGGCCACTGCAAAATCACCAAAGCAAAGGAAGAGTACAGCTGGTGTCCAGTCCAGTTCCACACTAGAGCCAGTCCTGGGTCATCAAACACATTTCTGGAGACTCAAAGCTGGAGCTAGGACTTCCACAGCACGAACATTATCCAGATCACTCTCTTTCCAACAGAAGCAACGCCAAAGGTTTTTGTTTGTTTGTTTGAATCATGTACAATCATGTAGAGAAAGATGTGAAGAACCATATAAAGAAACATGTAAATAAACTTATACGGAACCACATGGAAAGTCGTGTAAAGAACTATGCTGAGAACCACATGGGGAACTACATAAAGAGTAGTATGGGGAGCCATGTAAAAATAACTATGTGAAAAAAATAAAACCCATCCTGCAGAACCATGTGGGGAACAATTAAGATGGGCTCCATAAATATACTCTTCCCCCAGTAGGTGAGTGTGGACACTGGACACTTGTATCTACACAGATAGGGCCTGCAGGCTCCTTTGACTCTACCTGTGGGGTTCCTTGGACTGAGATATGTCCCACGCTCTAGCCAACAGACTCCTGCAAGGTCACTGACTACCCTTGTGAGGTTCAAGTATCCCAATCAAGCTGTCAGCCCACCTCCCAGGGTCAAAATCAGTGTCTGATTCAGCTGCTGGGACAGTGCCAACTAGAAGGTTGATGAGAACAAACGTGCAGTCTCTTACAGTTCTGAGGCCGGAGTTCATAACTGCGTGTAGACAGGGCTTCACTCCTCAGAGGTCTCAGGGACCAATTTTTCCATCCCTCTGTTTGCTTCCCTGCTACAGATCACAATGGTGGGATTGCACCATGATGCAGCCACATGGAACCCCACTAGATGGAGCTCAGACCAGGAGCTTCTAGCAGGAAATATGGAAGTGAACTCTACAGGGGCTCAAAGGGCCACTACACAGTCACAAGTTTCCCTAGAAAGAGAGTCAGAAAATCAGAAAGATGAAAGGCAGTGGGAGCTTCACCAAGTTTATGAGAGCTTTATGATGTCCTGGCTCACTCACAGGTGTCAGAGGACAGAGGTCGTGACACAGTGTCCCTGAAGCAAAGGAGAGAGTGTCCCCCAGAGAAGCCCAGTTTAAAAAGACAATAACTATAGAGGGTCCATCTGTATGTAAAACATCTATGAAACTCAGAGTCTATGTGGTACTTACTCAGACGGCATTTAGAATGCTCTGTGAATGTGTGTGCATCAAATAGAAGGTGGGGGGGGGGGCAGAACAGTGGTTCCTAAATCCACCAGGTTCTAATTTCCATGCCTATGAATAGTATTGAACATGGCAAAGTTAGCAGATGTTTAGGGTTTTGAGGAAGGAAGACTATGCTGAGAGATCTGGAGAGACCATAAACGTAACCACTGGGTCTTTCCAAGAAGGAATTATGAGGAGAGTTGACATACAGAGGAAAGGAGAATTATGTGTCCAAACAAGAGGCTGGAGTCAAGCGATGCCTAAACTTCAGAGCAGAGAGAGGCACTGAATGGCTTCTGGTGTTCTCAGAGCCAGGCTGGCCTGAGGCAGCTCCATATTGGAATGATGCTGGCTTCCTACTTCCGACCTTCAGAACTTGACAGGACTCATCTCTGGCGTTTCCAGTCCTCGGTCTGTTACCATTGGTTACAGTCTCTTCCAGAAGCATACACACATGTGCATGTACATCACTGTGTGCTTCTTAGGCTTTTCTTTTCTCTTTGGTTGGTTCTGTCCAGAGGGCATTGAGCACTCGTCAATGGCCCATGGTGGTAAAGGTCCCATATGAACTGGGCCTCCTTTCTTCCTGACAGGGAATGGTGTGAACTAAGACACTGAGAAGAGAACAGGTCTGGCCCTGTAGAACATGGAACATACCTGAAGGGAACAGTCTTTTAGATCTCTGCCCCGGCTGAGGTCAGGAGTGGGACGGTCCCTGAAACAACTTCCAGGTCACCACAGCAAGGCCCAGAAGGCTACTCCAGCTAGTGTCTTCCATGGTTTTGATCACCTGGGGCATGAGGACAAACTTCCTAGAGCTGATGGCATATTGGGACAGACTATTAATTAAGTAGCAATTCTCTCCTGGTCTTTGTCCCTCACTGATGCCACACAGTTGCCACTGAGATTACTAGGCTTACATAAGGAACATTTGTGGGTTTCTCTTTCCTTCACGTGGCTGCCAAACTTTATCTTCCCAAGTGCTTTCTGCTCTGCCTGTACACACACACACACACACACACACACACACACACACACACACATACACACACACACACAGTAGGGAGGTAATGTGTTGATGTGTTGAGTTGTTCCAGTACTGGAACTCTTTGAGGTTTATAGTCACCACAGAACAGTGACTTATGCATGCAGGCAGGAGGTCAAAAGCCAGGCCTCATGTCTCTTGCCCTCCCTCAGTACTCTGTATAAGTGATATTAATTTATTCACAGGGTACATAGTTCCAGCTTCCTGCTGAAGCCTGCCCAGCTCATTTAGGCCACCACCAGTTTCCTCAAGGCAGAATTTAGAAGGTCAGTGGTTAATGCCTCAATCCCAAATAATTTCCTAGTCATACATACATACAAACAAACAAAAATCCTCACATATTAAAAACAAAACAATTCCCAATGGGTACTAGCCAAGGTCCCAGTAGAAAACAGATGGCTCACTCAAAAGAATAACTCAACGAGAGCTCATTCACAAAGGATGTAATTACAGGGGTGCTTGCAGAGGTAACTAGAAACCACAAGAGACAGTGTCATGGGATCCACAAAAGACCCATTACCACTCTTAGACCCAGAGGAACAAGGTGAGAGATTGGTGGCCAAAATGGAGGACAGAGAGAGGAGAGACAAGCAACTCTAACGTGGAGGAAGACGAGATAACCTTCCCAGAAACATAGCCTGTCAAAGGCATTTGAGGTTGGTAAACACCTCTAATGACCTTTCTCTTTCTTCAGTGGGCTGTATCCAAGGAACAGAGAGCAAGAAGTATTGAGCAGGATGGTGGGAAGATCTTTAGCATCAACTCCATTTTCCCACCCTGATGTCCAGCCACACTGAGATAGGATGAGACAGAAAAGATAATAGGGACAGAGAAGGCAAGGCATTTGCTTCCAGGTCTGAAGTTGGGCACTGGGAGGAACCAGAGTGACAAAACACGACAGTTTTATGTGCCCTTTGTCTCAAGTGATATGAACATTCTTATTTTCCTGTGATGAGATTTTAAAAGAGATGGTGAGTCAGAAAGTCATCAGTGTTGATGGTAGCTGATTGAAAATAATCAGAAATACTACCCCCGTGCCTTATCTGTGATAATGGCCGGTGTCACATGGATACATGGAGTTCTGCTGAGTTGAAATGTGCTGGGTTTTCTTGATCTCTCAGATGTTTGGGTCCAGCAGGTCCAATTCACCCTAAAGACAAGCTATCCTGCCTTTCTCACTGGATAGCAGCATGTTTGGATATGAGGTTGGGTTAGGTCAGGGTTATCAGGGAAAAGAAATAAAATTCTCTCTGTGTGTGTCTCTCTGTGTCTCTCTGTGTCTCTCTGTCTCTGTCTCTGTCTCTCTGTCTCTCTCTTTCTTTCTCTCTGTCTCTGTCTCTGTCTCTGTCTCTGTCTCTGTCTCTGTCTCTCTCTCTCTCTCTCTCTCTCTCTCTGTGTGTGTGTGTGTGTATGTGTGTGTGTATGAATAATAGTTGTCTCACATCTGCGAGGCTGAGAGCTGAGAACCTACTGGTTGCTCGGTCTTTGCTCTTGGGTAACTCAGCAGTCTTAGTAGCCCCTTGGTAACTGTCTCACACTGGAGAGATTGACATCTCCACAGTTGTTCAGTTTGTGGGATTGGATTCATGAACTGTCTAAAACTGGCATTGAAAATTGAGAGGATTATTGTAGAGTTTCTTGAGAGCTGATGGCCCTTAGTCAATGATGGAAGCTGAGATAGACTAGTTCAGAGATCATCTATGGAATCAGCATAAATGATCTCATCATCAAGGAGGAAGACCAAGGAGGCAAGACAGGAACCCAAGCAAAGAAAAGGTCAATAGTCGTCATTCTGCATACTCCTTATGTGGGCTGCTACCAGAAAGTTCCACCCACATTTGGGGTGGGTCTTCCCACATCAATTAAGGAAATCAGGACAATTCCTTACCAAGGTTCTTACTGGACATGAAAATCAAGTAGATAGATAGATAGATAGATAGATAGATAGATAGATAGATAGATAGATAGATAATGACAGGCAGACAGACAGATAGACAGACAGACAGACAGACAGACAGACAGACAGACATGGATAAAAATCTATTTCCATATCCCACAGAAATGGATCTCAGAATCATGGAGGCTGGTAAGTTCAATGTGCATGTATGTGGAAGCTGAGATCAGAAAAGCATTCACAGTGTTTTGAGTCTCAGTCTTGGGGGTTCTGCTGGGTCCCCTCCTTTTTGGTCAAGCTTTTGACCTACTCAGGCTTTCAATCAGTTGGTTGTATGGAGTCCATCCACAGTAGAGTGGATAATTGGCATGGCTCAGCATTCACTGACCTAATCCAAGAGCCCTGGTAGAGTGAGATGCCATCCATCATCCAAGACATTAAGCCTACCTTCCAAGAAAGTCCCATCATGAACAGGGATGCCCTTCTCAGAGCATGCAGGCATCACATAGTTTCTGAAAACCAGGCTGGGGAGCACATGGCAAAATAAAGTAAAGTCTAAGTGGCAGGACTAAGTGCCAAGAGTCCACTGCCATACTAAGCTCCTGAGCAACTGGCTTTCTGTCCACACCAGATCACACCAGACTGTTCACTAAGACCTGCCATATAGCAACATGACCAATGAGAAATTGGAAGGTCAAACAGTCTTCCAGAAGACTCATCAGCATCATTTGCCATCTTGGCCTGACAATCATCAGTGAACTTGGTGACCTAATAGACAAATGTCTGGATGCCTCCACTGATTTAGTCAGGGACATGTTCAAAGCACTTTCTTGAAGCCAATCAATGGAGTCATTTATTGAGAGTCTCTTGAGCTGATGTTGACTACGGAATGGGGTAAGTTTCATGAAAGTTGGATCTCAGTTTCTCTTTATTCTTCTCTACCCTCAAGGACCAGAGAACCCCAGGATGGGCATTCTGATGACCTTAACATGAGGGCTTGTGAGTGCCAGGTTAGTCAATAAAGCCTAAGCAAGCCCAGGTTCTCCTGCAGGCTGCCTATGAGAGTCAGTCAGAACCATCAGGTCAGGAGATGGCCGATGCTCACCCCTGTGCTCCTCACCTGTTTGTGTGGTGGCCCTTCTACACCTCTAGACAAAAATTCAAAGAAAGTGCCAAGTCCCTCAGCAGAGGGCACTGGCTGGCATTCCTGTAATACGCGGTTTGTAGGGAATGAAAGAGATTTGGTTTCCTTTTGAGCGCGCGCACCCTGTTACCGACACGACAGTGTGGTTTCCTCACTTGGCTTTGAAATACCGTAAACTCACAAAAGCTACTGTCGAGTTCAGAACAAACACAGGGGGTATGTTTAGTTATTTGTTTTTGTAGTAAAATAAAATATTTATTATCCGCAGACACCCACTGTGAACAGAGGGGGAGGCCACTGTGTTTCATCTTGCTCGTGTCATGTTTGACTTCCATTAGGGATGGATTACAGACCTGTGGGTTTTCATGAATTCAGGAAGTCCACTTTGAACACTGATTTCAAAGCCTACAGGGTATGGGAAGCATGTAAGAACACAGCTCTGGAGGAAGGAACCTGTTGCATCTCGCCTGCACCTCGTGTTTGATAAGGCAGAATGGGGTTCCCTTCGAGAGAGAAGCCAGGACGCGTTTCCCTTAATAAGATGACTTTAAAGGAAGCCTGCCTATTGTTTCCTCTACACATTCCTTGAGGTGTACACAATTAATTCAGTCTTGGAATCTGGAAAAAAAATAAGCATTGTACCAGACCGCTTTGCCTCGCCTGCGTCTCCAGCTTATCACAGGGAATGACTAAGTGGGCAAGTCACCAGGGGCCGCTGCCTTAACTCTTCCTGTTCACTCAAGAGGCTGGATGGGCACAGTCTTCTGTGTGCGTACCCATACTCATACCTACACAATTTGAACCTAGATGAAAGAAGACCTAAGAGGTGATGCTGACTACCCTAGCTGGGCATCTAGAGCCTAGTCACACCGGGGTCTCACTCAAGACTCCTGGACTCACTAGCTAGTGCCTGAGGGAGGGAGGGAGTCTTAGGCTAGGGATGACGATGAGCAGTGCTCTAAGATGCTTTCCTGGATAAGACAAGGGTAGAGATGAGTCCAGTTGATATCCTCAAGGGAGTAAGAAGAGTGTCTTGTGAGAGACATATTTGAACTCTTCCATCTAAGGAAGCCAAGAAAGTAATAACCAAGACTCATGGGAGATAAACCTATGAAGTCAGGCTAGAGATATTTAGAGAGAAAGTTCTACTGATGCCTCAGGAGGCCAGAAACTCTGTCTTAATGTGAAATCGGGAGAAGGAGCTGTGGAATGTGGAAACGTGAATTGGCATGCAAGCTCAATGACAGGGCTAAGGTTCCCTGGTCTACAGGGGAGAAGTTGTCCCCAGTTAATGTTTTAGGAGAAGGGAGAGTACCAGGTAGATACATGCAGATAAGCAAAGAACATCCTGAAATCTTGGCCTTCTTGGAAGTTCCCAACTGAGCTTGCACCACAGGCATATACTATTTCTTATTTCTTCTTGACCATGCCGGTCAACCGGCCTGAGTCCCTCATACTTATCCAACTGCAATGGTCCTAGGGTGAGTGCTTCCTGTTACCCCTAGAGGGCAGAAACCAGAGAGCATGGCAGAAGAGGCCATTTCTTCTTGTTCTAAGAAATACATACTACATAAGAATGCGAACCTAATCCAACTTACTTTTCACAACTTTGTTTTAAGGATTAAAAACATACACAGATGTATATTCCTCATACAGGGCAGTACAGAGAACATTTTCCCTAGAAGCTGGAGGCTGGGGGAAAAGGGGAAAGATGGTGACCTGAGTCTGGAGTTATGTATGTGCCAATTGCCCTCAGTACCTTCGGTACTGCATAGTCTAGATTTGAAGAAAGGCAGCCCCTTAAGTACCTTAACTTTGCCAGTCCCCTTCTTTGGTCTGGATGCACTTGGCTCAATAACTGAAAGAACATAGATAGGTTCAGCCTCCCACAGTTGGCTGTGCTGAGGATTTGCTGCTCACCATAACGAAGGGCAAGCACTAGGCCTTTCTTGAACTGTTCTGGCTTCTCTGCCCATCTTGTTTTCTGAAATCTGAGCAATTGTCATACTAGGTAACCCTCACCAACTACCTGGTCAGAGCTGGGCTGCGCTCCCATTTTCCCAAGACCTCCTCGGGCTTCTCAGAGACACAAGTTCCTGGTGCTGCTGTGACTAGCCATTACTTTTACCTTGGTGATCTGGGAAGCGTTCCTGGAGACCACGCTGAATGGTTGGGCTTCCTGTACTTACACTGACTTATTCCATCTCTACACTCTTCAGCTTCTCATGTTGTTCTTGCTTATTGGCATGCATGCAGGCAGTCAATAAACTAACAAAGACAAGCAGGCTTCCTAGCTCTCCCACAGCAAATGCTATCAGTCTGGTCTGTGTGCATGTGTACAGCAGTTCTAGCCACTGCTGTCCACTGTCGCCCACCAATCACAGTAAGGTCGGGCAGGGGAGATGAGTCATGTATCTCTATGTCACCTTCCCCTCTGTATTTGAGAACAAAAGACCCATGAATGACTTAGAATTTGGTCCTGAGTTTATTCAAGATCCTTTATAGCCAGGACAGATTCTACATGAAATCATTAGAGTCAAAAAAAAAAAAAAATCAGGATTCTGTCTAGTGTATTCAACTTATCATTCATTGCCTCTTCGCCTTTCACTTCCCAGGTTCATCAATCATGTGTGACACTTGTCTGAAGACATGATTTACTTTGAAAACCACTAGAGCAGGCACTGTGCATGTGACTTGGGATCTGCCAGGCTGAGAGCCTCCTTTTAAGAACCTTGAGTGGGTGTACTACAGACTTCTCATTCCAGAGCTGTCATTGGGGCCAAATATGGGGACATTTGGGTCACCAGTGATCCTGGTTGGGTCTCTTTTAACAACCTCTCCTATCCCCTGATTCCTCAGGCACAGGTCAAGGAAATTGGAGAGTGAAGCATCTTGGGAAACAGTGAAGTTTTCTAACTGTGTGTTCATGGTTGTTCTCACTGAATTGTGTAGTTCACTGCCTGATGCACGGGCATGATCTGAGTGGGAAGACAGGGAGAAGAGCTGGATGACAAGCTACAGCTCTGGAGGATCAGTGTGGAGTCTAACAAGAAATGTATGTGGCTATTAACTATGTTCCAACAACCTAGGCTTAAGATGACTTGAACTGTGGTACATGGAAATGGGCCATGAGAATTGACAACATCTAACACAGCCAGGCCCAGAGACCAGAGCATGTTCGAGTTCTATAAAAACCTTTGCCACAATGTCACTCTTCTGGTCAATAAGATGGCAAGTGAGAGTAAGCCAGCAATTTATGTCAAAATTGAATGATGTCATATGAGAAAAAATAGAAACGATGGCTGGGCTTGTAATATTATCATTAATACAAATTATGTTTAATTAAGAAATTTTATTAGACTTCATCGACTCAAGAAATGAGGGCCTTTATTAAGACAAAATGCCAAGCAAAAATGATCTACTTTTAATACCTAAAAGTGTGATGCCAAGCTGTCCATTCAGGGCTGGAGAGGGGTCCTGGCCCTGGAGGAGACCTTTCCTAACACCTTCTCACTTCCTAGTGTCTGATCTGAGGACTGAGCTGGGACGTGAGGTGCATCCAAGAGCCTGGCTCCTGGGGAAGGCTTAGACCGCAATCCTTTGCACGCACTGGGTCTGGACTCAGAAATGCAGATCAGCCACGGGAACATTCACATGCCTGTGTGCTGCTGCCACAAAGCCCCCATGCACGCTGAATCCTGCCCCCCATAGGATCGACATCCCTGCTAACGGGGTTTATTTGCTATGGAGGCCCTGCTAAGCAACAGGAAACTCACCTTAATTAATGTCAATATATTTCTTTACACCCACAGCCTCTTGGAGGAGCTAAAGCAAAACAAACCAAAGGGGGGAAGAATCTCAATTGATTAGGGGATTTTAAAAGAATTCTTTAATATCAGATTAAGCCCATTTTGATTGTAAATCTATTTTCAGCTCAACATTACCAAAGAATATTACAAGAAAACTCTGTTTTATGAAGTTATTATGATTTAAACCATTCGCTCTCTGCTATCCTCCCCTACTTCCCCTCACACACACTTGCTCTCCAGAGGATCTAAAAATAAGCCTCCAGCTATACATGTCAGTGCTCCAGGTTTATCCCACAGACTAAGGAATTTTCCACAAAATACTTTTATTATTTTCCAGGGTTCCACTATAGTATTTGGAAACAAAGGTGGCTTTAGGGCTGAACCATGAGGGAAATGAAATGGCCTAATGGGCAGAATCACCCTGTCACCCTGCTCCTGCTCACAGGGACCAGAGCTGGGTATTCCAAAGCCCCATAGTCCACTGGGTGAACTGGATTTAACAGCCATTTTGTGTCACAAGATATCTCTTCTGCATGCGGGTTCCAGCCATATTCTGAGTTGTGAGAGGAAGGTAAAATAATTCCCAGGGTGGCTTTTCAGGAAAGCTTAGGCTGTACCCTAGTGGCACAGTTCAGGGTCGCAGGCGTTTTACCAAAGCAGTGTGCTGTGGCTCTGGATATGTTGTGCAAACTCCCTTTCCTGCCCAGGACAGCTTGGAAGATTTTGGATCTGTTGATTTGATTCCAGAGACAAGAAGCAGGGAGAAGAGGAAGCCATTTGGTGGCTGTCACACATTCCAAGGCCCATCTTCAGCATCTGCTGATAGCCAGCAGAGAAAGTGGAGGAAGACATGTGTGTATGATGGTCTGGTCCCAAGATATCAACCATATACCCCCTCTTACTTAAACCAATAGACAGGAGTCCCCTGAGCTGATGGTTACATGTTACTAGCATTTGTGAAGCACACCTTGGAACCTGGTTCAGTTAAACAGAAGCAAAGGATTTAAGCAGTTAACTTAAGTTGTGCTCCTAAGCCAGCTCAGTATAGAGAATCAGTATATGCATGCAGACAATTTTATGTTTAGCTTTTTCCTTTGAATACTTAACTCTGCCTCTTTGTACACAAAAGGGTATCACTCCATCATTCCATAGCTGAATGGCTCAGGGTGGAGACACTAAGAGCAATGTCTCAGCTGCTAGTGCTGCTGTCAATCTTATACAGTCCCTAATTGTTTTGAGTGACACTGCCCACAGCTATCAGTCACAGAGCCCTTTGACGTGACAATATCGATGTAGACTCCTGTTCCATGTCTAAGGTAACTGACATTCTCTCCTCTCTTCTCTCTCCTCTCTCTCTCTCTCTCTCTCTCTCTCTCTCTCTCTC
>NC_034590.1:105714116-105791618 GCF_900095145.1 Mus pahari
TCTCTCTCTCCCCTCTCTTTCCCTTCCTTCTTCCCTCTCTCCCCCTTTCTCCTTCTCCTTTCCCTCTTTCTCTCCCTCTTCCTCTTCTCTCCCCCATATTATTTTCCCTTTCTTTTTTTTTTTTTGAGGCTGAGTCTCATGTAGCCCAGTATAGCTGAAGATGACCTTGAACTCTGTTCCTACATGCCCACACTTCTCAAGTGCTAGGATTACAGGTGTTGCCGTGGTACCCAGTTCCTCCTATCTCTTTGTCATCTTCCCACATTTAAGAATTTTTGAAATAATTGCTTTAACGGCTGCAGAAGAGAGGTGCTATAGCTCTATGGTCCCTGGTCACAGGTGAAGTTAAACACTGAGCAGAATGAGTTCCGAGGTAAGCTGTGTGGTGGGAGTTGAGCCAGGTTATCTCTGGAGCAGGAGCTTGAAGATTTCTCATTTGAAGATGGACGAGTATAGCTGAGAGGACTCCTGTGCTGCAAACATTCCATGGCTGAAGGAAGACAGGATTTGTTGGGGCGTAAGTCTAGACCTTGAAAGTTGACACAGTAAGAAACTTGCTGCTTTGTGTGCACTTGACATGAGAATGCATACAACTGTGAGTAAGCCATGACTTATGGCTATAATTGGGGGTGAAGGCTTTTTTCTAGTGGGAAGCATATATAGAGTTTCCCATGATGACCTCCCTTATCTGTATCTATAACTCTCCATTTTCATTTTCTTCCTCCTGCAGTGTCTTCATAGCAATAGAAATATTATGGATAAACTTGCCACATGAGACTCTGCTGAGGTTTTCATGTTCTGCACAGTGAGGTGATGTCCAAAGCCTAGTGTCTACAGCCTCTGCAGCAGCGATGGGCATGCTCCTGTTAGTGACATTGTGTGTCTGTTCTCCTGGAAATGTCATCTCATTCTTCTTCATAAATGTACAAAATCCTGCTGTGTGTGCATCTACTCTACCCTTCATGGTTTGACAGTAGCCTAGGCTGACTCCAATTCCTGGCTATTCCGAAAAACACATCAGTGAACATGGACATGCAAGTATTTCCATGGTACAGTAAATCCTTTGGTTCTATACCTGGGAATGGTATCAGTGCGTCAAATGGCAATTCTAGCTTTACTAGCTGAGAACCCTCCATACAGTATGTGCATTACTTTACTTTCCCACCAGCAGCAGATCAGCTCCACTCTCTCACAACCTCCCCATCACTTCTTATCATTTGTTTTCCAGGTGACGATAATTTTGACTTGTATGATAGAGTCTAGAAGTGTTTTGATTTTGTATTTCTCTAGTGGCAAAGACGGTTGAACAACTTTTTGACATTGATCATGAGAGATGAAAAAGAGATCCTAAGAGGGGGAAGAAAAATTCAAAGAGTGAAGGATTATACTGGACATGAAGACAGAGAGACCCATCCCGACTGTGGGTGGCACCATGTGGGCATTGGTCTTGGGGAGCAAGGACTATGCAATAATGGGTGACGGATAAGGACAGAAAGCAGGGAGAAAGAGGAATGGAGAACAACATGAGAACAATAAAACTGCCATAGTGAAATCAATTATCTTATCTCATATGCTAACTTAAAAAGTGTATAAAGTCAGTTACATTGAGTATCTGAACATTACAGACAGAACAGGAAATATACCGAATGAAACAAGAAGTATGTCAAATATTCTGTGGCTGGCTTTAAAAGTTACTCCATTAATGTTAATTTATGATCATATGAATGAATATTCACAGGTCATTTGAACTCTGGGTCACAGCTTATATGAACCATTTATGAGAACAAGGCTTTCCTCCCATGCCTAAGGTCTGCTCTCACAGAATACCTTTCAAGACAGTTTTACTATATGTTCATTTTTCAGGAATCAGAAGTGCGACACTTTGTCTCGTGAACTCAGGCTTGGTGACACAGAGCTCTCGGGGATTATAACACCCACAGAGGTCACTCGACACCCCACGGTTCTTGGTGCCATAAGATCCTTGTGATTGTTGATTAATAATCCTTTTGATTATTAATGTAATGAGGTTGAGAATTACCATGGACACAGAATTCTGGATGTGTAGTCATGAGTTAGGGATTGGATTAATAGGGATAAGAAGACCCCTTCCAACCGTGGGCTTTACCTTCCATGGGTTGAAGTCTGAGACTGAGTAGAATGGAGAAAGCAAGTAGGCACAAGCACCTGTCTCCTTCTGCATTCTGAGTCTGGAAGCAGTGTAACCAGATGCCTAGAGCGTCTGCTACCATGCCTGCCCACCATGATGGATGTGCCCTTGAACTTTAAGTAAACCCTTCCTGTCTTAAGTTGACCTCTCTTGGGTATTTTGTCAAGGCAACGATACAAGTAACTGATACGCTCTGCATCCTTACTTTATAGAAGCATGCTATAACTTCTAGAACATAAAAAGCCTGAGGATTAATCTCTCCTGGACAGAAGGAGAGGCATGGAACAGGAGGAATGCCATGTTCACAGTGCCAGTGTCATCATTGCTCCAGCCCAGAACTGTTCCCATGCCAGTCTACAAGGGACCATTCCCAGTGGAACGAATACCTAAACAACATCTCTGAAAGGCTCTAGTCACACAGGCCTCTGGAATCACTAGAAAGAAATGAAACTCTTCTTTTAAAGCCATCTTTCTTCCAATGAGAAATTACTTTTTATATGAGTCATAGGCCACAGCTCCATCATGTTTCTGCCTTCCCCTCCATTCCTCCCCTCCTTTGCCTCTCACAGAACTGCTGCTCACATGTTCACAGAACAGATTTGCTGGCACTGTTCACCAGGCTCTATCCATGCCTTGGGACACAGGCACTCACTTTCGCCAAAAGTAGAACGTAGCAAATTCTATCTTGGGGGATGCTGGGCTCCACAGTTGCACTTGGTCTGAGTAGCAGGTAAGAAAGGGAAGCCAGAGGTCAGGCACTGTAGAGAAGGCTTTTAGAGGGTGCCATGGGTTTACAGAAGTCATAGAAGTACCAGGCCAACCCATGAGTCCAGGTGTCTGGACAACTGGGTGTATAACCTCTGACTTCCACCACTTGTAGCAGGGCATTGTTCCAGGGTTCCTCACTGTGTTGAGGGAATCAAGCTGATACATTATATTGCAGAGCTCTGTGAAGGCAGTGTTCATACTTCTGGGGATATTTTCAAGGTCCTAATGACTTTTTTGAGAGAGAGAGAGAGAGAGAGAGAGAGAGAGAGAGAGAGAGAGAGAGAGAGAGAGAGGTTCCAAAATAAAGTGCAGGTAGTGAAAGGCCAGACACCCTGACAACAGATGAAGTTGTCTCAACTTGTGCTTAGGAAGTCAGCCCTGACCCTCCCATGCAGCACAGTCAATGGTTCTGGAAGCTATGAGCAAAAAAGGCTTAGCACACCATGACAGGGCCACCATGAACTGACACAGGAAGGATCAGAGGGAAGAGAAGAGGTGATGGACAGTGTTCCTTAAAAAGCAAAGTCAGTCGTGACACCTGGTTCAAGCTTTGAGGCTCCAGGAATGTGAACTTCACCGGATTTATACAATGAGATGTTCAAGAGTTTATAGATGGGCATATAAAGTACAGTTCAGTAAACTGAGATATTGGCAGATGAAGAGAAGATAAATGTATATGTAGATGGATACAGTTTAGATAAAGATGGACATAGAGACATTAGATAAAGAAATGAGTAAAAGACAGACAGACAGACAGACAGACAGACAGACAGACAGACAGACAGACAAATTAGACAGATTAGACAGATGGTAGGTTGTTGAGTAAATAGGGTAAATAAGAGAGACAATAGAGATGAATAGATGAGATAGATAATTGAGAAGTTTATAGATAAGATAGATGAGTGAGTGAATGAATGAATGGTAGATCAGAATAGTTGGGTAGATGAATAGATACTATAGGTGAGATGGATAGATAAGAGGCAATTAATAGATGTTAAGTTGGAAGATAATACAGGTGACATACAAGATCAGTGGTAGGCATATAGATAGATAAATGATGACATGGATATAAATAGTCCATAGCTGCTATGTGATAACTGTGTGTGCAGATGAACAAGCCTTGGTCAGTATCATCACAGACAATGATGCGACAGAGAAAAATCAAGGACTGCAGGAGATGGCCACGGGTTATAAATAAGCGATATGAAACTAATTGGATTTCTAGTTTTAACGCTCGTGTGCTTTTCAGTTTAGGTGGTAGATAAGAACACAAGTACGCATTGGATAGTAGAAGTATAAAATTCAGCATGAAACTACAGTTTCCTTTCCAAATGACCACTCAATTGTTTAGAAACACACTGAGTTGTATGGTCTTTGGGTCTGAATAATGTCAAGATGTGAGCTTTCTACAAAGTTTTTTTTTTAATAATTGAGTTTAATTTTTAATTAAATAAGATTATTATTATTATTATTATTATTATTATTATTATTATTATTAGAAGAAGAAGAAGAAGAAGAAGAAGAAGAAGAAGAAGAAGAAGAAGAAGAAGAAGAAGAAGAAGAGGAAAAATTGGAAATTCCTACAGGAACTTTTATGTCAGAGAAGCAAAAGACTGGAGTCCATGGTCAGAGGAGGAACTGGTCTGAACTGGTCTCCCAGAAAGGGGGTCTACATATTTTTAGCAACTTTTCAGATCACCTTGGAGAAGAAAGTAGAATCTAGATAATGGTACTGGGCTGATGGGTGGGACCACACCCCAACCAAATCAGTTTATAGAGGGCTACCTTTTACATTCGTTTAACCCCAAATTTCATGTGAAGATCTCAAAGAAGGATTTGGAGTGGGTGGCTGGGTTTCTTTATTAGCTGTTTATTGATAATAACTGAGGACTGAGGGCTATCTCTGTCATTTATACAAGGTGGTAGGGTCTACATCACCAGCCCCAATGCACCCTGCATTCCAGGACCACCTCTGATTCTTAGTTCTACAGTGAGCAGATACAAAAGGGAGGACTTCCTGGACACATCCTGACCTCCATTCCCCTGACTGTCCATGTACCAAGAGTCAGCTGGGGGCTGCTGTGGTAATCAGACAATGAGGCCCAGTCTGTTCTGATTTGAGGCTTGTTGATATCCCCCGACCTCTGGGAAATAAGCTGATGGTTTCAATCAAATGATAACCACATTGGGCCACTCTCCATCACCCAGCTCCAGGAGACCTGCCAGGCCCCAGTGTTTGTCTGCACCCATCATGGGTGTCAGTTCCAATGAGTGGCCTTGCCACCATTTAGAGGACCATTACCCCAGAATGAAAACCAAGGAGGGCAGACCTCACAGCCTGTGTTCCCAGGTGGGTCAGAGCAGGCTTGATTTGGCTATTTCCCACTAACAGGGTCTTGGGGGACAGCTGCAGTAAGGCACATGACAGGCAAGTGGTACAGAGTTCTGTTTTGTGTTTGCTCCAAGAGAAAACAGTCCCATTCCCTGGGCTGTGGGGCTGGAACACTCCAGGCCTCTAGACCACACTACACGTTGATCTTGCTGCCTGTTCTCAGGGCCACCCTTGGAGAGAAACAATCACGTTTTAGAGAAGAGTGCAAGGAGTCAGGTACTGAAACACTGAGTCCCCAGCGCATGCATGGGAATGACCAAGTGAGCTGACACCTGAGGATTCCATGGCACCAAGATGAAGAATTACATGCCAAGTTACAGCATGGGAGGGAATATGTGTGCCTATGGGGCATATCTGGGGTTTGGCGGAACTATTGGGTGTCAGGAAAGGTGGTGATCAGGCAAGGAGGGGCTGAGAACAAAATTCTCCCTTCTTCAGGACAGGGTAGACTACTACTGATGGCTAGTCAGGTGTGTCAGGGGACTGTGAAGAACACAGGAAGGGAAGGCAGAGTAGTCATAGATACAGGATGACACTGGCTGTGGGGATGTGAGGCAGTTGTCATGGGGATCTTGAAAAAGCAGAAAGGCGGTGCTGAGAGAAGGAGCCAGGACATTATTTTCCTCTCACCTATGACAGCGTAGCTTGCCAGAGACCTTGGCCAAGCATTTGGGTCACTTTTCTGTGTATGGATGCCTTATTCTCTCAAGGGGCTTATGACACTTAGTGAGCATGAAGTTGTCATCATCAAATCCATTGTGCAGAGAAATGAAAGGATCAGATCACTCGTGTAGTCTTCAGGTCTCACCTGAGAGTCAGTCAATAAATGGTGATTGGATAAAGCCCCCAAATGACAGCAGTTTCTGTAAAGAACAGGGATCTAGCTCTAGTCTGCACAGAATCTTCCTTTATAATTAGTCAAATAGTAAAATCACTAATCACTTTCAGTTGTTCAAAAGAGAAGCTCCCATCACTGTGCTTGGCCCAGGGTGATGTGAAAGCTGGTAAGCTTATGATCATATCCAGTTTGGCCTAGCAGCCCAGCAGACAGATAGCTAGCACCATGTAGACCTTTTGGTACACAGCATCCTTAAGTAGTCATAGACACTTTGAATTCAGTATGGTCTGTGAAAACTCACCTAGTATAGGATTCAAGGACTTGAACGCTAATATTTTCAAATCTACAGATGTGTTTCTTGATTTCCAGGCAGACTTTCCTGAGACCCACTCTGCAGCTCTCCTCTGCTTCCCCCTGGCACACTCGGGTATGAGAAACCTGACTCCCATACATTTCCTTTCTGTTTGTGAAGAAAGAGCACACTGCATTTCCCCAGGTGAGCAGGGTACATAAATACAGCTGAAACACTGCCATTAATCAGATCCCAGATCTGGAGAAATTATACTAGACTGGGGTCCCATAGTAAACACATCAAGTTATGGATGACTCATTTACTTATAGGCAAAGAAAAGCACAAAGATGGTGGAAGAGAGCCAGTTGTTTCTCATCTCACTTCTGCTTGGCTTTTATGATCAGAAGGAACGAAGTAATTCAGCAGAGCTGGAATACACATGGCAATGCAGACACCCTTCCCACCGTGCACATCTGACTGAGAGGGAGTGCTAGAAGACACTTGTACATTTGGAGAGTTGGGAGCATAAATCTGAGATGGAGATTAAACTCAAGCTTCATAAAGCTTGCTCAGCCCCCAGTATAAGGCTATGAAATACAGTGCTGGCTTCTTATTGCATCAAATTGGATAATGGACTGATACTTCGTCATGAGGCCATCATGGAAAATCTCAGCTGACCTCCTGGCTCTGGCATGCATGGAAGCAATGCTCAAAAGTAGGTTGGGAGAGGCACAATCATTGAAAGTAATCTTTCAGTCCTCCTGACTGTCAGTGGGCATTTACATAATGCAAATAGAAGGTCCTCCTTGGAGTGGTAGGGCAGTGTGCCTAAGGACCTTCTTGCTCCATTAAAAAGACAATTTTTATCTGAGAAATAATGGGAAGCGCTAGACTTGGGTATGGAAATGGACGATTTTACGAATTTCATTTTGCACTGAAATATGTTTTAAATGAAATACTACCTGACAGATAAATTACTTGGTTTTGTGCATACAACAGGTTGATTTAGTGTTCCCAGCAGTCCAGATGGCTGGCGACATTGTCATAGATGCTTAAACGACTTGGTACATGAAGGCAATTTCTGCTCTAACGCAAAACATTTGCAGAGTAGCCCTGGTGCATAATCTTTCTCTTTTAACCCCAGAAAAGATCAGCAGCGTTGTAGGTGTCACTACAAATGGGCTAAAAGAACACACACTTCTTTAAAACAAAAGCACAATTACATGTACCATCCTCAGGGGTCCTTAGTGACCCAAATTAAAATGCTTGCTCCAAGATTCAGAGCAAAGGAAAGGCCCTTCTCCATGTCCATGAAGAGATGCGCTGGCAACATGTTTTTCTAATTGCTGTCTTTGTCATCTCTGATTTTAAATAGTCATGTGAAGAGGACAGCTGGAATTTAGTTAGCTTCTCTCCCAATTCCCAGAAAGAACAAAAAAGCGCCAGCCCTCCAGGAACCTCTCTAGGCTGGTATTTGGGGAAATTAACAGTCGATGCTGAAAACATATGTTGTACAGAAGCATCATCTTAATAATAATAATGGCAGCCTTGGTGTCCAGACCATGGGACCATCCTACAGGTGAGCCCACTTCATAATGAGACACTCATGCTACTAAATTACCTGGATGGAGGCCAAAACAGATCTTGTCCATGCCAAGTTCTGCCTGTAGGAAATGGAACAGGAATGGAAACAAAGCCTGGCATTCTACTATTGAACCAAATCTTCAGAGAGGAACAGCCATGTGATCAAACAGTCTGCAAACCTACAGCTGGAGAGTGTATTTGCATGGTCCAGTACTCCAGAGGGTAGGACAAAACCAGCAGGGCACAAGTCTAACGCCCAGGGTGATGTCATTAAGTTTGATGGAAGATGGGGGAATACAAGCAAAAGACTAGGACCAAAGGTCACCCTTGAAGTTTCAAAAGAAAAGCATATATGCATAAGCCCTATGCGTTGTTGCTGTATAAGTTACTTTTCTGCTGTTGTGATTAAAATACCATAATAAAGATAATGTAAAAATTAGGAAGTGTTTATTTGGTCTCCTGACTGTTCCATGATGATGGAATGGAGGGAGTAGGTGGCAGACAACTGGAAAAATGGAGAGCTCACATCTTGAAGCAGAAATAGGAAGCAGAACACACTGGAAATGGTGGAAGGCATTTAGAAGCTTCGAAGCTCACCCTCAGTGACATACTTCCTCCAGAAAGGCCTCATCCTCCCCAATCAGCTACCAACTGGGGACCAAATATTCAAACACCCGAGACTTATAAGGGCCACCTCACTCAAATTATCAGTTATTTATATCCTAACATCACATGGAGTGAGACAGTACAAGCTAAAACCATAAATAAGTCCTCAGGTAATATGCCTATGACAAACTATCTTAATAAACTAAAATGTGTATGAAGACAGTTTTGGGGTGACTCAATAGAACTAAACCACTCATAACTGAAACATCAGAACCAGGTCCTCTGGTTCTTAGACTTTTGAAAGGACTATTGGAAGATAAAGGTTAGGTTGAACCCTAGGAATGCTCAGTGATTGATTTCTATATGCATCAATAAAGTATCTATCCTTTTATTTCTGTTCCAATATCTTCAGTAAAGTCTTTGTTAATTAATGGTTCAATTGATTTACAATGACTTGCAATGTCCAAGAGGCTGGGGCAGGGATTCATATATTCCTACAAAAGCCCACTGTGTGGGGAAGGAAGCCTCTCATAATATTTTCTTTTAAGAAGGACTGATGGGAAGAACATTTGCTTCTGTATGCTCTCAGTAGTAAATGCAAGTGCAAACTTCGCAGATACCAACTTTTCATCATGTATAAATTCCTGAAATGCATCACTTACACCCTTGTCAAAATGTTGACATCCCTTTAGATAATTGGGATCATATCCTTCATGGAGATAGAGTGATTCCAATCCCTTCCTGTTCCTCTTTGGTCCCTGATTATGAATTGAGAAGCTTTGCTATACCAGACAGCCATGATATTCTACCTTACCATGGTACCTAACGACCCAAAGAATTATGGGCTGAAATGTCTGAAATTTTGATGTAAAATAATCTTTTTTCTCTTTAGAAGTTGATTGTTTCAAGGGCTTGTGATAGCAGGGCATAGTAGAATTGTTAATCCTAGAACCTGGGTGATAAAGACAGATGGATCTCTGTGGATTCAGGGCCAGCCTGGTTTATATAGTGAGTTCTAGAACAATCAGGGCTACATGACGAGACCTTGTCTTAGAAAAACCAAAACACAAACAAACTAACAAGCAAAAATGAGTTCATTATAGTAATAGATATCTGGTTCTCATAGGGTCTATTAATTGGCAGCATGTTGTAATGTGTTATTACAAACTACATTTAGCTGTCACTAAGAACACATACAAAAGAAAATAGAATGGGGATTCTATTTTTTCATGCCATAAAATTTTCAGAGGTAGAATATTCCAGAGCTAATATAGCAATCAATCCCTTCCAACTTTCTGCCCTGGCATTCTTAGCATGCTGATGAACAATCACCCCCACAGAATCACACCAGCATTTCAGGTAGATAACAAAGGAATTATGAACAAATGCAAAACCCAGATCGGATAAGGGTCAAGATCAAGTGTTTTTGGTTTTAATGATTGAAGCACAAAAAAAAGTTGACATATTTTTTTCTATCTCATTATGTATCATTCCATGGTACTATGGTTTGGGTACAAAATGACCTGTCAGGCTTTCCCCAGGTGCAGTGTTCAGAATTGGGATTCAGAAAAGTGATGGGATTATTAGGAATCTGTAGGAATATGTATCATATATGAATGGCTGATCATGGTCTCTTGGCACTTTAAATCACTATAAATCAATTGAACCATTACTTAACAAAGATCCTACTGAAAATATGGGAACAAAAATTAATAGATATTTTATTGCCACAAGTAGAAATAAGTTACTAGACCTTCCTGTGGCTCAACCCACCTTTTGTCTTCTAAGAGTCCACCTGAAAGTCTATGAGTTGGAAGACCTGGTCCTGGTGTGAGAGTTGTAAGAGGTTTAGTTCTGCTGAGTCACACTAAAATTAAAACTCTCTTCATGTAGACTTTATTTTGTTAAAATTATTTTTCATAGGCATATCATCTAATCAAAATTATCTTATGACATTGTCAGGAGATGGTAGAGGAACATGTTTGGCAGAAGCACATCATTGGATGCATACTGTGGAGGGGATGAATTGTCAGGTCCCTTCCCTTCTCCCTGCTTCCTGCTGCCGTATGTGAGCAGCCCCACTTTATTATAGCTTCTCCTCCACGATGCTCCTCCATGGCTTACAGGTGAAGCAATGGATCATATTAACCACAGACTGAAATTCCAGACGCCATGACTCCAGACTCCGGCTACCTTGGAGACAGCTGTATGAGCCCTGAGAGTGGTGATAACTATAATTGATTGTGGAAATAATGATGATCCATAAATCTAGATGGGAACACTGTGTGCATGTGAGGGAGACAGGAAAACACACACACACACACACACACACACACACACATCCTTTTTTTCTCTACGTTTCTTCTACAGTATTTTTTTTTTGTAATAATAAGTGACCAACATACTAGGTCCTTAGTGAGAAGAGTATTCTAAGACAATAGTTTGTCATTACCTTAGAGATTAACAGACTAGAAGTGTTATTGTAAGATTTATCTCAAATTAAGAGCAAAGAGATAGATAACTTGATGGGAAAAAAATGAATAGTTGATTCACATATAAGAAACAATGAAACATTACATGAATGTTGGTGAAGGAAGTGGAATCTATAAACTTGACACAATCCCAGCATGGAGGGGAGCATGACACCCTTCCAAGGAACAATGCGCAAGTGACAGCTTCTGAGAGAGAGAGATATATACAGTGTTCTTCATGAGTGTGGCCCCTGCTAGGCTGACTACACTCCAGTGGAAAGCCACATGCCATGGATAAATGACCAGGCATAAATGGACGCGTAATGAGTTTTAAAAAACCAAGGACATAAAGTTGGGCAGAGAAGGAATGAGACATAGATCTGGGAGGAATTGCTGGAGGGTAGTGGATATGATCTTTAAAAAAAAAAAAAAAAAAAAAAAAACCACTACGAAGCAATACAAATAAGCAAATGGAGTCTATTAGAGTTTTGGTCACTAGTTTTGTAAAATTTTTTAGCAAACATGCTTAATTCCTTTGGCAGTTTGGTGGAAGAAGGCTATCTCGCAGGGAGTAGGTGGAAGTCAGTTTGACAGTGAAATGTAAAGGGAAGTGTTTATAGCATCTAATAGAATAGTTCTCCTTGGAGGTTTCAGTTGGATTTAGGATGGAGGATTCAGGTTTATGATAGTCAAGGAAGATTTATCTGTAACAGCAAGAGTGGGAAGCATCCCGAATGTACCTCAGCAGTGAACAGGATATGGAAATGATAACTCCAAAAAACAAAGTACTAAAAATACTATCTAGTATACACAACAACTTCCCAGGGATCTGGATGAATATAGATAGTAGGCATATTGGAAAGAAACTTAAAAATCACATCTTCAAGATAAATGCAGGTGCCAAAAGCAGCTCCAAGCCATATTGCTGCTATCTACATTTTTTTTCCCTTTTGGAGTTCCTGGGGATTGAGTTCAGTGTTTTATACATGCTAGACTGTGCTCTACCACTGCACTACCCTGCCCCCCAGCCCTCCTTTTTAAATGTTGAGGATAATCCTTACTGAGTTGTTCAGGATAGTCTTGAACTCTCTCCTTATCTAGGCTGACCGTAACCTTAAACTTATGATCCTCCCGGGTTAATTTCCCCAGTACATGGATGACAGGCCAGAACCACTAGACCTAGTTCTATCTTGGACTCCATTCAAACTTTTTTGAGGTTTGGTTTTGTTGCTGTTGTTGTTGTCATTGTTCTGTTTTTTGTCTTTGAGAAAGTATTGTTGTCTCAGACACTTCCCCATGTCTGTCTGCTTTCCCTTCATTCTGGAGATAAGACTTACATCTTCCTACCCATGTGTACATTACCAACTGGACCACCTCACCTACCCAAGGATGAGTGCTTAGAACTCCATGAAAAATTCACTGCAGCTCCATCCAAGATATGCCTGGATATAAGTATGGTACACACCAAGCCAGAAAGCACGTCTGTGCACTAGAAAGCGCCTCAGTGGTTATGGCATGGTTCTGAGGGCATCCAGCCTTCTAATCCACAGAAGTACTAAGGATGCAGACCTTAGTTGTAAGCTTAAGCATACACTGTTAGAATAGAGAGGTAAGATCAAAAGGCCGTACTGGAAGATGCAGAAGAAAACGTCTCAGACAAGCAGACAAGTGAAGATGCTGGGCTTATATCCTACACTTAGATCACTCAAATCCTTGTTGTTAAAATTAGTCGTAAAATTGATCCATTTCCCAGGAACTCTACACAGGGGCTGGGTTGCCAGGTTCTGTTGTAGTTTTACATGAATCAAAAGCATCACTAGGAAAGCCAAGTGAAGTGTTATGAGCTCTGAGCTCAAACTTCCATGTCTAAGACATCCTGAATGCTCTCATTTGGTTTGTCTTGGAAGAGAGAAAAAAAATTACAAGAGCCAAGCCAACAGGAAATTTGCACATTTTCATGGCTGAGTATAGAATGAGCTGTTTAAACACAAAGCAAATGTGTTCGCAGTGGTCTGACTGCACATTGCTGTTCCTTTTTTTTCTTTTGGAGGTGCAGAGGAGACTGAGGAATGCACATGGCACCATCTGAAGAGTCAGGGGATATTAAGGAAAGGAAGAAAATGAGAACATAGATTCCTTTTGGGCCATATTGCACTTCCATCTTGGCAGATATTCTCTGGAGGCTTGAGAGAACTTAGAACATGAACGTGGAGAGAGAGATGCTCAGAGCTCCATGAACAGACCAGCACCACCAGGGATCTCTCCACTGCCATCCATCAACTGACTTTCAGTCTCAGCAAGCTTTTAATTTCAAGGGGGAATGTAAGGCACTGATGGAGTGCTTTTGGGCCCCGACTGGTCTCAGATTTTAAAATATTAAGCCAAATACCCAATTTAATAATGTAGAAGAATTTAATTTTAAGCCTCTACTACAGATGGGCATAAAAAGAATTCTCAAACAAGAAAAGGCAGAGGGGCAAGAGTAGAGATACGTTGACAGATTCCCAAGTCTTTCCAAGATGCTTCAGACATTTCTGCAAAGGGATTGGGGTCTGGGAGTGCTCTGACCAAAGTTTCTCAGAAATTTGCTTGCTGGTTAAGGTGTCTAAGTCTCCTTGAGTCTGTGTGGGAGCCTACCTACTGACTTTAGAAATGCTATGCAAACTCTACTGTTCTGCCTCCCAGGGCTGGAAGGCACCAGCAGAGTGATCTTGAATATGAGTGACTTTGTAAGAGAATGGGGATGATGGCCAATAAGTAGAAATTCTGATTTGGTTTCAAATAAGATACATTTTGGAGACTGCCATTCTGAAAGTTAAATGGAAAGTACTGGGATTTCAGGAGTTATATCTAACCTCGGACTTTGGACAAACAAGCAAACAAACCAAACCCTTCAAACCAGTTAAGCTTCCCTTCCTTCCTGTGGATGAATGAGACCAGGGAGTGTTGAGCCCTTGGCTTTGTCTTCCTCATTTGCATATTTGTCTAGTGGAGTCCTGGCCTCAGAAGCAGCAAGGTGAAGGCAGCAGCCATATCAGGTTCTCCAGGTCCAGTTCCACTCTTCCTCTGGCTTTTTCACCACCAAGAAAAGGAAGTGCATGGCGCTCCTTCTTGCCTGAGCCTATAAGAGTCCCACTGCAGAGCCTAGTGATCCATGCCTACTCCCAGGCTCCCCACACCCTGGCAACTGGGTATCACAAATGGGACCTGAGAACTTGATCTTGCCAGAGCCTATGGTCCTTGTAGATGGGTAATGGGCAGTACTCTGGGAAGCTCCAAAATCCCATGAGGGAGGACAGTCAATACAGTCTGCTACTTCCACACGCTACTCCCAGGAAATTCCTAGCTGTGGGCCACATCAGTGGGGCAAAAGTTGATTGAGGATGTGTGGTCTGGAAGGGTGAAGTCAAAACACATAGATGTCACTTTGAACTGACTTTGTCCCATGACGAAAGTCTTTAGCTGCTCTGTAAATGACCTCGTCTTTATGGTGACTTTCCTAAGTTCTCCTTCTGGGACCTTCTCTTCCCCATTGTCACCTTGAGTCACCATGTCACTATGTGACTGATCCTGGCTCTTGTTGACTGCTTTCTACTGCCCCTCCCTAAATGCACCCTCCTTCACTCTATCAGCAGTGTGGCATGTCTCTTGGCTGGGAGGAAGCTTGATACAGCAACACCTTTATTCACTAAATAAACATACAAGAACAGACTTGTAGAAAATACTTCCTATAATTTTTGCAAATTCTCACCCTCTCTTTTAATTGACGAACTAGCAGCTTGCGCAACATCCCACTTGAGGCCAACCATGGCCATATTTCCAGGGTAGAATTAATAGATTTCATAGTTGTCCACCAAAGTTCCTCTTTAACAGACAGAGCCTGGAATAGCAATTCAGGTTCATTGATTTATCTTACTATGCAATAAGCCTAGGATCTTTGATGTAATCTGGGATCCATCCACGAAAGTAAGACTGAGTTTTGAAACATTTGAACCATCCACTTGATCAGCTTCAAAACCATCAGAGGGTCTTATTTCTAGCATTTGTTCTTTTACACAGTGCCACGTTTTAGGATAACTTGGAGAATAGCATTTTGACCAACAGTGTCCACTTTGATTTTAAACTGGAGTGGAAAACTCTAACAAGTGGAGTTGTTATTGTATATCTCAAACAGGCTATTTTCCTAACCTGTTCTTAAACAGAGGCAAGAGATGACCAAAACTGGCATAGAAAAATGGTTAAAAGGTTCAAATGACTGCATGAGTTCATGATAGAGCAAACCACATTTGACATAGCATTTTCTACCACTCAGATGGGCCAAGACCTGAAAGTCTGGTGGCTCACTATGTTGGGGGACCTGCAGGAAACATGCACGCTGATGCATTTTCTATGTGAACGCAGAATGCTACAGCTTGGCAGACAAGAAAATGAGCAATATTTATCAAACTGTACCAGCATGTACATATGCTGCTTATCGGTAATCATCACACACACACACACACACACACACACACACACACACACACACACACACACTACTTAGAGAAAGGCAGCTGGGAGATTCATCGTCATGAATGTAAAGCAAAGCAAAGCAAAACAAAACCCAAACAAACAAAAATGCAGTTAATTTTATAGTATTCTATTTTTTTTTAATTGCATTAAATGGCAATGTCTGGGGAGACCTGTGGTACATCCATTCATTGGGTATCTACACCATCCTTTAAAATGGGTGAAAAAAAATTCATTAGCTTGCAACAGCTTCCAAAATCTATTATATATCTATTATATATCTATCGATCGATCGATCTTCCTTTTGCAAATACAGGTAAATAATGTGTTCATGTTTATATTTTATATAAGCACACATACACACACACGTTACACTGAAAAATAAATAAATTAGCCCTTTCTCGTGGACTTTAAGTCACCAGCTAGCAAGTGAGGAAAAAATGACTGTGAGACATTCTCTGAAGGGCTTTGTCATGTACTTTTGAATTCTGTACTATGCATATGTTTAACATATTTAGATATAAAATAATCATAATTGAGTGTAAATCCAAATTAATAAACTTAGTTATAAATCACACAGTATAGATATTTTGTAGAATAATTCTATGAGCACCTGGAGAGGCTTATCTGAAGAGAATGAATCCTGAGCTTCCTTGTTATGTAGCACCCAGCACTGATGCCCATGTTGAAATCAGAAACAATATAATTATGGGAGAATAAAATGAAAACAAAGTTCAGTTTTTCCATGTAAGAGCAAATACATATAATTAAAATGTCAAAGGAGTAAAAAGCTACATCTAAAGTCAAGTAGCATGAATCGCAACTCATCCGCTCACAGGCCCTCAAGACAAGAACTGTCAGTGCAGTCAACACACAGCAGCCTTTTGCTTTCTGAGCATCACTCCCCGGGCTGTAGAGACCCCAGGGTACAAACAGATCCTTCCACTTCTGGGGTAAGGGAAATGCTTGGGAGATCCTGGGATATCTAGTCATGCCAGAGAGGGGGAAAAGCACACTTTTTAATTAAAAATAAAGGAGGCGTCAAAAATAAATGGTGGTGTCAGTAGCACATGGGAACCAGCTGGAAGCACATCCCACCGGCTACCTTGGAGACAGCTGTGTGAGCACTGAGAGTGGTGATAACTATAATTGATTGTGGAAATAATGATAATCCATAAATCTAGATGAGGACTCTGTGTGCATGTGAGAGAGACAGGAACACACACACACACACACACACACACACACACACACACACACAGGGGGTGAGAGACAGACAGAGAAAGAGAGATAACAAGAGACAGGGAGACAGAAACAGAGACACAGAGAAAGACAGAGACAGCAAGAGACAGACAGAAAAAGACAGAGCAGGATAAAAGTTCATTAAGAAGCACTTTACTGTCTTTTTAGAAAGACCTATAGTTTCCAAAGAAGAAAGTAGAGCTAAGTATTAGATACCATATAAAGTTCTCTTTACAGAAGAACAGAAGCTAGAAAGATTTTGAAAATCTCTATCCTGTGAAGCGTGAGGTTCTCTGGAATACCTGCTTTCCCCTTCCTTTTCAATTTCTCTCTCTATTCCTCATATGCCCACAAGTGTTTGGAATTTGGCCACTGAGCCTTTGGAGAAAGGCCTTTCTCTTGTACTAGGTAGGCCGAGAAGAAGGCACAGCACACACCATGCTGTACGGGGAACATAGAATGGGATCTGGCATTCTGGTGAGAGGTTCACCACCTGTATCAAACTTTTTTCACATGAGAAATGAGATCTGTGTTTCTAGCAATTGTCCCTGCAGGGATATTGGAGTTAGTGTATAAGTTAAGTGTCCATGGGATGAGATTCTGTTTTTATAAATGTTCAATTTAAAAAAAAAGAATTACAAATAAAATGAAGTATCTTAAGTCAAAAGGTGGCATTTTATAGAGACAAAGGTGAGTGTGTCCACAGCACATGTATGGAAGTGTTTTAGCACTGCATACATTGGGCCATTCGGCCCCCTGTTTTCAGGATCTTTCCTGTCTCTGTCTCCCATCTTGTAGGAAGATAGCTGGGATTACAGAGGAGTGAATATGTTCAACTTTAAGTGGGCTCTGTGGATCCAAACACAAGTCCTCTTGCTTGCAGAGAAAGCATTTTGTTTACTGATCCACCTCCTTAGTCTGTAAACACATATATGTATGTATGTTTATGTGATGTATATGATTATGTATAAGATCATGTTTATGTGTATGTATATGTATATATAAACTCATCAGCATAGGACAATCAGTTGATGCTAAAACCATGAACCAGTTTTGAGCTATTAAGCTTTTAATTACTTGCTAGTTGCTGAGGGGATAATATGCCTTCGTCATGGAAAGATACGCAGGTATAATCTTCAGCAACATCAGTACTGGTGGAAAAAAAACTATCAGGTGCCCACGATGGACAACTATATATAGTCCAAGTATTTTTACCAAATGTTTGTAGCTTGATCAAGTCATCAAGCCTAACACCTATTCACAGGAAATTCTGGGAACAAAGGGACATTTAAAATATCAACACAGATAAAACATGAGATAGACCCTAAATATGGACCTTTCCTCAGGGCAATAAATCAAATTTTAAATAAAATTAATATAAAACAAACAAACAAAAAAGAAATTAGGAGCCATTATAAATTAAAAGCCACAAAGAACTTATAGCAACCACAGCCACTGTGATCACTAATTAAGTTCTTCCAGAGAATGGATACTTTTAAAGACATTGGAGAAACTAGTGGGAAAATGAACTGAGCACTAAACAGTTCATGAACTTGAAATTATCGCTCATTGTCCTAGGCTAGGATCTTCTGAAAAGGGTATTACCTAATTGTTGGACTTTCATGCTGGTGTGTCTTATTCTGAGTGGACATAGCATATGTGGTCAGTGACCAAACACACATGGCAAGTACATGGGTAATCATTATATTCCAAAGTCCAATGCAGCCTAGGAAACAAAAAAAATCACCAAGTCATTAAATGGCAGTGACAAAGTGACCCTTGGAAGGCCATGATGCAGGAGGAGGAGTGCTCAATGTCAGACGATGTGCTGTCAGGAGAAAGTTTTGATATCAAGTCATAGTCAAGCCTGGCTGAGAGGTTGTGCTCACTGTTCGATTAATGGCTGTCAAGATCTTGACGGTAGAAGTAAAAGATGGGCTGCCTCTGAAGGGTGGACCTTCTCTTCAGAGCAGAGCAGACCATGGGCCAAGCTTCCTTACTAGGCTGCGGATTATGTTGAGGTGTCCTCCTCAAGCTTGTGGACGATTCCTAGTATTAAATCCTTAAAAAAATCTCACCACTTTACTGTTCTCCAATATTAATCTTTTTATTAGATATTTTATTTATTTACATTTCTAATTTTATCTCCTTTCCCCATTTCCCCTCCAAAACCTCCCTATTCCATCCCCCCACCCCTGCTCACCAACACACCTACTCCCACTCCCCTGTCCTGGGATTCCCCTACAATGGGGCATCGAGCCTTCACAAGAACAAGGGCCTCTCCTCTCATTGATGTCCCACAAGGCCATCCTCTGCTACATATGCAGCTGGAGTCATGAGTCCCTCCTTGTGTACTCTTTGGTTGCTGATTTAGTCCCTGGGAGCTCTGGGGGTACTGGTTGGTTCATATTGTTGTTCCTTCTATGGGGCTACAAACCCCTTCAGCTCCTTGGGTCCTTTCTCTAGCTCCTTCATTGGCAACTCTGTGCTCAGTCCAATGGATGACTACGAGCATCCACTTCTGTATTTGTCAGGTACTGGCAGAGCCTCTCAGGAGACAGCTATATCAGGGTCCTGTCAGCAAGCACTTGTTGGCATCCATAATAGTGTCTGGGTTTGGTAACTGTGTATGGGATGGATTCCCCAGGTGGGACAGTCACTGCATGGCCTTTCCTTCACTTTCTGCTCCAAACTTTGTCTCTGTATCTCCTCCCATGGGTATTTTGACCCCCCCTTCTAAGAAGGACTGAAGTATCCACACTGTGGTCTTCCTTCTTCTTGAGCTTCATGTAGTCTGAATTGTATCTTGGGTATTCCAAGCTTCTGGCTAATATCCACTTATCAGTGAGTGCATACCATGTATGTACTTTTGTGATTGGGTTATCTCACTCAGGGTGATATTTTCTAGTTCCATCCATTTGCCTAAGAACTTCATGAATTCATCATTTTTAATAGCTGAGTAGTATTCTGTTGTGTAAATGTACACAGTGTACACATTTTCTGTATCCAGTCCTCTGTTGAAGGACAACTGGGTTCTTTCTAGCTTCTGGCTATTATAAATAAGGCTGCTATGAACATAGTGGAGCATATGTACTTATTACATGTTGGAGCATCTTCTGGGTATACGCCCAGGAGTGATATATCTGGGTCCTCAGGTAGTACTATGTCTATTTTTCTGAAGAACTGCCAAACTGATTTCCAGAGTGGTTGTAAGAGTTTGCAATCTCACCAGCAATGGAGGAGTGTTCTTTTTTCTCCACATCCTCACCAGCATCTGCTGTCACCTGAGTTTTTGATCTTAGCCATTCTGTGAGGTGTGAAGTGGAATCTCAGGGTTGTTTTGATTTGCATTACCCTGATGACTAAGGATATTGAACATTTCTTTAGGTGCTTCTCAGCCATTTGCTATTCTTCAGTTGAAAATTCTTTGTTTAGCTCTGTACCCTATTTTTAATAGGGTTATTTGATTTTGTGGAGTCTAACCTCTTGAGTTCTTTGTATATATTGGATATCAGATGTAGGATTGGTAAAGATCTTTTCTCAATCTGTTGTTTGCCTTTTTGTCCTATTGACAGTGTCCTTTGCCTTATAAAAGCTTTGCAATCTTATAAGATCCCATTTATCTATTGTTGATCTTAGAGCATAAGCCAATGGTGCTCTGTTCAGTAATTACTCCTCTGTGCCCATGTGTTCGAGGCTCTTCCCCACTTTCTCCTCTGTAAGTTTCAGTGTCTCTGGTTTTATGTGGAGGTCCCTGATCCACTTGGATTTGAGCTTCATACAAGGAGATAAGAATGGATTGATTTGCATTCTTCTACATGCTAACCACCAGTTGAACCAGCACCATTTGTTGAAAAGGCTGTCTTTTTTCCACTGGATGGTTTTAGCTCCTTTGTCAAAGTTCAAGCAACCATAGGTATGTGGCTTCATCTCTGGGTCTTTAGTTCATTTCCATTGATCTACCTGCCTGTCACTGTACCAATACCACGCAGTTTTCATCACAATTGCTCTGTAGTATAGCTTGAGGTCAGGGATGGTGATTCCCCTAGATGTTTTTTTATTGTTGAGAACAGTTTTCACTTTCCTGGGTTTTTTGTTATTCCAGATGAATTTGGAAATTGCTCTTTCAAACTCTATGAAGAATTGATTTGGAATTTTAATGGGGAGTGCACTGAATCTTTAGATTGCTTTTGGCAAGATGGCCATTTTTACTATATTAACCCTACAAATCCATGAGCATAGGAGTTCTTTCCATCTTCTGAGATCTTCTTTGATTTCTTTCTTCAGAGACTTGAAGTTCTTGTCATTACAGATCTTTCATTTGTTTAATTAGAGTCACACCAAGATACTTTATATTATTTGTGACTATTGTGAAAGATGTTGTTTTCCTAATTTCTTTCTCAGTCTGTTTATACTTTGAGTATGGGAAGGCCACTGATTTATTTGAGTTAATATTCTATCCAGCCACTTTGCTGAAGTCGCTTATCAGGTTTAGGAGTTCTGTGGTGGAATGGTTTGGGTAACTTAAGTATACTATCATATCATTTGCAAATAATGATATTCAATAGTAACTTTTCTAAATTGTGTCATTGTTCTTGGTGCTGAACCTGCATAATATGAGTGTTTACTCTAGAATTGCTACCCAACCTCTTCTCCTTGAAGCCACAGTTCTAGACCATTGACTTCACTCCTGACTGCTGTGATCAATCAAGCAGGACCACTTTCTATTCCTCCAAGTTCAATGTGTGCTTCTGCCTATTGATACTCTTAGTCTACATAAAGGCTCATCTCCCAGCTCTGCTCTCCCTATGATTATGGCTGCCTGGATGAAAGCGCAGCTTCTCCATTGAAGAACTGTTTATGAAAGTCACTCAACCCCTCAAGGCCTCAGTGCTTCACAGACTGGGCTTGTGTCCAGCACAGTGGTCTGCTGATATGTTTATTTATTATGGGTGTCTATCAGTCCACCCACTGGACCAGTCAGTATTCAGTAAATGGTAAATGTGTCAACAGAAGAAATCATGATAGGTGAATATTCAAAGTCTCCAGTTGTTCACCTTTGCCAAGACAAGCCTAAAGAGTATTGCTCTGGATCCCTGGGAGCTCACTGATAGACACAGAGTGATTTTTTGGGCCTGGATTCTGGAGTATCTGGATAGAGCAGGATAGGATAAAGAGCCAGCAGACTGTTCTTTGAGAGGCCGCTGAGAATTCAACAAAGAATAGCCCAATGAGAAGACACGGGGCACATTCCTTCATTTCTACTGACTCCCATAGGAAGGTCTTCCAAGCTCCAGCCAGGTGGCAGCTGCAATGCTAACTTGAGGTAGCTATCCAGGAGGACTTCCTTCCAACAGCTGATCATGGGTTTGGGCTCAAGTTCAGGTTCCTTTGGAGAACTTCCTGAGCTCCTGGCTTCCTTTTTCCATGGTTCAGTATGACTCCCCCTCTAGGATACTGTGGCTCTGAACATCTTTCTTGATGCCTCTTCCCGGCCTGGAAGCCCCCTATGCACCACATCTTGGCTTATGTTATTTTGAACAATGCTTCTCTGCTCTCTTATATCATGGGCTCCTGAAGCCAAGATGCTGTGTACATGGCTGTCTGCCCAGCATTTAGCACTAGCCCTGGCACATGACAGACAGTAGAGGACCATTAGTGGAACTAGCAACAGTTGGCAAGAGGTCCACAGGAAATGTCCCCGGATGGTGATGGTGACGCCAATGACAGGCTTACGTCAGCACAGCCAGTGTGGATGGGCCAAATATAATTGGAAACATCGAAGCTGGAACCATCATGGAGAAAACAAAGCCAATGTGAGCACCAAGAACCCAGCCAGGAGTGGAAGGAGCCAGTCAATGTCAGCTTGGGTCTCTGAAGGCTAGTGTGATGGGAGGTGGGGCTACCTCCACCTCCAGAGCCTGAGAACTGGAGAGGGTTCACTCACACTTCTGTGTGCTGGGAGCAGCCTTGTGATGCTGGGCCACATTGGAGACATTTGCAAACAAATGACACTCAAGGCACCATATTCCATGAGAGCTGGGAATAAATCTACAGCCGAATACAAGAAGAGTGTGTCTGGCTTTGTTCTGCGTCCTTTCTGTAAAACTCACTGCTTCTCAAATGAATGCTTCTCATGTACCTCTGAGCCCTGGCTAACTTAGGGAACATTAAGTTTGCAGATGACTGTTTAAACAGAAAAGTCAGTGAGCTTTCCAGCATGTCCTCCATGTTTGTAGCACTGAGCAAAATGGGAATCTATCTGGAGCATGTCCCAGGAATGAATTCCAAACGACCTGGAAGAAATCCTAAATGAAGAGGGACTTGGACCTTTACAGTCCAAGCTCTGCTCAGGGGCAACAAGAGGGGGGGGTGCAAGCAGAGCAAGGGGACAGAAGGGAAGTTGACCTTGCAACTCAGCCCTGCTTCATGAACCAAGAGAGCAGCCCTGAAAGGACAAGGTGGTCAATCATGTTTACTGTGGCACTGCTAGGGATGGACACAGCGCACAGAGGTCCTGTTCTTCCTGGAGATATGCTCTTGGCGATGTCAAAGCTGCTTGGCACACAGCATGTGCACTGTTGGCATCTGCTGTGGGAATGCACAACCAGCCTTAGTCTTCTGCTCTAGGAATCTTCTAGTGACATTGAGACTATTCCAGCTTGAGCCGCTGTCTCATCTAAGCACGGTTCGAGTCATCAACAAAGGAACTCGGCCTACCTGGATGACTTCTCATACAGAAACAACCACAGAGCTCTTGGCTGACTTAATGATGTGGTTTCTCTCTCTGAAGGAAGAATTTCATTGGAAGAGCAGGTGCTAACATGTTGCTAAAAGTTCCAGGAACCCAGATTCCTGAATGTAATAATTCACTCTCACTGACCTTGATATATGAGATCTCTGACTTGACTCACTTAGGCCCTGAAAAATTATTTATTATTTTTTATGTATGTATGTATGTATGTGTGCCTTTGAGAGTTTATGTTCTCTATGTGTGTGCAGGTGCCAAAGGGTTAGAACTGAGTAACAGATCTCCTGGAACTGGAGTTACAGGCATTTTGAGCCACAGGACACGAGGGCTGGGATCAGAACCAGTGTCCTCTAAGAGTAGTAAGTGCTTTTAACCACTGGTCTATCTCTACAGCCCCTCACTTGGGCCTCTGAGATGCCACCTTGAGCCTAAGCCCAGAGCCTCAAATGTAGCATCCTGCAGTTCTTTCTCAGAATAGCCACCCTAGGTGTTCAGAGAAGAACAGCTGGAGAACCCCTCCTCAACCCAAGATGGGCTCTTGGAGATATGGTACCACCACATGCCAGCTTTCCCACAGAGACCTCTGCCAGGACACTCCATCACCTTTCATCTGGGAGTGAGCTCACAGCAGGCTAAGGTTGCAGAGGCTTAGGCTAAAGCCAACTTTTTCCAGCATTCTTCCTAGAGGGACCGGGCCACCACTAGCCACAGCTCTGTCCTATCACAGATTTCAGGGCTCTCTTGGTTTTAAGCTTTGATTCAGGTCTGTGGTTTTGTTATGCTGTACTTCCTGACTGTCCCCCACTGAGCTGTCACCTCCCTGAGAGCAGAACCTTACATCCTACATCTGTGTGCATATCACAGTCCCTAGTACCCAGGAGGGCACACCATCTGTATTGATGGGTTAGTAAATTGAAGTTGGCCATTCGTCACCTCTATCACTCAAAATGATGGGCTGGAGAGGAGCTCTGAGTGGCTTTGACAGCTCATACAAGAGAGTCCTGAAAATGCAAGGCAGGAGCAAAAGCCAGAATGCCACAGGCTACACTGTTTAGCTCAGATCTTGGAGCCATACCTGGGTGCCATGGAATATGCCCTGCTTGTCCAAAGAAAAGATTAGTTCAGTGTCCCCAAACTAACCAGCATCGTATTCCACTTGGTGTCTTTTAATTAGTGTGTCTGTTAATGCAAATACATTGCTAACAGCTCAACATTCCAGCAGTCCAGCTAGGAATAACGTCCTCTGCTGAAGAGAATCAAAGCATAGCAGGGGGAGGAAGCCAAGGGTTGGGTTTTGTGAGCAATATTTTATCAGTGTGTATAAGAGGGGAGAGGAACTGCATGAAAGGTTTCAGACAGAATGCAACCTTCTAACAGCAAGAACATAAACAGCGGCGTGCGGTCTACAGTGCAGTCTACTGATCAACAAGATATAGATTCTTTGTCTTAAGAGATAGAGGCTTATCCTACATAGTCACGCTAAGCAAACTGTGAGCACTTTCTCCTCTGTGTTTATTTTTTTGTGCAAGTATGTGTGGTTTGTGCTTGAATACACCTATGTGTTTGTATTCATGAATGTGCTTGTGGAGGTCAGAGGTCAACACCAGGTGTCTGAGATAGAGCTCACTGGTTGGCTACATTGTCTGGCTGGTGAGCCCATGGGATAGCCTCATGTCTCTGCTTCCCAGAGCTGGGATCACAGGCATGTACCACCATGCCTGGCTATTTATGTGGCTGAGAAAGATCCAAAATCATGCCTTTCTTTTAGCCACTGAGATCACCGTCCCATCCCCCCCCCCCCTTCTAGGTTCTAGCACAATTACAGGCATGGGAAGATCTAATCTTGGTGCCTCAGCAGTATTTTTTATAAGCCCATGTTTCTTCTAATGTCAACCCTAAAGGTCTATAAATAACACTTTAAAATACTTAATAAAAAGTAATTTATGCTCATTACCAAAAATTAAACTGGAGAACAGACTAGCTAGAATACACAAGGATAGGAAGCCTCTCTCCTCCCCAGCCATCAAACCACACAAGCAGCTGGAGCCGTCGCTAGGAGTGTCTCATAGTCTTTAAACACATGCAAATGAATGTGAGTCTGTGTGTGTATAGTATGCATATTTTAGCACATCTTGATTGTTTCAATTAAAAATATAACTTGGAGATTGGTTTCATATCAGGGCAGAGCTCATTCTTTTAATGTTTGATTTTGTATTCTATTTTGTGGATAGACCAACAATTATTTAATGAGTTCCTTACTGTTGAATGATTATTCTTCTGTTCTTTTATTGTTATTAAAATAAGCGTGTGCATACATCTTTATAAAATAAGTACCTAAAGTGAGTTCCTGGGTAAAGAGACACATGGGTAATCATCAGTCTGCCTTTCTGGGGGGCAGGGGGAAAGCCCAGAATTATAGCTATAAAACACCCATTTTTACCCAACTTCAATAAGTCCAAGACCCAAATTTTTTATTAAGACCTATTTTTTTTATTACTCTCATAGACCATCCGCTGGGACTTAGATGTCCCTTCCAGAATCCATTGCTGGATTCTGTCAGGAAGTGGGGCCTTAAAAGTGTGTAGTCATAAGGCATTGAAGTGAGTTATCAAGAATATGGGGTCCTATAAAAGCAAGCCTGTCATAGCATTGCTGTCTCCCTGTAAGTCTGAGCACTCGGGAGACTGAGGCAAGAAGACCAGGAGCTCAAGGCCAGCCAGAACTACATAGGTACAGCATGTCTCAAAACACTAGCACTTCCTCAGCTTCCTCTACACACGCCCTGCATGGAGTGTGTCTCTTGTGCTTTGGGCCCTCTGCCAGGGAAAACACAGAAAGAAGCCATCACCAGGTGTGCTGTTCTGTTAGAGAAATACAAAGTGGCCCAGAACAGTGTCTCCTCCTTTCTCCACTTCATGTATTTAATAAGGAATGAGGTAGGTATTTTTCTCATGTGTTCACAACTGCTTGTATTTGTCTATGCATGTGATTCACTCCAGTCTTCTGCAGAATTTCATATGAACTGACTTTAGACTTGATTTGAAGAGAACTTGATGAACCAGGATGGGAAGGTCAATATTTGTAAGTGGCCAAACTGCATTCCTGCCCTTTTTATTTGAGCAATCTTTCCATTCAAACTAAAGAAGGCTGTTCAGTATTGCATGAAGATTCTTTTTCTCCTGTCTGTTTAGCTCTTTCTCACTCTGAAATTATATGAATAAAATTCTCTCATTTCCTGCTTCGATTGTTTTGTACATTGAAACTTTTCACCTTCAACTCTTTTACACACTTTTGAGTAACATGTACAGTGGTTTGTAACACAGTAGCTGAGGTTCCCAATTAAAATTCTTGACAAATAATTTACTGATTTCAACCAAGCTTCTGGTGAATGACATAATCCATGGCACTCCACTGACCTCAGTGCCACATGTGCTCTATACTAAATTTATATGTGTGCCAGAAATTACTTATAGCCCCCATTGCTGTCTACTCTAAGCCAACCACCATCTTCTTAATCTATTCCAGCTATGCAGTGCGTGCAGCATTTGAGGAGGCTTCTGCTCAACTACATTTATTTTTACCTTCAGTTTTTTTTCTTGCTATTTACCAGAATGACATGTTTACAAAGTTCAGGATTGGAGAAAGTGAAAAACAAATAAACAAATAAAACTGTTAGGATTTTTATTAGTTTTACACGTAATGTCGAGTACCAAAGTGTTATCCATCCCTTAAATAGACACGTATTTTCTTTGAAGTCTGACAACAAGAGGTGAGTATTAGTTTCCTTCAAATGGATGGTAAAACATCTGCTGGATGCTGTAATTTAATTTGTTGATTATTTTGAGAATTGATACAATTCTAAATGAGATCTTTGTCTCCTGAGGAAAAAGAAACACACCCACAAACAGAGACCCTACCTTCTTGAGGTTCTGAAAATTTCTTAAGCAGCACGACTAGCCAGGGAGCAAGTGTCCAAACACCTAAACCTTTGGGAAAATCTCAAAACAACGCACAGCATCCTTAGAAGGTGATTTTGATCTCTGGAATTCATAGCCGATGGAAGACTCTTCCTAACTTTCCAAAAAATAAAGGGGGAAATGACCATTTCATTATAAACAGACAAAGGCATCTGTTGAAACTCAACAGCAATTGCTGAGGAGCGAGTGAAGCAGAGTCCCTGGACTATAAAGGGCAGTGATGTGCTCCTTTAGATAAAGCACATCCATAAAACACATCTACCTCGTGACCCTATGATGCAACTGCCAGTGCTTTCTCTCTCAGCCTGTTGTAAAGTGATGTACTTGTTCTTAACACTTCCAGTGAACAAAGAAGTACAAAGTTAAGTAATAGAAGCTACAAACTCATAAAACGTGTAAATGATTTTACTTTGGTGACCTGGTAGTACTCTAGGATTCCATAAGGGGCTCAAAACCTGCTGGAACTGGTAGGTAGCTGAGCAAGATCACAAACAAGGTGAACAGAATGTGCAGATGCTGCTAGGAACCGCATACAAAGGGCGCCTCCATCCCAATAGTCAGACCCATTCATGGTAGCATTGAAAAAACACAAAATATTTAAGAATAACTTTAATAAAAACCTATGATCCATTCTAGACATCTATGCAGAAAACTAAAAGGACAGTTTCTAAAAGAAATTTTTATCAGCTAAATAAATGGAGAAATACAGTTTGAGAACTTTAAATTCAGTGTCACAAAGCCCTCCTACGCACCAAATCAATCTATATATTCAACATGCTCCAAACTGAAAAGCGTGCAAATATTTCTGAAACATTATCAAGATATTGCTAACAATTACACTGTAATCAAAATAATCTAGGGTTACTGAAACAATCTTGAAAACGGACAGAGAGAATTCTCTCTCCCCGATATCAAGCTCTGTCAGCTGCAGCTAGTGGGCTGGGGTGGCTTTGATGTACAGGCTGATAAACAGATCAAAGAGGCACAGCTAGAAACCCAGGAATAGCCTTACATATGTATGGTCAAGCGACTTTTGATAAAAGCCCAAAGAAATTCAGTAAGGAAGTCTCATTTTTTTTTCATCTAGCAGTGTTGGGGCAGCCAGGAAAGTATCATAGAAAAAGTCAACTTTAACCCCCCACTTCCTAAGCCAAAAAAAAAAAAAAAATGTATCTGAGGTGGCTTACAGGTCTAAATATGAAAGCTTAGACTATGAAATGTCGGAAAGAAAAGAAAAGAGGTCCTGTTTTCTCAAGCTTTAGTCAGGGAAGAATTTAGAGGAGAGCATGGAAAGGATCTATGCAAAACAGCCATCAAAAGCCAGGGGTGTGGCGTTCAGAAATGGCAGAAAACTCAGAATATGTTCCAGGCCAGCTAGTGCTCCATAGCAAGAGCATCGGCTTTTTAATCCATACATTGAATATCAACAAATTAATACCTCCAACTGTAACACCAGCCAACTCTACTAAGAAAATGAGAAGTCAAGCCACAATCCGGGGAAAGTATTTGTGAAGGGCATGCAGATTCATCCAAGTCTTGTCTCCACCATGCATAAAGGACTGTTGAAATTCACTAAGAAAAGACGGCCTGCTTTTAAAATGCAGGCAAAACATATTAAATACTTCACAAAAGAAGAAACTGTAAATACAGGCAAGAGACACACGAGAAGGTGCTGCATCCTGTGGTCACCAGAGCACCCAAGGTTGGAAAGACTGACATTACTAAATGTTGGTGAAGGTGGAGAACAGCAGACAGAGACAGGCTTGAGTAAAGGAGCAGAGGGTGATGTGATTTTGATCAAAATGATCTTTGCCGCTCTGAAATCAGGGTCTCACAGCTGCTGGATGGGCATTCTATTGGTGAGTTACAGCTCCACTCCAGACAGTACGACCACAACCATTTTGGGAAGCCAGCAATATCATCTAAAGTTAATGGTGACTGGAAGTTTCACTCCTTTGATTTACTGAAAAACAATGAAAACAGAAACACATTTTAAAAGGTACATACATTTTGAAGCAGCTTTTTATTCCTATTCCCAGACTGGACAAACTATGTCTAGTAGCCAAGTAAGCCATGCCAATGAACCGGAGTGGCATGTCCTTATAATGGAATAAAAACCAACAGGTACACACACACACACACACACACACACACACACACACACACACACACACATCTAAACATACACACACTTGCAACATAGCCACACACATATCCACACAGTCACACACAGGCACACAGATATATATACACACATATATGTGCAAATATGTACACACATACACACATAGCATACACTTACATGCACATACATATACACAGATCCACATGACACACTATCATCTATGTGTTGATTGTTCAACCTCATGTCATCATCTTTAACATCAGCATAAATTAACCATTCCAACTGCTTATCTGAGCACTGTATACAGTTCGCCTTTTTGAGACCTTTTCCTTGGAGCCCAAAGACTCTGGATTTGAACCTCTCCAGGGAAGGTTCGGAAATTTAGCTGTTTCTTGTTTGGGAGCACTTGGCATACAGGAAAGGGAGAATTAGAGCACTGAGGTTTCCATCCAGCCCTTCTACAGTGGATGTTTTGAAAATGTGTAAGGATACGGGGAACCTGTGTCCGTGCTGATGAGATTCTTCCCTTTTAAGACAAATTAAGCCAAACAAAAAGACCACGGAGTTATGCCTTGTGGCAGAAAGAGGTGACCTTCAGCAAATAACTGGGTTGCACTCTTAAGAGTGTTGTCACTGCTCAAGCTAAGACTTATTTTCTAACCTGAAAATGAATGGGACTCCATATAGATGAGTCTGCGCTGACTATAACATCCCTTCACTGTGGGCATTTACAGACTCAAGAGCCCAATAAGTCTAAAGGTCCCTTGAAGGTCACACAGCACAAGAAGTGGACATAAACCCCCTGGTCCACCTGTCCCTAGGATCTGCCAGGTCTTCCTTGCATCTGTCAGCGTTGGGTGAGGGAATAAATGTTGTTCCCTCCCAGGGAGGTACAATGGCTATCACACACCCGCTTTTCCCTGGTATGTCTGTGACTTTCCCCAGAGGAGCAACTCATTTGAAGACCTTCGAGTTGATGAGGAGGGAGAGGGAGCTGCAGCATATTGTCCCAAGTCAGTAGGAAGGGCTTTTCCTTGATGTTCCTGGGGCCAACTGGCTTCCTCCAGGGACTGCATCTGGACTTTGGGTTTCCTGGGGGAATATCACCCTATACTCCCTGTCCCAACTCTGGCTTAGAACTGCCCTCCTGACATGCCCTGTTGGGCCTACATCCTGATGTTTAAATTTCCACAAAGCAAAGTGCACACCATGCTGAGAGTTTGGAGAGCTTCCCATGTGCCCCACTATCTGAGTGCCTAAAAATGAATGAACCCCAGACCCATCCAGCTCAAGTCGATTTCCTCCCCTGCCTTCTGATCCAGAAAAACCAAACCAGACCACTGGCCAGGTTGACTCCACACTACAAAAAACGTAGGGATCACTGGAGGAAAACACCTCAGTTGTTTATAGAGCTTGGAGAGAACCCCACTGCAGAGTGTCCCCAGGGGTGCTGGGACTGAATGGGTGGGTGGCCAAGGATCCGGCATCCTCCCTGGTGTGTGTTTTTTGTACTTTCTTCCTGATATAATACAGGATTACCTCTCAGGAATGAACTGCCCTAGAGCCTCTTGAGACCCCTGAGGCTGAGGTGAAACCAGGCCACTCCGTGTTGTGCTTGAAACTGAACTTCTGGGCAAGATGGTCATCAACAGATACATAGTGTCAGCCATCAAGGTGACTTGCCCTGTGCCTCAACTCTCAAAATAGCAAGGTGATTCACACATGCAGGACATTACTGAAAGCCCCAGGACTCTACAGAAGGTAGACCTGAGTTAAGAACTGTGCTCCTATGTTTGAAGACCTCATGCTCCATATGGTCATATCAATGTGGCGTTCACAATTACTCCTGGGCATTTTCAGAATATTTCAGAGTCTTTTCCATGAAACAGTTTAAGTCTACAATTTTTTTCTTCCTTTCTAGCCAGAATGTCCTATTCTTTTTTTCAAAGTCTGATGAACTTGAAAACCCAGAAATGTCCGACCTTTTGACATCGTGACCTGATAGTTTATCCACAAATGTTTGGGGCTGTATTCATATTAATTCTGCAATGATGCAAATCACGACCACAGATGGGACACCCCTAGTGTAGGGGCAGGAGGTCATATGTTAGAAGCTTTCAGGGGGAGGGGGGAAATCTCTGGTGTTCTGATTAAAAGTATATGAAGGCTAAATGTTCAGTTTCTCTCACACAGCTCAGGAGCTACCCCACAAGTTTCTTGGGGCTCTTGCTGAGTGTGGTGGAACCTGGGCTGTGTGTGTGGCCAAAGTCTGTATCTTCAGCTAGCATCCTCTCTGATATGGGCACCCAGGGTAGAAGTTCTAGGCCACATAATGAGCTCTGTCTCAGAGTCTAGAGAAAGAATAACCAGAAGGAACACATACGGAAGCAAAGATACCTGCCAGGATTCCACAGCAAAGACCATCTGGGGACCTCTCTACCTTCCCCAAGCCACTCTGTCTCACCTGTTCTACTGTCTCTCTGGTAATTCCCATGAGAGAGGCAGTAAGTGTCACAACATCACCTGGCATGCACAAAGACTAGGGTTCCATCCCGAGCACGGCATAAACTGTGTGTTGCAGCCTTCTTGTGATCTCAGTGCTTACAAAGACAGGAGCATCAGATGTTCAAGGTCATCTTTAGCTACTCAGTGAACTCCAGAGCTGAATGCCAGATCAGGCTAAGTGATATCCTGTTTGCCCACAAAAAAAGTGGGGTTTGGGGGGAGAAGGCTGCCAAGATGGCTCAGCAGTTAAGAGCACCTGTTGACTTTGCAGAAAACCTAGGACTGATTACCAGCACCTACATGGCAGGTCATCAATTTCAGTTCAGGGAATCAGACATCCTCTTCTGACTTCTCCAGCCACCATTCATACATATGGTACATATTATGCATGTAGACAAAAAATTAATTTATATATATATATATATATATATGTGTGTGTGTGTGTGTGTGTGTGTGCGCGCGTGTGTGTATATATATTAAATATATATATATATATATATATATATATATATATATATATATATATATATATATAATCTGAAAAGAAAATTGGAGGAAGGAAAGCAATTGGCAAAGAGAGAAAAATGGGCCCCAATATAGTCTCACGTCCCTCCAACTATAACTTGCCTATTTTTCCCATTTTTTAATTTACTAATTCTGACCATGCTGGTAATATATTTCTTCTTTGCAATCATTTTAGACATATTTTATTTAAATTTAATGCAGATAATTTAAATTTTTCCAGCTGATACAGAAAAAACATGTGGATAAAACTCATAAAAGCCACTGTGGGAACCGGTGAAAATTTTCCATCCTGTGGAGTAGCAGAACATAACAGATACTAGCCAGGCACTGGACTAGACTCCCCCTTTCCAGGTCTTAGGTCTCAGCTAAGCACTGGCTGACTCAGTCTCTCCAACTAGTAAAGTCAGGGCATAAAGCTATTGTCTTATTGGTGGCTGGGTCACTCAAAAGGGCCAAGTCACTGTCTTGTAAGGACTGTAATCTCCCAACTCATGGGGGTTCATATCCTCTATGTGTCACTCATCCGACTACATGTGCCAGACTCCCCTGGTTCTTGCTGAGTGAATGAGGTGAAGACATTGTCAGCACCAGAGGAGCCCCAGAGGCCCTAGGGACCAGAGGCCAGGCCTAGAAAACTTTAAAGAACATTGGTAACCATGCCTGAGAGAGGGGCGTGGTTGTGTCCCTGGAAGGTCACCATCTATCCTTTCCATTGGCAGCTTCTTGTTAGGAAATGGGGCAGCATGAAGGTGGAAGTGAGCTGACACAAGAACCCCATTCCAATGGCGCTGGGCTCTGAAGAAGAGAGGGTCTCTGTTAAGTAGCCTTCTAGTTCTGAGACTGACTCAGGCAACTTCCAAGGAAACACCAAACACAGTCACATACTTCCCCAGTCAAACCCACACCCTTCTAGAGTTCCTGCCTCCCATTGTGATTTCTGCACAGCATGCTTATTCTCATCCTGGAGAGAGGCAGAAAGATCTAGGTAGCAGAGGCTACCTTCCCTGTCTCAGTTCCTAAGAGAAAATTGTTTTCAAACTATCGGGAGGGAGAAGAACTCAAGGACCATGCCCTAACTCCTGTTTCCACATCCATCCATCTCCTAGGGAGCTGAGGCTGGAAAGGTATGGACCATCTAGGCTATGCAGGAGTCTCTTATTTGGGGAGTAAAAATTCTAATGAAAATAAAAATCACTTAGCTCTTGGATCTTCCTCAGTTATGAGTTGAGAAGGTCACTTTGACTTATACCAGGATCCCAGGATCCTCTGTTTAGAGGTTAGTCCCTGGAGTCAAGCACAAACTAACCTGGGACACATTCATTCATGACTTGTCACTCATCTCTTACAGCATCTCTTCAGTTACAGGGAACCCTATTCATTCTTGGGGTACCAAACATGAGGACTCTACTTCCTAAACCTCCCCAACAGCCCCACTCACTGGGAGGCCAAGTATTTAACCTGGAGGGGATCTTTCTCATTCAAACCATCTCTCTTGGGCAATCATTTGCATGTGTTAAGTCCACAATGCAATAATTTGGTTTCCAGAGGACTGTGGCAATAACCAGATCCCCAAGCCCCATTTAAAACTCTGCTTCTCTCCCCATCCTTTAAGTTGTTTATCTTATCTGTTCTTCAGACTGTGATTATCCTCCCAGGCTGAGGAAGTAGGGGAAATCCTGTGAATGAGTCAGGTGTCTATTTTCTTTTTCTCCTCTCATAACTGTTTATTTTGGAAGGCACTGGAGTTGAAGTTATTAATTTCTCTTTATGGGATATCCAGCTGCTGGTCACGAGTCAAAACCAGATACAAATGGGAAGAGGTGATGGATGGAGGGTAGGGCTTTTCTCCAGTGAAAGGCAGGTTTCAAGTTCCCGAGCCCTGGTACTCACCTCCCTTGGATATATGTCCTTTCCTCAGGAGGCACCTTGTGCTTACCATTTGAGGAGGGCGATGGGTTGGAAAGTGGGAAAGGGGCCAGGGAAGCTGAATGCCATGGGGTCAGCTCTGGTGTGAATATGTCGGGGAGAGGAAGGCATTGGCAGACAAGGGACATAGCACCTGACATCTGTCTCTTGACCAGCATGGCCTAGCTTAAAGATACGAGATGAGCCAGCATAGTGTGGGTTCTAATCTCAGCAGACTCCTAACCCAGGAAGTTGTATTGTGGAACAACTGAGAACTGATTTTGAAGACCCCCAAAATCTACCTTTCTTAGCTAGCCTGAGTAAACTTCTTGATAAAATCAAAGTACAGACTTTGTCAACCAGTGGGGATAAGAACCATCTGCCCACTTTACCTCATCACATAAAAGAAAAAAAAAAGTTTGAATATCCTTTTAGAAATAACCACAAAAGCCAAAGTGGAATTTCGCTACCTCTAAGGGTCAAGATCGGGTGAGGAGTTTTGAAACCTGGGGAGGGTCATAGCTGCTTTGAGATCTGGAGCATAATGAATGTGCCCAGGGGACCTCTGAGGGCATGAGCTGTCTGTCTGTGGGGGAATGATGACCCGCCCACCCCCAAACATCTGGAATATTGGCACCCATACCAGAAGGCCTTTATACTGTGGTCCACGAAACACTAGCACATCAGAGCGGGCACCAATGACACTAGAAGTGAGTGGGGTGGTGAGCAGCTGCTCCTGAAATCCTGGAGAAAGGACTCTTCTTACAGAGGGGCATTGAATATGGAGATGGTCATCCATTGTGGTAGGGATGTACACCCTAGGGACAGAATGTTGGGCTCATTGCCTCTTACAGTAAAATTTATCACAAGTGACTTGCTTATCACAAAGGACGTGCAGGGCATTTGCCACTTGTTTGCACTGTGATATTAAAAGGCCCCCCAGTTCAATATACCATCACAGACAGTGGAAAAAATTGTGACAAGCGAACTCCCTACCTCTAGGATAGGCCTTCTTCCCCTGCAGGATAGCAGATCCTGTCCCCAGAAGCCTGGACTACAAAGGCTCTACGGAAATTGTGCCTTTTGGGAGCACCAACAGAGATTGCAGATTCAGAGAGACAGGAACCTCGGTTGGGACGTCCCTTCTCTCTGCAGGCCAGGTACATATAAGTCTCAGAGCCAGCCATTGGTGTCACAGCATCCTCTGCTTAAACAATGCTTTAACACTTTGTATGTAAGGGAAAGCCCAGCCGGAGGGCAGGGGCTAACTGTCATGATGAAAGGCCACAGTCAGCAAAGCAAGCAAAGCAAAAGTCCAGCTAAAGGCAGGACAAGCTTCGGCCACACGGCTATACGGGGACTATCGTAACATATTCTGAAATGGCAATTCTCCTAAGTAAATCGCACATCAACTCACTTAAACCTAATCATAAATGGTACAAATTGGGCCCATGTGCAAACAGAAACCTGAGCCGAGGCTAGAGTTAAAGCAGCCATTGTTTCTCGCCTGACCCGGGCTAGGAAAAGCCTTGCGTGTCCGATTACATCTGTTAAAACGATTCGAATGCCAGCCCCGTATTTTAATTATAAATATATAAAAATTTTTAATAAGAAGGCATTCTGGGCTTGCTAAGCTTTTAAAATGCTCATTGGGGGTGGAGTGGGCAGAAGAGAATGCCATGTGCCCCTGATCCCGTGCCAGCATATAATGATTGAATGTTTTCCTGTAATAAATGGGAAAAATCTGGCTTGTATGAATGGCTCCAAATCACTTGGCATTAAAAAAGGAATTCGTTACCTGGCTTCCAGCGTGCTGGAACCTGGAGGGAATGGCGATCACCCAGGGAAGGGACAAGAAGGAAGCTTGTGATCTGCCCTGAGCACCCCACCCCCTGGAAATATTATGCAGGGTGTCCCCCTCACCTCGCTTCCCCAGGCCACCTATTCTGTGCGCTTCTAAGCAGAGGTTGTGTGGGCCAGTGGAAAAGGGGGCTGTTACGAACCAGAGCCAGCTAGCTCTTAGCCACCTCCTTTGTACCTCTCCAAACCTCAGGCCTGCTTAATTATGATTAATTGCCACATGGATAATCAGATACAGTTTCAGGAGGTTGCAAATGACATTCCAAGGACGCCAGGGAAGACACAAGGTATGCCTTTGTTCACAGGAAGAAAAAGGCAGGTCCCTTCCTCAGCCCTGTAACCTTTTCTTATTTTAACAATTCCAAACAGAATTAATACCATCAGTATATTATTCCCAACTCCAGGGAATTGAGCTTCAACAGCACAATTTCTGCAGCTGTCAGGGTTTTCAGAACTCCTGTCAATAACGCAATGTTGGGGTGCCCTTCTGCTTGAATGAAAGCCGGCTCGAGTTTCTGCTTTATGTCTGTGCTTGCTGGGTGGTGGGGCACAATGAGAAAGAACCGGAAAGAAAAATAATAACAGCAGTTAAAAAGCTCCACTCTCAACCCAAACTGGATCAGATGTAATAGACTCGTTCTCTTCTCCCAATTTCCTCTGCTTGTTTTAGAAAACACTGAAAAGTGCAGGAGATTGTGTCTTGCCAGCTCTCCCCTCCATTTAAAATCCCTTTGGCTAAGTCAAGGATCACAGTATGTCATTTCCAGTCTAACAGAAGTGCCGGGCCTCGCTCAGCTCCTATTACCAGGAGGCAAATCCCTCGGTTCCAGGAGCCAGTGTTGCGGGCTTTGGCTCTTAGCCCAACATTGTTCCCTTCATTACATTCCAGAGGGCCTCTCAGCCAGTTAATGTTTGCACTGGGAGGTCCAAATATCCAGCAATCAGCACTGAACTTTTCTCTTTCTGTTGAGAATTGCAGTTTTCAAATGCGATCACTGGCTTTGGAGAAAAACTCGCAGGTGAACACAAGAGCCCTAATTTACATCTTATTCACAAACAATAACATTTGCAGCGGTTTCTCCATGTGTGCTCATAAAGGAGTTTTAGAAGACGCCTGGCTTTTTAAGAGTTTACGGTGGCTGGAATTGGTTTACCAATTTAAGGGCAGTCATTCCATTTATTTACTTTTTTTTTTTTTAAATCCTAAATAGCATAAGAGTATTTTATTTTAGGATGCTAGAAGCCATGGTGCATTCCACATTGTTAGTGCGTGTGCTCACGTGGGAAACAACAGTCAGAAATGGATAAACTAATTTGAACCAGTTTCAAGCACACAGCGTTTAATTAGATCCCCATCTCAGAGAGGATTTTAAAGGTTGCATTTTCAGAGCACGTGGACTTGTACTTGGCATCCTGGCCCCAGCTCTGACACACTTTTGCCAAGTGGCCACACTGATCAGACATGACTGGAAAGAACAGTTGGAGTTTGCAGAACATCTTGGGTCTTGCACAAGATGGAGTGGGATGGGGTGGTGGTGGGGGGAGGTTATGGGTTGGAGGATTGCAAGCTGATTCTGTAGCCTTCTACCCATCCTGGATCCTAGGGGTCCAGAATCTTCCACAGAGCCCTGCTTTGAAGAGGGTGTTAGAGACAAGGTGGCATTAATTCTGTAAGTCAGATCATCCCCTAAAGATGCTGCCCTAGGAAGTAGGAAGTTGAAGGCTTGGGCCTCCAGAGGTGGATGGGCACTGCTGCCCTCTGCAGATCCAGGGGCCATGTTGGAGGACATGCACTTCCAGAGAATTCTCCATGACAGTTTGTGCTAAATCTACTAAGTGGGACAAAGAGCAGAAAAAAGTCCCCTTTCCTGCCTCCTTCCTCCACCACCTAATTCGTCCCTTCTACCTCAGTTTTCTTTCAGGCCAGCCACCATTTTCTTGGGCTCAAGGGGCAACTAGGGCAGACCTACTCTCATTTATCAGAACCATCAAACAAAAAGAACCCTGTGGAAGCATCCCAGCCCCACTTTGGTTTCACCCCCATCTTCTGAAAAAACATAGTTGATTTATTTTTATTGATAGTTTTGTCCATGTTCATAATGACTTGTCGTCTCTTCCAGTTTGTTCCTTGGTCTCATCTCTCCATCTCTCTTTCTGTCTCTGAGCCCTTCTCCTTAGTAATAAACTACATCCCTATATTTTTGGTCTTTTATGTGTGCAGCCCACCAAGTTGAAGTAGGGTTGCCTACATGAGTATGGGTGGAAGGTTCTTTTCTGGAGCATGGGCAACTTAGCAGAGCCTATACCACTAAACCAAGTGACACAACGCTCCCTAGCCACTGCTAACTGACATTAGTTCCTTAAGGAAGAGTGGAGCCTTGAGAACTCTTCTCCCTTCTCTGGTGAAAGGCAGAGGGCTGCCAGTGGTGAAGGACTTGTATAGATAACAAAGACTGCAGAGTACTCGTGAATGCAATAGTGTGTTGTCTCCAAAAGATGTTTGCAGCAGCCTCTCTGCCTTGTATGGTCTTTATGCCCCCTCTACTTCCATGTTCCCTAAGCCATACCTTGGACTCTAAGGCTTAGAGAGTGATATTAGGTTCTGACATTTCTACCACAGCTGATTGTGTTGGTAGATCAGAGAAGCAAGAGCTCCCATCCTTCCAGCCGCCAGCCTTCCCAACACTGCTCCTCCACTGCTGAAAAACCACTACATTGTATAGGAGGCTCTCAGGAGCCACAGCACAGCACATGGCACTGAATACTCTGGCTCATTTTCTCAATACTTGCAGAGATTCTTAGGAAATAAAGGGACTGGAGTGACTGCTGGGCCTAGATACAAAGTGTGATGCCCTAGAAGTCCAGACAGGGGGCTTCAGATACCACCCGAGCTGCAAAAAGGAAGAGTTAGCTAGAGAGGGAAGCCTTTGAGGTACCCAAGATGATTGCAATTAGGAACAGATGAAGGAAATTGAGGTATCCTGCTTGGAAGATTGGATTCACAGCTTGCAGCTTCCTCACAAGCAAAATGGACTTTGTTCCTAAGGACAAGGGTCTCAGGATGAGATCTTGCTTAATCATCATTCTTCCTTCATGGTCCTTGCTGTGATTCCCAGGGAGGGGTCAGGACCATTGCATGTCTGCCTTTGGTGAGATAAGGGACTTTCAGAGAACCTCCCCATTCCTTGGCAGGAAAACACCATAAGGTCAGAAGGACCTTAACTCAGAAGCAGCTCTTCAACCCCTGAGCTGTCAAAGCATGAATCCTTAGGGCATTGCTTGTTCAGCTCACTCCAACAAGCAATTTGGTAAAAGGATTTGAAAGGCCAAGTAGATGTTGACCATTTACTCATTTATTCTAAGTTGTTGGTGACCAAATCAATCAATCAATCAATCAATCAATTAATCAAGCAATCAATCGCATCTTCCTTTTCAAGTTCTCTCTGTTTACTTCCTCTGAAGGGCATTGAAATAAGTACCATCCTTCTGTCCCCTCCTTCTCTTATTTTGTGATCCTGGCTGAGTCCCACGCTGCCAGAAGCTGGTATGCAAAAGCTCCTTTTATGCCAGTGGAAACTACACTGAATCCTGCCTCTCCTTGCCTCACTTCAGTAAAAGTTGAGGTTCCACTTACCCTCTGTGATGATCAGTCTTCATTGTCAACTTGACTGGATTTGGAGTCTCCTAGGAAACTTCTTCTGGGGTAGGTGTATCTTTGAGACTATAGTCAGAGAGGTCTAACTGAGGACCTAAGACTGACCCTGAGTCTGAGTTGCAACATCTCTTGCATTGGGGATCTAGATAGACTGGAGATAGGGAAAAAAAAATGGAAGGGAAGGGAAGGGAAGGGAAGGGAAGGGAAGGGAAGGAAAGGGAAGGGAAGGAAAAGAAAAGAAACTTTCCTTGTCTACAGCAAGCAGGGTCAGCGATTGCTTCTTGAATAAAGCTAAGCCATGTAAGACAAAGGTGACTGGAACAGAATAATAAGAGGTAGGACAAAGTATGACATGCCCTAGACATAAGGAAAGCAAAGAAGAGCCATCTATGGCATTCTATGTGTGAACTGAGAACCTCTTATTCCACTGCCAATGTACAATACTTGGAGGGGTTAGCTAATCACAATAAGAATCTCTAGAGAGCCAAGGAACCTCATTGCTTTATCCAGAAAGTAGGGTCTCTTCCAGAAAGTGCTGAATAGAGAATGAAGGTGACAGGAGACGTCTTAGAGTTTGGGGTATGGCCATGCCCTCTGCTGGGTTTCACTTCTTCTTTGCTTGTGCATATATTAATTTTTCAATTAAAATTATAAAGATTAATCTGCAATATTTATGACTGGTGATAGAAACCATTTAGGAAATTATCTCCAAAATGCATACAAAATGAAGGTAGTAGTGACAATAACTCATGGGAAATGTGAGGAAGCCCAGGGCAGGAGGCTGCAGCAAGTGTGGAAGAGACAGAGCAGTACAGGAGCTGACACAGCACCCACTTCTCTTTCTGCTCTTCACTCCATCTTTAAAGAGAACATCCCAAGGGAGCTGGCAGAGAGAGCATGAATGGAGCAGAGCAGTTGCCCTCCACAGGGAGGCAACAGATATGTTCTCAGGTTGAAAGAGCTCAGATGTGTGTTTGCACCTAGCTATTGCAGGTGACCAGCAGAGTCAAATGAGAGAGACAAAGATGTTCACCAGGGGTAGACTGAGATGTTCAGGGAAGACAAACAAGGCCATATCTCCAGGATCTGGAATCACCTTTCGACCCTAGAGGTTGTCTGCCTGTCTGTTTCTCTGTCACTTCATGTTCTGACATGGGACGATGCCCCTATTTCTCTTCCATGTGCAGAGTGATTTTTACCCTCTGATTTACTGTTGCTCTACTCTTGCTGATTTACACTTTTTTTGGCTAGTACATATATTAATTTTCAATTAAAATTAGAAAGATAAATCAGTAATATTTATGACTGGCGATACAAACCATTTAGGAAAATATGTCAAAGTGGCACTGGAGGTGTGTCCCCAACCCTTCCTAACTCAATTGCAATGCTCTTTAAGAGAAAGAGAGATCAATTCGAGGAGGCAGCTGGAAAAGGAATCAAATGCTTAATAGGAAAAGAAAGGGAGAGGATGAGAAATGGATGCTGAATAGGGCATTCATGTCACCTGTAGCCCACATAAAAGATAGCACAGAAGTCAACTGTAGGGATCTGAAGGGCATCTGCACCAAGATGAGTCCCCTGATTTCATATGCCAAGTGCTAAAAGTCTAACCCCAGGTATTTTGGTGAAGCTGCACTGGAGAAGTTCTTCCCAAAAGGGTGGTAAGGTGTTCCAATGTGGTTGGTGTCAGCCTAAGAAGAAGAAATGGATCCAGGGGCAGGGTTGATGAAAACATTCATCAAAGCACTTGTTGATGGCAGTGAAAGTGGACTCCACTCAAGGAAGCTGAGAAGGAGCAGAGCACTGGGTTACAACTCACTATTGACTCCAAAAGGACAAATGGGGGAAATTTATAATCAAATAGGGTATGAATGAGTGAACAGAGGTCCACAAGGAGGAAGTGTCAAGGATGACTAAGGGGTTCTAGGCAGACTGACATTACAAGATTAAGCAGGTCAAGGGGACAAGATAACTCAGGTTCTTGAACAGCAAGGGTGGGAGATCTTTGCTACCTGACTTGGTAGGATTCCTAATCAAACTGAACTCCAGAAGGACAAAAGGGAGACATGAGCAGATGGGGCCCAGAGGAGCCTGGCTTGCCATGGCAGCAGGATAGGGCTCTGTAAGGACAGATGGGGCAGATGATGAAGATGAGAAGCTACAGCGAAGATGTCTAGCAGCTGAGGAGACAGAAGAGAGACCAATGCCAAGTACCAGACTTGCAGTACACACCTTATTAGAGGGTTCAACAATTCTTAAGGTCTGGATCCTGGAGCTTCCTTGATGTTCATTGCATTGAAAGGTGACCTTCCCATGTCTAATGGCCTCTCACGAGTTGTGCTGGCCTTCTTCCACCACCCCCCCCAATGCTAATTCATAGAGGGGGCTCAAAACAAACCAAAAACAATTAAAAACAATTTCACCTTGAGATGAGGCTCCCGTCGGCTTGCATCTGTGCGTATGAAGAGGTGCATTGTTTAGATGAACTGTTCCCTAGCTCCCTTGTGAGGACTCCTGTTTGTTTTCTATCTTTCTTCACAATTTCAGGGCTGCTGAACACGCGCGCGTGCGCACACACACAAATGTATGCAGACACATACACATGTAGGACACACATACACACATTCACACATGTAGGACACACATGTACACACAAATGTACACAGACGTAGGATGCACAGGTACACACAATTTCTCCAATGAATCCACACAAAAAAAATGAGAGAAATCAAAAAAGCTGGCAGGTGCTGGCTTTTCTCCTTAACTGCCCAGATCTTCTGGCATTTCTCTGTATTTTTCTTCCTAGCCTCCCACCTGACCTCACTTGCTCTCCAAATTCACTCCATTGTGGCTAAATGCCACGGCTCATGTGCAGCAGTTTGATCCATGAAAACATGCTGTAAATGTGTGCCTCTGCCCTTTGATCTCAACCCTTCTCTGCCTTCTGCAGCAATCTCCTTTGCCTAAATGAAAAGCCCTTGATTAGCCAGCTCTTCTGACTTCTGGCATAGAGAAAACCCTCACCTCACTTCGCTCAAGGAATCCAGTTGTAAGGGTTGAATAGATTTGCATGCAAAGTCTCAGCATTTTGAGTAACAGTTCAGGAACCAATGAATGAACACCAACTGCCAGTGCCCAGCTCTGAACCCACCCCCACAACAGTACAGTCAGAGGATAGAGGTCAGCTGAGTCAGGAATGCCTATGTCATCGAATTAAATGTAAAAGCCCAGGTGTAGGTAAGTCAAGAGCACAGGGCAGGGGCGGGACAGAAAAGGTGGACCCCCAGGACTTACCAGCCAGTTATTCTGGCCAAAATGGTGAGTTGCAAGCCAAGGAGAGAGCCTGTCTCAAAAAATAAGATAGAGAAGCAAATAGAAGAGGATGTCCTAACATCATCCTCTGCTCTCCACCTATCCACATACATGTGCAGAGAGAGGGAGGGAGAAGGGAGGGTGGGAGGGAGGGAGAGAGAGAGAGAGAGAGAGAGAGAGAGAGAGAGAGAGAGAGAGAGACCCTGCCATTATTAAAATCTTTAGTGATTTCAATGTCCATTTTAATTGAAAGCCCAGGATTTTGCACTGACAAGCACACAGGGAGCCATACTTCCTATCTGATACCAAAGTCTACTACACATGGCTGTGCTATTCAGCCAAATGAAAGATCTAGCATTTTCCAGATGCACCTAGCTAGGCACAGCCGTACTTCAAACTCAAACGTGACTCACTTTTGAGCTATTTCTAACAGATATCTGCTTAGGTGCCCCAACTTTAACCCACTTTGAGAAGGATCATATGCAGATGAGAAACCCCAGGTCTAAGGCATTTTCTGTCTCTAGCAGCACAGGGCTGTGGCTGGAGGGAAGAATTCTAATTGTGTCTCTTATGAAACTCATGAATTATCCTGGTTTCTCCGTCACCTGTAACTTTGCTTATTTTCCGATTGCTGTTTTAAGTCTGTGCTCTGTGTTTCTAAATGGGAAAACTGCTGTGAACATGAAAAATATCCTTGGGAAAGTCTTCTCTCTGCTACTTAGCTTGAGAGACCAACTGCTGGTTTTAATCTTATGCCCACTGGGACTGCGCAGAACTCTCTCTAAAACTGCGGCAGGCTCAACTCTCGACATTTTTTTTTTAAGCATGCGAAAAACAAATTAAGAATAACTTAGGAGCTCTTGGCTCCCCTCTGATTCAAAGACACCTATAGGAACTTCAGGACAGAGCTGGGATGATGGAGGCGGTACACGGAGCAGATGGCAGAAGGAAGAGATGGCCCCACCGGCCATGGTCTCAGCTGCAGGCTGTGCACGCTTAGCCCTGATTATTCCTTCCCCGGTCAGCAGGGCATTTCGTTCTCATACGCGGGTATTTCCCACTAAGAACATAAGACGACAGCATAATCTATCAGGCAACCTGCATAACCCTCTGGCTTGGAAGCCATTGTTATGCTTTGGGTCTCAGCTAAATCTATGGGAACTAACTGTGTAATCCTTCAACGGTGCAGAAAACCACTAAAGCATAAGTGTGAAGCTGTACATGCGTGCAGTCTGAGTATGGACTTGAACACCTAGTCTCACTCCAGTGTTTACTGGGTTTTGCCAAGGAAGGTCTCAGTCTCAAGGGAGCTACCCTGCTGCTTCCTTTTGTGGTTTCAGCATCAGCTTATTGGGGGGGGGGGACTATGATCAAATGCATGGAACAAAGTTTATTTAATGTAGCATAATGTCCATAATGTAACATTTGGTATTTGAGATTTTTTCGGGGGGAAGTGGGGTTCAAGACAGGGTTTCTTTGTAGCCCTCCTGGCTGCCCTGGAACTCACTCTGTAGACCAGACTGGCCTTGAACTCAGAGATCTGCCTGCCTTTGCCTCTGGAATGCTGGGATTAAAGGTGGGCGCTATCATCACCTAATATCTGCGCTAAAAAGTTTTAATTTTGTGTTAGTTATTTGAGAAATTTTCCATGTCTTTTAACCATACTTGTCTCTCCCAAGGTCACCCAGGTCTGCCACACTTCCCTGCCCACCCGACTTTGTCTTCCTCTTTTGTTTTATATACATCAAGACCTATTTGTGTTGTCTGTATATATTCTTGGATGTGTGGCCTTCCACTGGAACATGGCAAACTACCAGGGTCTATACTCTCAAAATAGCCCGACTTTCCCTCTCCTGGCAGCTATCAATGCTAATAGGTCCTCAGCTAGGGCAGGACCTGTACCTACCTCCCTTCTCATGACAAGACTTGGCCCCATTGAGCTCCAATGGACTTGTTTGAGCGGTCACAAATTTTGTTAATTATTTGGTTTTGATTTTGAGATTATAACTACAACATTTTTCCTTCCCCTTCCTCCCTCTAAACCCTCCCTTAGAGCTCTCACTGCTCCTTTTCAAATTCAAGACCCCCTTTCATTAGTTGTTATTGCATGCACATATATATAGGGTGTGGAAACTGTCACAGTTTTCAAGTGTGCAATTCAGTGGCAATGGGCACTCTCACTTCAGTGTGAATCCTGTCACTTTTACTACTAATTTCAGGCACTGTGATGGGCTGACACTTGGTCCTGAGTTTGAGCAGTAAAACAGTCAGGGCCCTGTCTTCTTGTAAATTCACAATTATCCATGGATTTCTTTGATTAAGATATATTTTATTTATTTAAGCTGTCCTTTTGTTTCTGGAGACCAAACCCAGACACTCTATTACACTACTCAAGCAGTGTAGTAGTAGCCATTCCATCAGGCTTTGGGTAGGCTGGCTTCTGTAGGGACTTTCCCATTATTATTGCTTTATTGTCCTTAATAATCAACATGCTTATGTAGTATGGTGGGATGCTTTATCTTCTGTTTATTTCTTAAAAGTATAACCAATATTTTCTTCTTTTCTTTCAAATATCATTCATAATGCCTCTCTCTCTCTCTCTCTCTCTCTCTCTCTCTCTCTCTCTCTCTCTTCCCCTTTCTCTCTAACACAGAGGTCTCATATCTCAGGCTGGAACTGAAATTACTTAACTCTACCTTCCTAATACTTGTATCACTGCTAAATGCAGTGATAGAGATGGAACGCAAGTCTTCATGTATGAAAACAAAAAACAAAAAACAACAACAACAACAACAACAAAAAACCCACTCTGCTAAATGAGCCACATACCTGGCCTGATTAAATTTAATTTTAATTTTTTTAGACAGCATTTCATACATTGTCCAGGATGCCCAACAACTCACTGTGTATCCCAGACTGACCTCAAACTCAATCCCGCCCCCAACCTTCCTGGTGCTAGAATCAGAGGCACAAGCAACCACATCAGGCAAGGAAATGATTCAATGTGTGGATGGATGCACCGCTCTAAGGACACTGGGATCATTGGCAGGTCCGCCATCTTGAAATGTTCTATCTTTTTTTTTTTTTTTTTTTTTAACTTGGAGAAAGTTGATAACCTTATTTCCTGGTTATTGGAGATGCACGATGCATTGCTGTTGTCTGCAGTGACCCGAGTAGATAGGGCTTACTTCTCCTTCCCAACTGGGAAAATGTCCCATTGGCAGAGCCTTTCTTCTCACTCATGAACTCCATTCTGTCCTCAGCTCCTCTACAGGCCCCTCTAGCAGCCACAGGTGAGGCAGCTCATGAGCTGCTGTGATTCTGTCCCTGGTCCTTTCACTTAACATGATGTCCCCCTTGAGGGAGATGGGTTAATGCTTGTTATTATAAAGGACAGGACTCCACCCTTCATTGTAACAGAGTCCCTCTCAGTTGTACACACGTACTGCATTTTCTTTATCTGTTCACCTGATGATCCTGGGGTTGGTATGGTGTCCTGGTGATTGTGGGGCACTGCAGCAAGTTTTTAAAATGTTTGTTTCTTTGTTTTAGGTGCTGCCCTCCTTGACCCCTCTCTCCCTCTTGCTGAACCCCTCCCTCTACCCAACTAGATCCCTTTATGCTTTCCCTACTCATCCCTCCAGGTCTCTTTCCCTTTAGTAATTCCATCTCTACTTTTGTATGCTACAAATTCTGTGCCTATAGGACATCAAAATAGATGTAGTGCTGTTTTTGGGAGAGGGGCTCTAGCAGGAGGGGGATGAGGGTTAAGAGTGGTGTGGGGAGTACATATGGTCAAAGTCCATGATGTCCTTAAAGGAAAATGTATTTATAACACACCATGTGGACAATGATTAATGAATATTCACCAATAAGAACAAGAAGGAGAAAAGCAGAGGCCAAGTGACCAGGTGATATGATTTCAGTTAGGATGCTTGGATGACCCTGCTTGGGAGATGGTGCCTGTCTTAGACATGAGTGAGAAAGGGGAACAACCAGTTCTCCTGACAAGCTCCCTAGAGTGGTACTGTGAGCACAAGAAGCATCAACAGAGCCTGAAAGCGAAGCACATGGATGTGAAGGACAGAAGGGTTGCCTCCTGGCAGGAGCATAATAAGCCAAGGTGAGGCAGCCTAGGTCAGGGATGGGCAGGAATTGGATCCTGCAGCCTGCACAGGGCTGGAGGAGGGGGATAGGTGAGAGTTCAGAGGATGTAAAGTGTACTAGGACAGATTGTTCTAGCCACAGTGACAACAAGGGGCTAGTGTGGGAGGAAACAGTACACTGAAGGTTCTTTGAAGTCTCTCAAATGGGTGGCCAACATCAGGTTGATGGTACAGAGGCTAGAGTAAGCAAGTGAGCATGAACTATTGGTCAATATGAGGCAAGGTGTCTTAGTCAGGGTTTCTATTCCTGCACAAACATCATGACCAAGAAGCAAGTTGGGGAGGAAAGGGTTTATTCAGCTTACACATTCACATTGCTGTTCATCACCAAAGGAAGNCNGGACTGGAACTCAAGCAGGGCAGGAAGCAGGAGCTGATACAGAAGCCATGGAGGGATGTTACTTACTGGCTTGCTTCCCCTGGGTTGCTCAGCTTGCTTTCTTATAGAACCCAAGACTAGCAGCCCAGGGATGGCACCACCGACAAGGGGCCCTCCTCCCCTTGATCACTAATTGAGAAAGTGCCTTACAGCTGGATCTCATGGAGGCATTTCCTCAACTGAAGCTCCTTTCTCTGTGATAACTCCAGCCTGTGTCAAGCCTGACACAAGTTGACACACAAAACCAGCCAGTACACAAGGCTAAGGTGCACCCAGGTCTCAGGCCTGAGCAGCACAATAAAGAGCTAACTCTGGCTTCCAGAAGGGAAGGAAATGAAGAAATTTGTACAAGTGAAGGCAGAACTTCTGTTTGAGGGCTGGTTGTCTACTGGACACTCCATCTAAGAGTGTGTATCAGCACACAAGCTGGAGTCCCCTGATAGGCAAAGGAGTCAACACTGGGTATGTGTCTTGGATGCTATAGAACACAGATTGTCTGAAGTCCTAGGTTGGAAATATCTTCTTAGGAAAAGACCATGTTTGATTAAGGGCGGGAATCAGGATGCCCACCCTACAGTCCTGGGTAAGTCCCAACTCTCCTGGGTAAGTCCCAATCCTGCCTTCCATCTGGAGAGGAAGGAGGCTGCCTCTGACCACAGCCAAGAATCTCTCCAGCTGAGGCAGCCAAGTTCTCTTCTTTAGTCTACTTCCAAATGCCTCATCTTTCACACACTTGAAGGCGCCTCTGAGGAGCCACACACAGTCACCCTCGGAACTCCCCTCTGATAGAGCTTATCACTGTGGAGTTGAAGAAGCCAGCATTCTTGTAGGAGAATGAAGGTTTTTTTCCTCTAGTTTCCCAGACTCTTGAGACTGTGGGTGACAGTGCTATGAGGATAGGAGTGGGAAAAGTGGGAAGAAAGAGAACAAGGTCTCCAAGTGTACCTTCTCACAAATGTTCTTAGTGGCTTGAGGTCATTATTGTCTCTCTCTAAAACTTCCCTGCAGCCTCCTCCAACCACAGTCATTCTCCAATCTTTCTGACTTCCCCTGGGACCATTAATAGTGAACCCATAAGATAATGAACTTGGTAGTAAGCTACTCAGGAATCCTGGACATCTCAGCAATGAGTGGTCAATCCAAAGTAGGCTTAAGCTACCCAGGAATCCTGGCCATCATAGCAATGAGTGGTCAATCCAAAGTAGGCTTAAAAGGCAGAAAAAAACTGACCCAGATCAAAGTGTGTCTTTGTTTCTTCCTAAAAACATTTCCTTGAGTAACATCTGAGAGTTCCTGCATTGACAACACAGTATTTGCACTGGGTTAAGAGACAGTCACACTCCCAGGACTGCTGACAGAGGTTAACAGAATCACAGGAGGAACAATCTCCAACCAGAGACAACTATAACAACTAACTCCAGAGATCACCAGATGGCGAAAGGCAAACGTAGGAATCTTACTAACAGAAATCAAGANTGGGAAGAGAGGCCCCTTGGTCTTACAAACTTTATATGACCCAGCACAGGGGAAGGCCAGGGCCAAGTAGTTGTTGTGGGTGGGTAGGGGAGCAGGGGGGGTTGTATAGGGAACTTTCAGGATAGCATTTGAAATGTAAATAAAGAAAATAACAAATAAATAAATAAATAAATAAATAAATAAATAAATAAATAAATAAATAAATAAATAAAAGAGACAGTCACAACGCCATGGCTTTAAGGCACAGCAGGGGGTACTTGAGAATATGCCAGCACACCTCTCCCAGCTTGGCTGCTGATCTATGAGATGGAAATCCTGCCTCTATGCTCTTAAGGACTCATTTTCTCCCTCCAAGTCTCAGATTTCTTGGGACTATTTTTTATTATTGGTCATGGCAGCTAGAATCCTCATAACTCTCCAGCCTGAAACTAGAGTGTCCATTTGTTTATGAAATATAATGAGTAGTTCTCCTGGGTGTTTCTTCACAATCAGTATTGTCCCAAGAGTGGTATTTGGCAGTGGGAAAGGGTTGAGAGTGGGAGCAGAAAGGTCCCCAGTGATGTGTACCATTGAGTGGCCAACAGCTGTCACTGAATGAAGGATAGAGAAGGTCATCTCTCATGGTGAACAGAGTTGGTGAGAATGTGCAGAGTTGAGAGATCCGTGGTCACCTACATCACAAAGGGTAATCTCTAAATAAGGAGAAACAGTCCACAGACAGGCTCACACACGGCATGGTGTGAGAAAGGCCTCCTTGGTTAATTGATGGGCATCAGCACATGGAATCAAGGAAACCCTGGGGTCAGGGACACTAAGTAAATGTAAGAAGGCCATAGTGTCCCCACCCATCGCAAAGGATTCTACTCAGAGCCCCTTTCCCCATGGCTTGTCAGAATGATCTTTTTCTATTCTGTATATAGCATGAGGGCACTATGTCTTTGTAGAACCCCTGTCTTTGTTCTGCCGTAGGATGATACTGTGTGAAGCTCACCCATCCACTGCATAGTGACCAGGGTAACTAAGCTGACAATGCCATGGCTGAGCAAAGCCACAAGCAGTGTCTTGACAGAAGGCACTCAGCTGTTCCAGAGGCTTCTGGGAATATGAGAGAGAGCCATACTCCATCACAAGATCCACTGGGCAGATGAGGAGCAGGGCCTTGATAGGAGGGAAAGAGATTGGCCTGAGAAAGGGCAGCAGGAGTTGCCCTTCCTAGTGTTAGGAATAGGAGAGGAGAGGAGAGAGAGAGAGAGAGAGAGAGAGAGAGAGAGAGAGAGAGAGAGAGGAGAGAGATCCCAGGGGAAAGCCTAGAGACTAAGGAAGGAAAGAGGATGGCTCTGGCTCCCTTTAGCATGAAGACTGGGTGACTGAGGAACTAAGCACATTAGAAGGCTGAGGTGCCAGGGGGTTGGGGAGGCCCCTATATAGACAGATGACCAGGGTATGTCTTGTGGAACAGACACGGGGGGGGGCAGTGGTGAAGGCTGACTGTGTGAGCGGCTAGAAGAATGCAGGTACAAGGGGCTGCAGGGGTTGTGTAGTGGGGCAAGAGTGTGAGGAGAATCAGGAAAGAGGCCTATGCAAGTGTTTGCATTCACCAGGAGAGCACAGAAAAAACAGAGGAGAGATTTTAAATTGGCATGGTGAGGTCTGAGGGACATTTGAAAGACAGAAGATGGGGTTTGACTAAGGAACAATCCTTGTTGACTTTGGCAGCAAGTGGGGACTGGCACCTTCAAGGAGACAAGCAAGGCCACCTGAGGTTGCTTTGTGCCCAAGCAGAGCAGCCCATCTCTGGATTGGTCAGTGGGTGAGTAGGTCTCTCAAACATCCTTTATTAGGCCCCTGTCATTTTTTCATTAGAGACTTGGAAGAGCTCCCTATGTGGAGGTTGCAGAGCCTCCCAATTACTGAATGTGAGGGAAAGCAGCATTTGAGTGGGGCCTTAATCTTGGGCAGCTGAGGACATTCTCTGGGAAGTTGTCAACTCTCGAGAGGCGGTTCAGTATACTTCAGGGAGCAGCTGTCACGAACTCCATATTGATCTAATTTATCCTTCAGGAGTCTTCTTTCGGCATTCCATAAAGAACTCTAACCTGTTCTAGAATATTCCATTTTCTTAATTTTGATGTCAGGCTATTCTAAATCAAAGTAAATGACTGTCTCGGGAACACAGGCCATACCCTGTACAGTTGCTGCTTCATAGTTCTTGCTTGCCTTAGTTTGCAAGCAGCTGGGCCTCTAGGCAGTCAGCACTGAGCTAAAACCAAGAAACAGATTGAATAGGCACTTTGATATTGATGCTGGGCACTGTTGAGCTATAATTTAAATCATATATCCTAGGATGCCTTAACTTAATCACTGAGTTTTTGCAAAAAAAAAAAAAATAGCTTTTATAGTCTTTTATCAGCTTGCTTAAGAGGAAAAAAAATCACAATCTATTTATGTAAACAAGGAAAAAGCAATTCCAGCCATGACTTGTCTCTGCTTTCCAATGAGAAAAACTTCTTTAAAAGGGATGGTTTTATAGGAAATTTAATCTGAAGGGTCCACAATTATAGCTAAGCATTCAGACCTCTGATAGTTAAGGTTAATATGGCATTTTTTAAAAAGCTGTGATGTGGTCTATCTTACCAATAACCATCAAAATGGACCGCTTTCATTAGGACTACTTGATAGTATAAAAGACTCATTTCTTTGTTTATTTGACAGTTTGTGAAAATATACTTTGTTTTTGTTTGGATTAAGTGACAGGAGTATTTTGTTTCCAAATAGAAGAGACTTCAGAGAGGTTTCTTGTGCCAGTATTGTTGGCCTGCAGTCTTACACAGAAGGAAATATGAGCTGGCAGATCAATACAATTTCTGTCCCCACATCAAAAACCCAGAGCAATGTCGAAATCCCAACAAAAGCTTTTTTTTTTTAAAGAAAGATTTTAATTCATGTGTCACTCACAATCCACCACTACATATATATATAATAATCTTCCAGATAAATTAGAACAGAGTCACGGAAGTCACATATATTGATTAAAACATCAAGCAGTTATGTACAGACCAATAATGAATTACTTCATCTGGAAGATAAAACTTTGTGATATTTAAAATTACGGAGTTGAAAGTAAGGAAAATTACCCTTAATTACGCAGAAGGGAGCAACACCTTAGCAGTAAACAAGATAAGCACCTCAAACAGCGCTAATAATTTTAATTAACATTTTCTGGTTTCCTTCCACCTCCCTTCAAGGTCACCTACTGTGCTTCTCGGAAGGCATGGCAGATGTTGAGTACAACCCTCCGTCATCTCACGCACCATCATCAGGATTAAGCGGCAAGAACATTTTCAAAGGCTGACTTTGAGAATAAGCAATTGTGCACAAGAGTAAATATTGAATCCTGGCAGCCTGTTAGCAAAGACTTAAAAATGAACCTCAAATCTAATTTCCTACGCCTGTTCAGATTGTAGCTTTGTCATTACTAAGTCCCTCAGTTTGAATTATGAAATACGCCTGAACCCTTGAATATTCAGATTATAATCTTAGCAGAGGCGAATTTACCTGCCAAAGCTGTGTTTAAACCTCATATATAACGGGACCCATACACACAGCATCTGAATCCTCTGTTGAACGTTGATTAAAATGTTCATTTGTTGAAGACTGATGATTTCGCTTAACTATTTTTTTCTTTTGTAAATTAAGAAACCAGTAAGAGTAGGACTTTATTCTATCAATGAGTTTGCTCCATGCCACAGATTTCATGTACAGGGTCACTTGGAATATAATGTGTAGAGAAAGAATCTCATTAGGCTAAAATGAGTGTAAAATGTGTCAATTTGATCCAAATGAGAATTGTAGTAAAACCATGTTTGATGTTCATGTGCAATAAATCTTTAACATTTGCTGTAAAGTATTCGGGAACCCACAGGGAAATCTGTGTTTGCAATGGGGGCTCCTTTTCTGGGGTTTTCTCAATTATTCTTCATTGGCATTAAGCATACAGAAGTGAGAGGCAGAGATCTAAAATGGAGGTTGTTAATTCAATCCTAAAACAAATAGAAATGTACATTAATGCTAATTAAAGTATTTTAGAAAAAGTGGACTAGTTTTGTTTAAGTGGAAAGTAAGCCTTTGATGACACTTTCCTACACATTTTAAAAAACCATAACCCAGCTCCCCCTGTCAAGTCTGCAGATGAGGAGCTGAACCTGTGTGTGCTGAGTGTCTATGGCTCTTCTACTTGGTTTTTGAGGATATGTAAATGTTTCTCTCCTATGCTGAGCACGCGATGGCCATCCTCTTCCGATTCATTCTTATTTTGACATATTCCTACTGTTAATTACTGCTGTGTTTCAATTTCCTTCCTAGTATTCTGGTTCCTTCATAATGGCTTTATGGTTCACTGGACCACAATGACTAAAACGAAAGATTTTTGAAACTTCTGGGAGTAATTTACAAGAACCGCCACTTTTTAATTGTTCCTGGATGTTTAGGGTTGGCTGTCTGCTTCAAAAGAATCACTCCACATGATTTATGTGTTGAACTGAATACATCGTCTGTTTCAAAAATCTTGACAATTAAATATACTTTCCCTTAAATTATTAAAATGTTCCTTTACTATCTGACAATCTAGCAGCTTAGAGCTGAACATTATACTTATTATTACTGTTACATTAACCAATTCATTTTGGGGGCAGGAACTTATTTTACTTTCTAATGTACTAAAATAATAATAATAATAATCACAAATATGATTATGAGATGATTATGAGAACGAACAGGGTACTTCTTCTTCTGGAAGGCTGAAAGAAAGTTAATTTCTCACTGTTACTACAATTAAAATCACCTACAGAATCCAAACTAAAGGGAGCAAAACCAATATATTACCTGATAAAAATAGTTGCTGGAGTGTGGCTAAGCTATAGCTTCCCTTTTGTCATTGGTGAGCTTGGGGGAACCAAGAACTTTATGAACTGCCAGGCCAAGATTCTTTTAAAAGTCAGAGTTCCTCTTTCAGAAAAAGAAAATCTATATTCCCAAGAAATATGTCGATTTCAATGTTCAGTTGTCATGTGGACAAGGGAGGGATTCCTTAATGCCTTTGCTCTGGGTGTCCTTAGTTGATTTAGTTGAGACACATGTTACAGCCTATAACTACTCCCTATGTAAGTATCCACCTCTTTCATAAAGAGTATTCAAATCACTGCCTACTATTATTGTTTATGTACTAATTATGTTCATCTCTGTATTGAACACAGGATATCACTATGTAGCCTAGACTCTCCTGGAACTGGCAATCTTCTAGCCTTAGCCTCCTAAGTGCTGGGATTGCCAGTATCCACCTTTGTGTTTAGCTATCTCCATAAGACTCTGCTGCTAGCATGTACCCTGATTTAAAATATCTGCATCTTAAAAAAATACCAAGATAAAACTAATCAACCCATGCCCTAAGCATTGCGTTATGGCCAGTTTCTGGGGAAGAAAGAGGCGGGGTTGGGGAGCAAATCTTGCAAAGTCAAGTTGTACAGTCTAAAACCAGGATCTACTTAGTTGTTAGATCTCTGCCACTTACTTGATAACAAAGTACCAAAGAAGGGCTTGTCTGTGCATTCTGTTTGAGCTTGGAGTATATTTGTCTATAGCGGGTGGAATTTTCTAATTACAGGTGTCTTTAAGTAGTATTAGAAGTGCTACCTTCTCCTGAGTGCACACTGTGCTGGAAGGAGACCTGGAAAACTCTTGCCATCTGAGGGATGATATCAAATTCACAAACAGTTGTTTGATTTGAGGATCACAATTCCAGAAACAGAGGAAGTCTGGACTATCCGCTTCACCTATGGTAGCCATGTGTCTTCCCCAAATTTGTTGCCAGTTTGCAAAAGCCATGCTGACCACAGGCCCTGCAGGAGGTCCTCCTTGGAAATTTTCATAGCAAGTGTTACTTGACATTTCAATGGTTTCAGCAATTACCCAGGCTTTCCACTTCCTCCTGTGTTGGAGTCATCCTGTACACGGTTAAAACCTGTTTTTGTTTTCTAGTTTTCATTTACTGTTGCCTATATATTTGGACTGGGATTGAAAACAGCCTATTATCCTATTTGAAGACAAGTGGGGAAAGGGAGTACTTGTCTCCCTGGGGCACCAATTGGCTTAAACAGTTTGCTGATAGGACCCTGGAAGAGAGCCAGCTCCAACATGAGATGCCTTCCCTAGTCTCCTTGCCATGCCTGAATCCCTAGGCACTCCATCTTGCTTCCCTAGCCATCCTAGTACATACTTGGGACCAACAGAAACAGTCAGCATACATCTTCCCAGCTGTCCCCTCCAACCTTCCTGATTTCATTCTTCAACCTCAAGCCATTGACAGGCCTGATCATTCTTTCTACCAAACATGTCACTTATCTGAATAGATTTTTTTTTTCAGGTATTGGTGGCCTTATTTAGTCCTGTTTCTAATGGCTCCCAACTGATTGTCCTTTCTCTCTGTCTACAACCCATATTATAGGCAGATTGGAGAACTAGCCACGATCCATGTAGAAGCCCTACCAGAAAGACTTGGAGGTGGACTGTACTGTTCCTGACCTGACACATGCATCTAGGAGATTGGTTAAATATTGCAGCCATTATCTCTGCATCCATGAAATTATAACAATAAAGAAAAAACACTTTCTAGTTGCTGTGAGCTCTTCTTACTACAAAATTTGCAAAGCCCCAGCCACTCTGTTTGGGATCTACACTAGGTATTCAGTGACAACAGATCCCTTTCCCCATATTGACTGTTTCCTCTGTGAAAATCACCATCTCAGCCACTCGTACTGTGTCAATTTATAGAGTGCTCTTCCCTTGCCTTCTCTTCCCTGTCAAAATCTTCCCTGTCCTCTAGACCTATTAAGTCTCCCACACTTGACTTTGTCATCAAGTGGGCAGGGTTGGGTCTCAGTCACTCCTGCCACCCCGGGGCCACTTCAGCACCTCAACAGTGCATGCAATCAACAAATTAGTCTTCTGTGAATAAATGCAATACAATACATCTCCTTCAATGAGTCGAGCCTACCTCCCCATCCCAACGTGAAGCAGCCAGCCCCCCTCCTCCGTGCTCATGAGCTGTATCTAAGGTGATGTCTAACCTTTCAGTCTTTTAATTGGGAAGATGAGCCATACACAAACACAGCCATAATATATTGAGCTCCTTGGGGGCAAAGGCTGTCTCAGCTGTTATGATGGAAACGTCCATGACATTCCCGGCAGACCCTAAAGGATTATTTTGATGGAAGGTGCTCCTCACTCCATGTAATAGATCCAATTTAGCCAAGTGCTCCATCAAGCAAGTTACCAGTTCTCTCATTGACTTAATTATAGATGTATAAAATTTGGCACAGATTACATGAGTGACTATTTAACCCCTAGATCCCTAGATAAATTGTTGACATTGTTTTGGAAATGATCCCTAAAACTTGAGTTATTTATTTTTTTTCCTACTGCCAGCATAAAGTTTAGAGCTCGGGTGGTTTTCCTTTATGAGCTTCCCTCCCCCTCGCATTGTCCTGATCCTTATTCTTACAGGTCTCCTTCCAGACATCTTTGCCCAGTAATAATTACAGTGTGTTCCCAACCTAGCTGATGGCTGGTGTCCTCATTAAAGACCATTACCCTGAAAAGGGTGTTTATTGAACCTGGCAGAGTGCTGATATTTGTTAGACCCTGTCATATGGTTGATGGCGTTCAGTCAGAACTCATTGGGAGACAAGAATAAGCTGTTCTAACTGGTGCCGGCAGCCAGGATGCAATGGGGGCTCAAGATGGCCATGTGAGTCTCCATGGTGCCCACAGGCCAGGGAAGGCTGCTCTGTCAGGTGGCCTCATTCCTCAAGCCGCCCCCACCCTGAATTCCATTAGCTGCATTTCTGTTGGCTGAGAGGTACTCATACCAGCTGATAGAAATGAGGGGAACAATGGCGTGTGTGGATTCTGTGCCTTCTTTTGTATCATGTGCACCGAGACTAACCGAAAAGGATTCTAAGCAAATAAAGAATTGATAAAACAAATAAAGAATTGGGAAAACAAAATTTAATTCTCTGTAATATTAAAAATTATTGAGGCCACCAAGAGGGAAACCACCCCTATCATGATCTTACTGGCAGATAAAACAAAGAGGGAGATTTTCATGTCAACTTCTTCAATTGAAAGACCTTGGTCATTGTCATTCTTTAACAAGTTGTAAATCCTGGAGATTAGACAAAGACCAGAGCATGTGTTGAGTCCAACTCTGACCCCAACATTTCCCATTTACGGGTACTCAGCATTTTCAAATGCAGGTTTCTTCTTGGAGTCCCATGATGTTTTAGAACATTCTTGATGTGGGACTTAACATCAGTGAGTGGGCAATGTGCCTTTAACAACATTCCTTAAAATGTATGAGGATGCATATCTATAAACCAGGGTTTATAGAAACACAAACTCAGAAAGACCTGAATACTTTCCAGAGAATGGACTCAAAGGGAAGATAACAACTGATGTAGGTGGTCAGCATTTATGAAGGGTTCATGTCATGCCCTAGACCAGATAGTACCAATAAACATCAGCACACTCCATATTCCTTCTTTGAGACAGTAAATATGAGTTTTAGCTCTTCAAAAGAAAAAAAATGGCGGAAGAAAGAAATCATGTAAAGGATCCAAAATATTCAGGATGCTGAAGAGCATGCTCAAGTGCTGGGCTCTGGTCAGACCTAAAAGAGTTTTCAATGCCACACTCAAATGATGTCACTCAAACAAGAGCAAATAAACTCCATAGAATTTGGTGCAATGAGCCAGAGACTGTTATGGGTACTTAATGTGGAGCAGTAGACCAAGCAGGGATTTCACAGAACTGCTGTGCAGCACAGTAGTGTGCTGCTTGCATGGAGAAGGGAATAATGGAGAGATGGGTCTGCAGCACCATTCCCAGCACTGCAGGATATGACAGGGCCTATGGCAGAAAGGGGCTTTATGAGATTTCCAGGTGGAGTTCTCCTCATAAAGCAGGAAAGATAGAAGCTGGATTCAGAGAGAGCTCAGCGCTTGCAATTCGGATCTTCCCTTTTCCATCACCCTTGTTAGAACTTCCATTCCGTTGAATATTTATGGCAATCACAGGCTACTTAAGCCTCCTGTTCACATTTCAGAATGCTAGACGGAAGAGCTGAAGAGCTAGGAGGCACCTGAAGAGTCAGTGCCCCTCAGACAGCCCCCTCTCCATTGCATCTACTAGAATTATGTCTCAAGACTACCCTTCAGGGCAGGTGTCAGAGAAGAAAAGTCTGGGTTCCAACCTATTTCTTGGTTTATTTTGATTTTGGCAGACATGATTTCCTTCGAGTCATATTATTTTACCAGAAAAGAGAGAGAGAGAGAGAGAGAGAGAGAGAGAGAGAGAGAGAGAGAGAGAGAGAATTCAAGGACACCTTGCTTCAAACTCCTGAGAAGAAAGGACCACAAGTCTTTCAGAGCTCAGCAGAAGAAGCTCAAGCCATCTGAAGATGAACAGTCAGGAACACTCCAGAAACCCTGGCACTTGGCTTGCCCAACGCTGTCATCTGGATGTTTAATGGCAGTTGGAAGAAGCCGAAGATTGGAAGACAATTCACAGTGAACCCTCCTTCCTACAAATAGGTACATTCATCCAAGACACACTGAAAGAAAAATATTAATTAAACTTGTTTGCATGTTTGGTTCATTTCCCAGGAGCTCACTGCTGCAAATGTAATGGTCAAAGCCTCTTGCTCTGAATTGCCTCAAACCCCACATGGGCTTCCTAGCATGAAGTGTGCAGTCCGGTCCTTTGATTCTCAGTTAATTTTCATTAAGAGACAATCAAAGGCCATCTGAGTCTGTTACCTCCAAGGAAACTGGCTATTACACTGCACCATGGTGTGCTCAGGACTAGGACCTTGTGTGCATAATCAGTGGGGACCTTTGTCATTGTCACAACTTCTTAAGCTGTTTCTTCATCCCAACTAAAAGAAAACTCAGCTGAAAGTTACTCTTGTCGCTTGGTGTCATGTGTGGCCTGACTCAACAGAAGGAAAGAACTCATGGTAATTTGTCATAGACTGGAGGGCCTTTGGGGAGTGGACCAGTGAGCATGGACATCCAAGGTATATTTTCCTGGAAAAGAAGAGGCAAAACAGTCAGACGATCCATCACTAAAAGTGTCAGGGAGCAGAATGATGTCACTATATGAGCTGGCCCAGCCCTTCCTTGTTTCTGAGTGGTATGCACACAGTTTTAAAAAGGGAGCATCCCTTCTCCCAACATAAGCAATTGCGTCCTGGTGGTCTCAGATGACCCTGTCAATTGCTTCCTGGGCCTCATGAGGTCATCACAATAAACAGGCTTCTTCCCAGGGGGCTCAGGGCAATCCTCTGCTTCCACTTGGTTCCAGTTGTTAATTATATTATATGGAGCCCAACAGATGTCTCTTCTTACAGCCAGAATGCATTTTCTCTCCATTCATATATTTTATGCTTTTGATTTACAGCTTGCATCCATTCTTGGCTGTGATGTGTGATACTGAGACCATTCAGTGGAATGCAAAAGCAGTCAATGCATGGCGCCTCTGCCCTGAGGAGCCTCCGAGTGACACTGGGCTGCTCACTGGAACATTGGGCACCTGCTATTCCCCAGTGATTTTTTTCCTCTACTACTAATTTGAATTCCTTTGTATCCACGTCTGAGTCCTCCATCAGGAAGGCACAATGGGACACCTGGGCTCTGCCTTCCATCTGCCACCCACCCCAGGGTGGCACCTGCTGTCAGATGCCAGCTGGCTTTACTGCACTGAGTGCAGTTCCTTCTGGTTCCAGACTTTGCTCTGGTAGGCATGCATGCTCTCAAAGGAGGAGTGTTACTCTAACCCTGAGACTGATGAGGGACCCACACAATGGTATCAACATTGCTGCAATCTGTGTGGGTTCCTGTCGAGGCTTAAAGGGCTTAGATGATGTCATTGAACCAGCTGCCTGGAGTCCCTGGGCCTGAGCAGCACAGGTGTTCCCAGACCCTACCACGACCCATGCAAGCTGATCTCTTGCTGCAGTGCTGAGACATGGAGGGCTCTGGCTGGGGTGTGGGGTCCCACTCTGGGGCTTTGTACCCTCACATCTCCATCTCCCTCCCTATCCTCTTTTTAGCCCACACCTGTCTGGATTGTTTTCTTTGATTTGTTGAGATCTCTATTAGCTCTGTGTCCCACTCTGCATTCATTTAATGTGTGCTCTCCACTCCAGTGCCCCAGGTCTCATCCTGATATTCCCATGAGTCCCTGAGGACTGACTTCAGCCTCCTCACTCTTTCCTCTCGGCCACTGCAATGCAAGGCTTTGAGAGCCACATGTCTGCAGCCTGGGCTGCTCTTATGAAGGCTGGACTTGTGGAGTTAACCAGACCTCAGCATTGCAAGCCAGGCTCAATGTCATGTGTCTTAGGCAGAATTCTAATCTTCCCATATTACTTTCTTTTTTCACTGTCCTTTGCTCTCATGGCATAGGTGACTTCCTAACCCTGGCTTTCATAGCTTCTCTGACATTGTTCATCACTCCATGTCATAGTTACTTTCTCAACAATATGATACAAACACACACACACACACACACACACACACACACACACACACACACACACAGANCACACACACACACACACACACACACACAGAGTGACAAAAGCAACTCAAGGGAGAAATGGTTGATTTGGCTTCAGGGTTCCAAAGAGTTCACAATACTTCCTCCTCCCTGTAGTCTGTAATCAGCAATGCACCCTGGGAAAGTGGCTATTCCTGTGTAGACCAAATGCTTTCTGGTCACTCATGTTCCTGCCCTCCTGCTGAGCAAACCTGTCTCCCACGGAGCTGATTCTCTGAGTCTCCACGTTTGTCCTGCCTTCTCCTGACCTCCTTTCTACAGACCTATATTCACAGATACCCTGTATTTTCTGGAAACCCATTCATGAATGCCCTTTTCTCTGAGGGAAACATTCTCAAGACATGGCTTTTGGAGCTTGCATAGTCACTCTGTCCATGTGTACAACTTGTCTCCTGTCAGCCAGTAAATAGTTGTAGGATCCCCCAGTGAGGCTCCTTTCCAAGCTCAGTCCTGCAGACATCAGTTTGGTCTGACACAGGAACATAGCTATACTGGGGAGTGAGGACAGGTGACAGAGGACCTCAAATAATCACTGTGCTAATGTTCAGTCTTAAGATTGGATGTGACTTACACAGGAGTAAGTTTGATTAAATTAGGAGACAGATATTGAAACATGGACAAATAATAAATGCAAGAGATTGGTTTGCAGAGACATTTTAGTGACTAGAAAGATGACCCCATGTTGAGGAGGAAGACAAAATTTTAAAAAGTACTTACATTCAATATTTTATTTATCACATTAATGTAAAATAAGTATGTATCATGTCATTGACCATGGGTAAATATATAATATAGAAGTTTAAGAATACTGTTTTTAATTTTATTTATGCTTTTCTCTATCATTCCAGTGTTTTTTAATGATGATAGATTGTTCTAGTCTTAGATGTCTAATCCAGCACTCAGAAGGCTGAGGCAGGAGAATTGAGAGTTCAAGGCCAACATTGTCTATACAGCAAGCACTGAAAGAACAAAGGGGAGAAAAAGAGAGAAGTAGGTGGAGGAAGGAAAGAATGAGGGAAAGAAGAAAGGAGGGAATAATGGAGGAAGGGCCAGAAGAAGAGAAGGAGGAAGGAGAGGAGGTAGATCTGTCCCATCCCTTCCTAATTGCTCATCACTGGTGTGACGTGGGCTGTCATCTCACCTTTATGTGTTCCACTCTCCAGCAACACCACTGCTCTACCCACACCCCTGTTTCTGAGATTCATATTCAAACCCATCTCCACACTTGTATCTATATCTCCAAACCTATATCCACATTTATACCTATGACCGCACCCTTCCAACCAGTTCCACATCTGCACCACATCCACAACAGGTGGGTAGAAAATAGTAATAATTACTGAAAAAACTAATAACCATTAACATATCATAGTAGTTTCACTCAGACTTTTGACCCAGATCCTTCTATTCTGGGGAATTGTCTTCCTTAGGGTTTTACTGATGTGAACAGACACCATTATGAAGGCAACTCTTAGAAGGACATCATTTAATTGGGGCTGATTTACAGGTTCAGAGGTTTAGTCCATTATTATCCCAAGGCGGGAGCATGGCAGCATCCAGGCAGTTGCATGATGCAGGAGGAGCTGAGAGTTCTACGTCTTCATCCAAAGGCTGCTACTGGAAGACTGGCTTCCAGGCAGCTAGGATGAGGGTCTTAAAGCCCACATCCACAGTGACTCACCTACTTCAACAGGGCCACACTTTCTAATAGTGCCACTCCCTGGGCCAAGCATACACAGATCATCACAGGAATCTATCGTTGGCTGCAGATAGGATTGTAAATTCTGTTTAATAGATGTACAGTTATTTGTAATTGGAAGGGATAAATACTTAAATAAAATAACAAATAAGGAAGAATTGTTTTATAACCAAATAATCTGCAATTGTTAGAAATCATGCTTTCAGTATTTGGGAGGCTGAGGCCTGTCACCTTAGGAGATTGGAAAGATGGCTCAGTGGTGAAGAATAGATAGTGCTCTTGCAGAGGACCCAAGTTCAGTTCCCAGCATCCTTAAGGTGTCTTACAAACACATATTACTCCAGTTCCAGAGGATCTGGCACCATCTCACCGCCTTAGGTACCTATAGGCATGTGGTATACAGACACTTATGCAGAGAAATCACAATCAATTGATTGATAGATAGATAAATAAATAAATATTTTTAAAAGATTGCAAGTTTAAATTCAGTACGACCAAATATCAAGAGAATTTTTTTTTTTAATGGCTGCGGATGTAGCTCAGTGGTACAGTACTTGCTCTGGAATATGTGAGCCCTTCTGTTCATTCCCTGGTACTGACAGGAAGAGGGGCAGAGGGCATGCTGATAGGGAAAGAGAACTTTGATAGTTTGGTATAGCCTGTCACTTCTCATCCTAAACACACAAGGGTAGCAGATATATCGAGAGAGGATGAATGACAACAAACACTACAGGAACACAATCATAAGGCCCAAGCCCTATAGACTGTTAGAGTCAGGACAACAGACAGAAAGTAGGCTCATCCTGAGGCTTCCATGGGACACTGGAAGGAGCTACTGCATAAGCCAGTGATCACTCTCCCCATGTTCTGTGGGACCCACAGGCCTCCCATAGAACCACTGCTGGAGGTTCCCATATCTGAAAGATGACGCTTAAGCCATGGATGTTTTTTTCCTCACTAGAAGCTGCTTTCTGGAGAGAATGAGACAATGGAGACACCCTCGAGAACAAGCTCACCCATAGTGACAATAGTTACAGAGCCTACAATTTCTCTAGCAAACTCTTGGTAATGGGATTTTAGGTTAACAAGGCACAGAGGAGCCATATGGTGAGAGCAGACCAGCTAAATCAGGTTGGGAGTAGAAAGGGGCTCAGGCCCTCACCTCTCTGCAGACTAGAAATAAAGCAAGCCCAGGAGCCAGCAGTGGCTGGGTGTTGAGCAAACATGGCACAGTCACCAGAGAAGACAGGCACTTGCTCCATAGCAAGTCAAAATAGGAGCATGTCTAAAACCTTCAGAGAAAAAAGATTCTAGAGCAAGTGCTAGACCACAGAGTCATACCTCAGTCCTTTACCTGTTTTAAAAGGCAAGGAATGGAGACACAAAGAAACATTAGGTCAAAGCAGCCTCGGTGAAATAGGACTAGGACCAGCAGTGACTTTCAAAGACGTGAATCAGAACGGAAGCTGTGGAGGAGCCCACTGGGAAGCACACCCTGCTGAACGTGCCAACAGAAGGAAGCCCAGAAGGCAGAACGGGAACATCCCAGCAACAGCATTCAGAAGGCATGGGTTACAGCAAGGGGCAAAGAGCAGGGGAGAAGACATCCCCAGACTCTTCTGGAATCACTAAACATCGATGTAATTCCAAAAGCAGAGATAGGGGCTACAGTAGACAACCATCATCCAATGAAAATAATAGCTAAGAACCACCCCAACTGAAGGGACAAAGAAGTCCTCAAATTGAAAAGGTGGTTCGAGAATTTACTAGAACAAAAATCAGTAATTCACTGTAGGAAAGCCTCAGAACACCAGCAAAGTCAGGCAGACTGGGAAGGTACTGACCACGGGAAAGGCCGAGGGAGAGAAGAGGGCTCTGTTGCAGAAAACAAGTCCAGAGACTGAGAACAGCCTTAAGTAGTTCAAAGTTATGAAGGGAACAGTATCGTGTTTTGAATTCTGTACTTACATGACTATTATTTAGGAGCAGAAAAAAATGCAAAGAAAAAAAATAAAGGAAATACACAATACTTGGGAGAGAGAGGCAGGATGATCTGGAGTTCATGGCTAGCCTGGGGCACTTGAGAGGCAGAGAAGAGGAGGAGAACGTTGAAGTTGTTTTCAGATAATAAACAAAGAGTAAAAAAGAAAAATTTCCACCTGAAGATCTTGACTGAAAGAAGCCTTACAGACTTCCTTCTGCAAGAATGAAATCAAGCTCAGAGGGAAAAGGGGTGTAACAGATATTGATGAGATACATCAGTAGATTTAATTAATTATTGATGATCAGCACTCATAATTAATTTGTATGCTTTATACAATGAACTCAACCCAAGAAAAGTCTAACTTGGAAGATGAGAGCGAGGCAGAGAATCAGTTCCTCTGTGGTTAAATCAGCAAGAGCCCTGGTTTTGCACAGAAATGAAACGTAGATGTGAGGACTGGTTACTTTATTATTTTATAGTCATTCTGGGGTTTGAACCTGGTGCCTCTTGCTTGACACATGTCTCCCACAGAGCTGTATCTCCAATGCATTTGACTGTTTTATTTTGAGGTGTAGTCTCACTATGTTCTCTAGGATGGCCTTGAACTTACTCTGAAGAGAATCTTAGGTACTAATGATTCCAGGCTCACAACACCAGGCTTGGGCTCATATTTATTATTCTGAAACAAAAGTTAAATACTTTCAGTCAACCAACTGAATAAGGAATACAATCTAATCTACCATATCCTTAGAGAAAACTATGAAATATGCAGGGAAAAAAAGAAGAAAGAAGAAAGAGAGAGGAAGGGCGGGAGGGAGGAATAGGATGGGAGGGAGAGAGGGAGGGAGGGAGGAGGGAACAGGAAAGGACAAAGGGACTAAGGAAGGAAGGAAGAAAGAGTGTTCTTTTGGAGAACATGGAAGAAGAAACACACAAAGGAATGTGGATGACAGGAAGTCAGGTAGTCCTTATTCTAAAGGTGTGCACTACTGAATGTAATAATGATAGGTTAAAGTCAGAAAATCAGGAGCATTGGAAAATCACTTCTTTTAAAAATACACCCAAAACAGAGAGACCCAAAAGCATCCTTAATAAATACATGTAAAATATAACTGAAAGAAAAGAGACACTACTGATAGGGAGAAAATAATAATTAAAATTAAAAGGATTAACTTCCATTACAGCAAGAACAATTCATCAAAAAGATATTTGAATCGTCTTAATTAGAAAAACAGAATGAGACACATTTCTTCTTTTTTTTTTAGAGTTACATTCATTTTTTATTAGATATTTTCTTCATTTACATTTCAAATACTATCCCAAAAGTTCTCTATATCCCCCCCTGCCCTGCTCCCCAACCCATCCACTCTCGATTCCTAGCCCTGGCATTCCCTTGTACTAGGGCATATGATCTTCTCAAGACCATCTTCTGCTACATATGCAACTAGAGACACAGCTCTGGGAGGGTACTGGTTAGTTCATATTGTTGTTCCTCCAATAGGGTTGCAGACCCCTTCAGCTCCTTGGGTACTTTCTCTAACTCCTTCATTAGGGGACCTGTGTTCCATCTAATAGATGACTGTGTGCATCCACTTCTGTATTTGCCAGGCACTGGCATAGCCTCACAAGAGACAGCTATATCAGGGCCCTGTCAGCAAATTCTTGCTGGCATATACAATATTGTCTGGGTTTGGTGGTTGTATATGGGAAGGATCCCCGGTGGGGTAGTCTCTGGATGGTCCATCCTTCCATCTCAGCTCCGAACTTTGTCTCTGTAACTCCTTCCATGGGTATTTTCTTCCCCATTCTAAGAAGGAACAAAGTATCCACACTTTGGTTTGCAAAACACATGAAACTCAAGAAGGGAGACACATTTCAAGAGCTGAGAGAATGACCAAACAAACAACAGTTTAGAGAGAAAATCAGAGAGTAATGATGGAAATGTGGAACTCTGGTAATGGGATGCCCATGAGTTTACTGCATGCAGATATCAGCTGGGACTAGAGACCTGTGGAGCTTAACTACAGGTTTAAATTTTATCAGTGAAAGATTGAAATTCCTATGGTAATTCTCATTTACAAGAGATGAAGACCCAAGACTGAAAGCAGTTGAAACATAAACCAAATTTTGTCTTAGGAGTGTGTGTTTGGGGGCAGAACATGCTTGATTTGGAAAAACAGAGTAACTGTGACTCACATAAGCCAGCTCTCTCCTGACCAAACAGCCGGAGCGGTTTTCAGCAGAGACAAATAAGCAAAGGGGTCTTCCCAGTGGCAAGAGAAGTCAGCTCATATGCTCACTGCTTACTGGGGGCTGGAACCACAGCAAGAGAAGGAAAATACAGAAGAGAAGAATCACAAAATGCCAATGTTAGCAACTTACAGACCCTGCTTCATTTCCATGTCTGTGTGCAGGTCCTGGGTAAGCAGTATAGTGTGTGTGTGTGTGTGTGTGTGTGTGTGTTCCTTTTTACATCTTATTTTTACTAGTTCTTTGAGAATGTCATACAATGTGTTTTGATCATATTCACTCCCTCCCCAGTCTGGCAACTCCTCCCATACACAACCCACTGAGACTTTGGTCTTGGAAAACTTGGTTAGTGAGTGGGCGCTAACCCAGGGTCAGGCAGGTGGGGATCAGAGGAGCTAAGGTTCCATCCTGAAGCCAATGCTATGGTCCAGAAAACTGTGTTAGTGATGGGGTTGAGCAACTCAAAACCATCTGTAGCATGAAGGTTTCCTAGGCCCTTAGCTAAGGCCCTAGGCTTTTTTGAGTAGCTCCTGCAGGTGAAGCAGGGCACAACAGATTAATAGGTTGGTGTGTAGTATAGGAGGCACTGGGGACACATTTTAATTTCATAATTGTAATCGGGAATAAATGATCCCATCCCTATTTTTAGAGGGAAGGAGGGATGAAGAGGTGAGTCACAGGGGAGATTTAGGGCAAGGAGCTCTTCTGAGTGACGCTGCCAGGGGAAGATCACATTGGTTCTCGTTTATTGGGACTTGTAGAATTTGTCCCCCCTAAGACAGAGCTCTCATGTCAGCTGTGGGCTAGCTCATCATTGTCTAGCGGTCCACCGACTGTCACAGCGGTCCCTTGCTAATGCAAGTGTTAATAAGAGCAGGCAGGAGTGGGAAGGCTGTTTGTGTGTATGGGAGTACTTTACACATGCCAATCATTTTTCTCAAAAGCTAAAATTGTTTCGAAAATACATGAAGGTTGTTTTGTTTTGTTTTTTTTAATTGTCATGTTCACAATAAAAGAGGAGCTGGTGTGTTCAAGGAAGCAGTGACTTTACCATCTCTCATGCCTGGGGCACTTGCGGCATATCTAGACCTTTATTCCAGATCATGGACCATCTGTCCCAGTCTCCAGGTGCACTTGGAGTGAGGACAGGGAAGAACCCAAAGGTCTTTCTGATGCTTTGCCTGGACAATTGGGGATATCACCAAGTGATGCAGATACACCTCAAGAAGGCTTTCAAACTTCCACTTGGGATGTGGGATCCTAGCACGGGTCTGAGTTAGTCTTCCTCACCAGGAGGACTACCTGGGAAGAATGGGACCCAGTGTTCTGAGCAATACAGCAAAGGGCTCTGCTGCATGTATGGTTTTGACTCTCAGGAAACTGAACCAAAAGGCTGGAGGGATGGCTCAGTGGTTAAAAGCACTGGCTAATCCTACATTGGACCTGAGTTCAGTTCCCAGCACCCACATGGCAGCTCATAGCTAGTCGAATTCTAGGATAATCTGACACCCTTTTCTGGCTTCCTTGGGCATAGAAGCACAAAATACACATACACTTATACAGTATGCAAAAATAAAAATACCTACATCCATCCACACACATCCCTAAAGTAAAAATAAACACTTCTTGAAAAGAAAATGGAACTGAGATGGTTTTGTAAAGGACCAGTATAACTTTAGCAAGCACACTCAACACGTTTGAAGTTTGTCCTATACGTTTAAGAAAACACGAAGGCTTGGACTAGTCAACCAGACGGCTGGCTTTAACAGAGCTAAGACTCACTTTAATAAAAATCTTCAGTCATCCAGGGCTCGGGAAGGAAGAGTGCCTATGTTTTCAGAGGAGACTTCCCGTCAACTTGATGAGGGCAGAGGTTCTTTCTAGACTTGTGTCAAACTCTTTTACAACATAACAGTTTGTACCCCCCCACACACACACAACCAAAGTGTCCCTGAAGTACCTCAGGTTACTTTCTATCACAGTTGTTAAGAATTTTCAGACTTAAAAAAATAATGTGGGAGTAGACAGCTATTTGTACATTACGTGTCATTTATTATTCCAAATGTAATTTTAATCAGTTAGGCACGAAAGCATCCTAATATTCTCAATAATGGCACCGACAACTTTAAATATTAAAACCCACATTAGGAATTCCCCTGTCTATGAGGCAACTGCAGTATTTGTATTATGGGCTGGGAGTTTGACCCAGTCTCTGCTTTCTAAACTCAATTTTAGATGATCCTCCTGCTAGATCCCAGTCCCCCAGTAAATGCCAGTGAGATTAGAGGTAAACAAGGCCCATGCACATTAAAATTAAATGTTCCTAATTATTAGCCTTACACAGACTGTCCTCATGTAGTGGGGGTGATTCCTCGCCATTCTGTGACACTCAGAGACGGCTTCAGGACACACAGCATTACCATAATTTTTCCGACTGGAGTTCTCCTAGGACTTTGGATGTAGTCCCTTCCCTTCCTTTTAATTGCCTAGACTGCATCCTTAATTAAAAGCTGTACAAATGGATTTTATGCCATGCCAAAAGAAATCCGAGTTCATTAGTCATAAAACCTTTTAAAAATTGATGCAAACATGCGGATTCCTTAAAAGTTTGAGCTCAAAGTCCTCATTTCATGGAGAAGTTTCTTTCTACCTAGAGAATACAAAGTCAACATAAATTAGGTTTTTAAAAACTCGGTTCTCGAATGAGGTTGTTTTCTGTCGTTTTTATGCTTCTAGTTTTATGTTTTCCTTTCTTTTTTTTTTTTCCTTGTACAGTGAGGTTCATTTTAAATGCAAACACAGAAGAGGTTTGTGGGTGGGCATTCCTGTTGACCTTTTCTCCCTGGGTTTTGCCAAGAAAGCTCATAATCCTTTTAATAATTTTTCTTATTAAGTCACAATTACATCATCTTCAACAACAATAGAAGTCAAATGTGCCAGCCCATAGCATCAAGACAAATCTTATCTGAACATGCTGCTTGTCTTGCTATACATTCTCAAAATTAAGTAATTGTACTCTAAATGTGGTTTTAAAAGCCATCCTTCCCCCCCCTCTCTGTGTGTGTGTGTGTGTGCGTGTGTGTGTGTCTGTGTGTATGCGTGTGTAGGCTAGGAGACAGCTTCAGCTATCAGGTTCCTGTGTTTGCAAGGGTAAGAGCCCACTGACTTCAAAGTCTCTCCAGTCTCATTCCTGCATATTTCATGGGCAACACAAGTCCTAAAGTAGCCAGAAGAGGCTGATGGACAAATGGTCTCCATTCCTCAAGAGCTTCCAGGGCCCAGTGCAAAGGCCTGGATCCTAGAATTTAAAAGACTGTGACTGTTTCTGTCTTTTCAATATAGCTGCCTAATTGAGATAAAGTTCACAAAGACACAATCCACCCAGTTGGTTTCTCATATATCCTCAGAGTGGTGTGGCTGGCTATCTTCATATTCTGGATTTATTTTCTTAACCACAGAATGAAACTCCATAGCCTTTATCAAGCATGTCCTGCTGTTTCCTCCAACATGGGCTCATACATACATACACATTCATATATCTTCCTGTCCCAGCCTTAGAGAAAGGCTTAGCTGCTTTCCCTCTCCACAGGCTGAAGGAAGGATTGCAGCTAGTGTTTGCAACCCCTCCACTCACGTATCCTCAAGCTGACATGAAACACACTCTATGAGCAACAGAGCATGTGTCTAGTTGGATGTGTGGCTTCATTTTTTATTTCTGTGACACTGGTGGAGCAGGCAAGGCTGAGGAAGGGGTGGCAGGATCAGGAGGTGAATCCCCAACTCAAGGCTTCCAGGATGTGGAAATTTCCAGGAAATGACTGCCTCCTACAGGAATGCCATGTAAAGAGTGTATCCCTGCATGGTTTCTTAGGGCGAGACAATTGGCTTCAGCTGAGGAGGCCCTGGCCCACATCTTTGCATAAAAACTGCAATAACTTCTAGGTTAAGAAAAGTTCAGCTGTGTTTTCCTCTCCTTCCTCTTCTGCCCCCTCTGTTCCTCTCCATCTGCAAGTGAAAGCCAGAGTGTTGAAATGTTACAAGGGGGGAAAAGAGATGTTCTCATAGTATTTCTGATCCAAGCGGAAGCAGAAAGTGCCAAGGAGTCCCAGGAGAACGCTGCTTCCCCATGCTCCTCAGCTGTATTTTTACAGGCCCCGGAGCTTAGGAAAAAGACTTCACCAGAATCTGGATGAATCCTGTTGGCTTTGTGCTGGCTTGCGGAGGAACCCTCCCGTCCTTTGGCAGCTCAGCTATCAGCATTTCCACGGGCCCTAAGAGCAAAAAGAACGTTTCTGTGTGATTAGAATACAGTGTACAGCAAACACCGTGAAATGGGGAATGAAAACCTGGTGTTTCTCTAAATATAATTACTCAAAGACATCTTCATAAGTGTTGTTTATCCAGAAATTCATTTGTATCGAGTTGAGAAAAATCAGCAATTTGATAGGCTGGTCTTCTGATTCATTCAGCACTGTGTGGCAGTCCTAACTTCCTGCCCAGTTGATATACCTGTTTGTGGACTTCAGACCGGAAACAAAGGACAGCCAGGAGAAATCTGTAAATGTGACCCTTTGCACTAGGAAACAACTGAAGATGGGCATAACCGTGGGTCTGAGGAGCTGCTGGAATAATAGACATGCGTCCTCAGGGATCACACTGGGACTGTCTTCCAGAATGCTCCCTCTGAGAACTGTCCTGCTTCAAATGGAGGAGAACGGGAGCCAGGCACACTCAGAGGCAGGGATGGGAGAATGAAGGGCGGGGAGGGGTAAATGAGGAAGGATGCAGAAGAAAGAAGAAGGAAAAGAGAGGAGAGGAGGGGAGAGTAAGGGAGGGGGGAGAATCAGGAGTGAGAAAGGATACAGAAGAGCTAGAGGAGGGAGGTGGGAAAGGATTGGGGAGGGAGAGACAGGGATAATCAGGTCTGTGCATACCTAACTGCCTCTCCCCAGCACAGTGAGTCACATTTGTTTCTGCTCTTCTTGCCAGAACTATTAAAGAAATGGAGGAGAGAAAAAGGAGGGAGGAAAGAGAAGATGAATGTTCAACCTGGCATCTTGGCGTTAGTCTGTGGGGAAACAGCAAAACTGAGAGCACAGGGAAGCCAGTGAGGAGGGAGCACTTCTCTGCCAAGACAGCCTTTTCTCTGTAAAGCTTTTGTTCCTTCCAAGGTGCCATAAAGCATGAAAGGAAACTAAAGGATGAGCTAGAATGTCCTTCCTTTCAGATCTTTCTTTTGCTGTTGACTTTGGTTCCGGGCTCCATACCCTGCTTTCTTGGCTCTGGGCTCCTTCTCCACCGTCTCAGGGGCGGTGAATAGAGTTTATCAGGCAGGAGCGGGCTTGTAGTGAGCCATCCAGGTAATAATGTACACCGACTGCGTTTGTGTGGATTCTTTTACACCCTGCAAAGCAACATCTTGTCTTGGACTTCTCCATATCAAAGACTTACTGGAGACTATTCTGCAGAATCTTGGAACTAAAGTGTCCTTTAGGACTCACACGGTGTAATTGTTCGACCATGTGCCAGGAAAAAAAGTGCAATACACCAACCTTCTTGATGTGCTTTACAATGGCCAACTTTTTCCTGAGAAACTTTAGACTCCTCTAAAAGTGCCTTGGCTCTGCTCCCAGGAAGAGGAACACAAGAAGGAGAGGAGTTAGAACTGCATTTTTTTTTTTTTTTGTTGCCTTTTTTTCTAGTGTTTTATTACACACACACACACACACACACTAAATAAACAAACACCCACGATCTGGTCCGCACTTTCTCTTCCTAACCTATAGTCCCCATTTCTCTCTGCAGCTGCCAATTCCAGGGACCTTTGATCTTTCTAATTCACACAGTTGGATATCTGAGTACCTGTGACTTCCAGGCTGTGTGCAAGGTGCTGAAAGTACCTAGGCAAGCAAGACATGGCCCCTGTCTCTAGGCATCTGCTGCGTGGGAGAGAAAATTGCAATAGTGTGTGAGAAATTGGAGCCGAGGGGCTGTGCTCAAGTTACCTGGCACCTTCGGGAAGACAGACTCCAACTGTGGCCAAAAAAACAGGTCAGATACTGTCAGGGAAGAGGGTGCTACCTTACAGGATGTTAAGTGCTGGGTCAGGGTTTTCAAGCACGAGGAAGAATGTGCTCCAAATAGAGTGCACTGTACCTTGAGTTCAGAGCCCGCCCTTGCCTCCTCTCAGGAGAAATGAAGGCGGCAGCTCCACTCCATTTAGTTCTTGCTTTCAGGTGCACCAGGAAGGCACCCACCATTGCCATCTGGCAAGGGCCTTGAACTCCTTAACATGTCCACAGCTTCAGGAATCTTGCACGTTGCTGATGTAAAGTACAGAGAGAGGGACCTGAAAGGGGGATAGCAGGGTCCAGAACACCTGAGATGAGAATGGCTGCAAGATCAAGATGCTTTGGGGAAGTTAATGGCAAAAGCATCAATTCAGAGGCAGAAGCCATCGGAGAAATGGGTGGGGCGGATGAGGAAGAAAGAAAGTGTTCACCTTGCAGGCTTTTAGTCTAGGTGTCTGTAATGACTGATAAGCCTGGCTTTGTCTCCCATGTTAATAACAATGCAGGAATGGTTCTGAGGAGGGGTTAAGGTTCATGGGAGATGCATGGCATCCATAAGGAGGTCAGCAGAGAGTCTTAAGACAGACATGCACGAACGTTCCATGAAAGAAGAGCGGGAATGCATAGGCTCACAGAGAGGATTAAAGGCAGCAGAGGAGCATTCTATTCTGAGCACTTGCATAAACTAACTAGCCACATCTCCCTGACACGATTGGTCGAGAGCTCGGCCAGCACTTTCACTTCTAATCTCATTGACAAAATTCCAGACTTGCTTGCCTGCCCTCTGCCTCTGTGACATCAGAAGATCCACTCCTTCAGCCTGGGTGCCTTCACGCAGCAGATAGTACTTTCCTTATACACGCATGAAGGATCACGATGGGGAACGTCTGAAATGGAAAGAGATACACATCAGGGGCCAACCTACTGTGCTGACCTTGTGCAAGGGGCCAAAGGATTTCAACATGGCAGCGAGAGATGAGATGACCTTCAAACCAATCAATGCAAGAAATACTTCAGAGCATTGGTGAGTGTGAGCATTTTCCGATTATGTTCGTGGGGCTCATGGGAGAGAGTTTTGAGGGTTAGGGCAAGAGAACAAGAAGCAAAAGCAATGGCTTCAGAGCAAGCGAAGCTGGAAAATATTGCTGAGGGCAGCAGAAATTCAACAGCCACACAAGGAGTACAGAGATGGCAGGACAGCAGGACCAGGCTCAGCCAGGGAACAAGACTGTTCAGGGTCAGCTAAGTAGGCAGGCCAGGAGAAGGACAGGGAACCCATCGTCAAGAAAGGAGGAACAATCAAAGAACTAGGCAAGAGGGTGGCATGAGTGTGTCCGGGCACTTGACAGCCAGTGAGGGGAGAGAGAAAGGAATCTGAGGAGATAGACAGGTAGATAGACAGCTTAATCTCCAAGTGTTCAGAGGAGGAACGTCTAGAGTTAGATCTCTGTGATGTGGAGATGGTTCCACAAAGCTGTGGAAACAGGAAGGCAACTAGAGAAGACCATGACTCCCAGCTTCCCAGTAGGAACTGGGCAAGGAAGAGAGCTAAGGGAAGCTATTATTAGCCCTGCACACTCTATCACATCTGCTCAGACTAAGTGACAAATCATCACATCATCCCTGTCACGGATATCAACAGGAATCACCACAGAAGGGTTGGATTTTGGACTGGCACACACAAACATACCCACATATCCAGACACATACACACACATACACACACACACATACACACACACATACACACACACACACACACACACACACTCTTGCACACATACATATATACATGCCTGCACAAACACACACACACACTCACTCTTGCACACATACATATACACATGCCCACACACACACATATACACAAACACATACACACACACATACACACAAGTGCATGCACACACAACACATAAATAAGTTAAATGTATTTAAAAAAACAAACTTTTAATTGTTGCATTAAATATCATCATGGTTTAAATGTAAAATGCTCCCAGAGGCTCATAGGTTTGAGCAGTTCCTCGGCTGGTGGTGCTGAGTGGGAAGTTGTGGATACTTGAGAAAGTAGGGCCTAGCTGAAGGAAGTGAGAGTGGGGGAGAGTTCTTAGGGGTTAGAAGTGAGACAGTGCTTAGGGGTTATAACCTGTCTCTGCTTTGGGCTTATTCGCTTTCTGCCTCTTTATCCACCAGAGTAGCAAGTCAGCAGTCTCATACTCTATAACTGTGAGCCATCCTGAGCTGTCATGGTTTCTCATCACAATGGTATGTTCCCCCTCAAACTGTGAGCCAGACTAAATTCTTACTCCTTGGAGTTTCCTTGACAAGTAATTAGTTACGGCCATGAGAAAAGCAATGTGTGTTTGTATATGTGTGTGTTTGTGTGTGTGTGTGTGTGTGTGTGTGAGAGAGAGAGAGAGAGAGAGAGAGACAGACAGACAGACAGACAGAGAGAGACAGACAGAGAGAGAGACAGAGAGAGACAGAGAGAGAGAGACAGAGAGAGAGAACTTATAGACACATATCAATTTCTTTTAAATTTCCAGAAAATATTTTACTGCTAGAAAACCCAAATTATGATGACATATATTTGTGAAAGTGCTACACTGCGACTCATTACTGTGAATGCTAACAGCAACAAAATTAGTAGAAAGGAAAAAGAGAAAAAGAAAAATAAACTTAAAAAAGAAAGCCTGTTAGCAAGACAAAACTGAATTTCCTCATGTACGTACTAATGATGCAACCATTTGTCAATGTCTGGTAGATGACTTGACACATCTGTCAGAGAACTGAAATGGCTCTCTATTTTATCACTGACTTTGTATTTATTTGTTTGTTTATTGTGAGGAGAGAGGGTCTCAGTGTGAAGCCTGAACATCCTGGAACTCACTATGAAGGCTAATCCAGTATCAGACTTATGGAGATCCACCTGGTTGCTCTGCCTCAGGAGTGGTGAGAATAAACGCAGGTGCCACCTCACCCAGGTCTCAAGGACATTTTAATTAGAATTTCTATCATGGTGTGTTCTTACAAGTTCTGGATGTTCTTTCACACGACCCATTCACAGTCTAGACTAGACAAGAAAATAGTGTGTTTGAAGCTGAATCAACAGAAATTAGCTACAGAAAAAACAAACAAAAACAAAAACAAACAAAAACAAAACAAAACAAAACAAAAAAAACGTTAGCTGAGGAAACAGAATAGATACCAAAGAGAAATCTGATATCAAGTGCTCTTACTCTTACTCGCTTGCAGACACAGTTCCAGAGGAAGAAATAGGGAGTGGGGGGAGAGAAAATACTTCATGTGCAGACATCTTCCAAAATGGATGGAGAATAAAATCCACAAAACCAAGAATCTCAAAGATCCGTCAGAGGAGTAAATCAGGTGCATACATACATACATGAACACACACACAGTACTACAACAAACAGAAATAACCCAACTGAAACAAATATTAGAAATTCAGAAACAAAGGTGACTGTGACAGTGAATTCCTAATAAATGTTGAAAGCGAGAATAAGAGGAATGCCTTTTAAGGACTGGGAGAGGGTTGGGTGACTGCCGAGCATTTAGTAGCAAAATTGCTTTTAAATGAAGAAACAAAGTAAAAACCTTTCATTAAAAACAGAAACTCACACTTCAAGACAAAAAATACTACAGGAAGTTCTTCAGACATGAACGCTATGGTATCAGATGGAAAGTTCCTCTTTACAGCGTTACAAAGCTCCAGAGAATATAAAAACAAAGGTAAACATCACTTTTTGTAATCTGAAGGATAGTTTAGTGTGTAAAGCAGAATACTAAAAAAATACACTGAAAGTTTATAAAAATATGAGATAACAATAGCACAGAGATGGGATTAGAAAAATGAGATGGGAGGATGATTTATAATTGATAAAAGTTGATAAGCAGATATTCAGAATAGTAAAATAATATTTTTAAATAACTGCCATGAAAGTGTGAGGACTTGAGTTCTATTCCCAGAACCCACATTAAAAAAAAAACAGCTATAGTGGTGCACACTTGTAATTACACTGGTTGAGAGGCAAAGACACCTGATTCCTGAGGCCGACTGGCCAACCAGGCTATCCCAATCAGTGGGCATCAGATGCCAATGAGGCCCTGCCTCCAGACACAGCTGAGAATTATCCACAAGGCTGACCTCTGGCCTCCTCGAGCACCACATGCATATATATATATATATATATATATATATATTACACATGTACACACACACACACATATATATAGAGATTATATGCACAAATGCACACAGAGATGACTTTTCAGCCATATATATATTTTTATTTTGGCTGC
>NC_034590.1:105791783-105894283 GCF_900095145.1 Mus pahari
TATATATATATATATATATATATATATATATATATATATACTAGATTTTAAAATATAGTATATATATATATATATATATATATATATATATATACTATATTTTGGCTGCTCTAGCATATATATATATATATATATATATGCTAGAGCAGCCAAAATAAAAATATAAATACAAAAGAAAGAAAGAAAGAAAGAAAGAAAGAAAGAAAGAAAGAAAGAAAGAAAGAAAGAAAAAGAATTGTTTTGCCTTCTTTTTGAAAGCGATTTTGCTGGCTATCAAATTCTTAATAACTTTCCACTATCCTTGGTAGAAAGTATAAAAGTCCTGAGGAAAATATGACAAATGTGGAGGTACAACAGAATCATAAGAAGTAATTCCAGGGGTTGGGGATTTAGCTCAGTGGTAGAGCACTTGCCTAGCAAGTGCAAGGCCCTGGGTTCGGTCCTCAGCTCTGGGAAAAAATAAAAGAAAAAAGAAAAAGAAAAAAAAAAAGAAGTAATCCCAATGACTATAGGAAAAGAGAAAAAAATAAGTGGAGAAAACAATAAATAAGTGTCATCATGGTATACTTAAACCCAACCATATTAGGAATTGAATTAAATATAAATGGTTTATACACAGTCATTAAAAGGCAGGGACATTCCATTCAGAGTGGTCTAACTAGTAAACCTAGCAATACTATATTTGCAACAGTCAGTAAAAGATCTGGCTATGTTGATATCAAGGGAGATTTTCATTAAGAATATTATCAAAGTTATCATACAGAAATATGAAGAATATCATAATAAAAAGGTAACTTTAAAACAAAATGTTAACTAACTAAATATGAATGTACTAAAAACAGTTTCAAATACATAAATAAAAACCTGCAAGACTGAAAGGATAAATGGCTAAGTTCAAAGTTACAGTTAGAAGTTTCTGGTGTACAATGTTACTGAAGCATATATGTTTACCATCCAAAAGCTCTCATTCCTACAGGGACATGTATGCATATATGTAGAACTCTAATGCATACCACAGCAAAGCACAGGAATCATCCAGACATTCTGACCATAAAGGCTATCATTCTTGTCTTAGCCTCAAGACATTGGAGAACATTGGCTCTTCTTCAGGTTTCTTCTTTCTTTATTGATTTACACATCCATCCAGTTTCATCATGAAGTGCCACCTTTGTAGATTTTCTGTGCCCTTCATATGTCAGAAGATGAAGGTGGTCAGCAAGTTACTGATCAGCCAAGTATTAATTGCATTGAAACACACAGACAACACAAGGCAGTGACTCAGACAAAATTGTTTAACATACCTCCCCATAGGCTAAACTTCACATTTCTCTTTATCTGAGATAAATTGGTTTAACCATGATATAGATGAAAGGGAGAATGGGAAACTGTCAAGAAATATGTTATCATCACATCATTAAAATAACAGTAATGGGAATAATGATAATAATAGGCATTGTCAGAATACACCCTCTGTGTTCTGGGGACTGTGCTGATCTCTCTGCATGGGCTCATTTAGTAGGGGAGGGAATGGGAAAGCAGAGATTCAAACCCCAGTTTGCCAGACAGAGTAAACTTCGCTCAAAGATGCCAATGAGAACAATGCTGCCGAAGCCAAATATTTGCTGAACCTTCACTCTGCTTAACCAGCCGATTAGGAAGGAGGAAGGCTCTCAGGCTCACAGCAGCTTTGCAGATGGTTTGCTGCCACTACAAATAGCCTCCCCACATAAGGTCATATCCCAGTACCGAAGTTAGAGCACACAGGCTGTTGGGAGGAGGTTGCTGATGGGGATTTGGGGGGCAAACACAAAGATCTACTCCTTTAGCCTTTCTGACACAGTACTTGCTCTTTGGGAGAGAGGGAAAGAGTAGCATTTAAAAGGACTTCATTATATATGTTTTGAATAATTTTGATGTAATTGAAACATTCTAATTTATCGTTGCTAACTAGCATGATAAATAAAAAGAGATATAAAGAGGTCCTTGGTTCTGAACACCTCCATTTTTTGTTTACTGTCAGGCATGGTGTGACAGGCTTCTAATTCCAACACTAGGAGGCAGAAGCAAGTGGATCTCTGTGAGTTTGAAGCTGGCCTAGTCTATGTAGCACTTTTAAGTCAGCCAGGTCTATACAGTGAGACCCTGTCTCAAAAAAGTTAAAAATCTCTTAAGCCATAACCATGAGTGCTCACCTAAGTTTTCCTCTAAATAAATAAAATTTATTTATTCAATAAAATAAAATAAATTCTTGCCTCAGCTTCTCTTAGGTATAAAATGAAAATTAAAAAAAAAAATCAGTCTTCATCTGTTTGCACAACTCAGTTTATTCTTTCCAGTTATTTTTAAAATGTTTTCTTCTTTTAATTTTAGAAACTAGTGCATAGAGTAGTAAAAATAGAATAAAACATTATTCATTAAATAGTTTATTTTATTATTTCCAGTCAATTTTTAAAATCTAGCCTAGGATGACTTCTGGTTCATAGCAGTACAGTAGCATCAACTTTGAGTCCTACTGAGACTCTGAGTATAAGCCACCACACCCAGAGCCACTTCTAAGTTGTTTTCCTTTAAGGCAACATCTCATTTTATATGTAAGAGAAACAGAGGTAAGTATTTGATTATTTTCACCCTAATAGTTTTTGTTTTATTTTTCATTCATTAATTTATTTATTCACTTTACTTCTCAATCATAGCCCCCCTCCCTCATCTCCTCCTAGTCCCACCCTCCCATCCCCTTCTTCTTAGAGAAGGGGAGCCCTTGACCCCAGTACCAAACCATTCTGGCACATCAAGTCTCATCAGGACTAAGTGCATTCTCTCCTACTAAACAAGGCAGTTCAGATAGGGGAAAGAGATCCAAAGGCAAGCAACAGAGTCTTAGTCCCAAAAGGCAGCACATGCTGGTAAGGATGTGGAGCAAGGGAAACACTCCTCCATTGCTGGTGGGAATGCAAATGTATACAACCATTTTGGAAATCAATCTGATAGTTTCTCAGAAAATTGGGAATAGTTCTACCTTAAGACCCAACTATACCACTCCTGGGCATATATTCAAAAGGTGTTCTACCATACCACAAGGACACTTGCTCAACTATGTTCATAGCAGCCTTATTTGCAATAGCCAGAAATTGGAAACAACCCAGATGTCCCTCAACAGAAGAATGGATAAAGAAAATGTGCTATTTTTCCACAATGGAATACTGTTAAGCAATTAGACTAGGACATCATGAAATTTGCAGGCAAATGGATGGAACTAAAAAGTAACATCTTGAATGGGGTAACCCAGACCCAGAAAGACATGCATGGTACTCACTTATAAATGGATATTAGCCATAAAGTAAAGAATAATCATACTATAATCCACAGACCCAAAGAAGCTAAGTAATAAGAAGGGCCCAAGGGAGGATGCTTGAATCTCACTCAGAGGGGGAAATAAAATAGGCATCAGAAGAGGATGGAGAAAGGGAAGTAGGTAAGAGAGGCGGTGAGGAAGGGAATTGAGGTGGATGAAATATGGGGTAAAGCAGGGGTAGGGGGTTAGAGGGCTGGGAGAGTGGAAAAACATAGGTGCAGAGCTAGTGGAGTGAATCTCTGGGACAAACCAGAGACATGGGACAGAGAAGGCTCCTTGGAGGTTATGGAGTGACTCTAGCAGACAGACCTAGCTCCAGGAAAGTGAGTCTGAAGTTTTCTTTACGGGAGGAATGAGTGAAACTCAGGTTGAGATATAAGAGCCTGTGTGTGTGTGTGTGTGTGTGTGTGTGTGTGTGTGTGTGTGTGTGTGTGTGTGTGTGTGTTTGTATTTGTTTTGTTGTTGTTACTTTGTTTTGTTTTGTTTGTTTGTTTGCCTATTTGAGACGGGGTCTCACTGTCTGACTGACCTAAAAGTACTATGCTTTATCCCTGGCTGGGTGACCTAAAACTGCTATGTAAACCAGTCTGGCTTTGAACTCAGAGATCTGCCTGTCTCTGCTTCCCCAGTGTTTGGGTTAGAGGTATATGTCACCATGCCCAGCAAGGAGTGTAAGCAATCATGCTAAGAATCTAACCAAGGGCCTGATGCATGCTAAACACACATGCTACCAACAAGTTGCACCCCCAAAGGCTTTTACTGTTAATTTTGTAAGTAATGGGAGGTGGCAAACATGCCCATCTTCAGTGTCAGCAGGAGACGTAGCTGTGTCCTGTACCCATGCAGCTATGTCACATCACTGCCACGCTGATGGGAATCCTGGAGGATACTATGGAACCCAGATGCAGGCTCTGCATATCCTCTGTTCCTGACCACACACACAGCCTCGCACATGGTCCCTTTAGCTGAGCCCAACCTTGCTTGGTGCACTCATACTTGGCCTCTGGGTACCAGGAATGATGTGGGCTTAGAACAATTGGACTGCCTCTGATATATGATGTGAGGGGGAAGAAGGCTGGACGAGGGGGTAGCAGGGAGGATTACCTAGCAGTCCATTTCCAATTTCCTGACTCCCTGCTCTTGGCACGTGTTTGTGACTGACTTTAGCTGAACCCTGAAGATGTGTGCAGGTGGGCAAGGACAGTGTGGGCACCTCCTCCATGACCTGCTTATTAGAAATTCTAACCTGAAATTTTGCATTAAAAGACATTGAGCTCCCCTCTAATTCTATAGTCTTTCTTGTTGCTAATCAATCTATTGCGTCAATACTAACAAATTCCATGCTTCTAGTCTGGGGACACGACCTACCAGGACTAAGGGCATCAAACTCCCGATACAATTTACAGCCCAACTTCACTAGCCCGATTTCACTAGCCATCTTCTCACCTGGCTCTATTGACACATCTTTCATTTTCATTCTTTCTTTCAGGATTCAGATAAACAATCTGTCATCAAACTGTTTTTAGAAAAAAAAAAAAAAGAATGTGACTCCCAGGGAGACCAGGATCCCCGTTGCTCCCAGACTCACTAACACCCACAAATCAGGCATCAAACAACAGTTTACATCCTGACAAAGACATGTACCAACCTCGTAAAGAAGACCAGACTAAAACTACTGTTGTCCAAACCAGCTCCAGAAGACCACGCCAGCCTCCTTTCCTTGTTCCGTATCTCCCCCCCTCCTCCTGGTTCCAATTGGCAGGGTCTCAGAAAGTGTGCTGGCAGGAGAGTTTTAATTTATTGATGTTTTTGCCCCTACTGTACGTTCCCGGCTCCTACTTGAGTGTAATGGATGGAGCAGATGTTTGACACGGCAGCACCCCTTCATAACTTCACTCTTCAAACACACTTTTACAAGTACTTACTCGCATGGGTTCCCATTCAGCACAGGAAGTTGAGGTCATCGTGAAACACGAGGCTCGGGCAGGAGTCTGAACTCATGTGTTCTGCAGCTGGGCTTCCATCTTCTGGGCACGTTAGCAATTTGTGAAACAGCCATAATTTTCAGCTTATGGACAAAGAAATAAAAGTGTTGACACCATTATTGTAACATCTGTGAGGGGGGAAAATACAGGCCCATTTCTTAGTACCCAAATGGCACCAGAGTTATAAAGCTTCTTTAATGCCTAATTGTACTCATTATCAGCAGGCACTGTTGCTAACGAGAGTAATTTCTAAAAACTTAATGGAACCTGAAAGGTGAAGACACCGCACCATTGGTCTTTACCTCATGAGCTGTCACGTCTGCATGCTGCAGGAATTCTGAAACTGGATGTGCCTCTTGGAACTGGCCATCCTCCATAGTGGCTCATCCAGGCAGCCAGAACACAGGAGCTGTTAACTCTATGGAAGGGTACTACTGAAGTGAGTAGGAAGCAGATTTCATTCTTAGGTTTCTGTAGTGTTGCTGTCATTTGGTAGATTGATTCCTGAAGGTTTCTGTTTCCTTACACCCACCCCAACATTCTTAGTAGCAAGTGCCTATGGACGTGAGTGAGATGCTGGGGATATGTGGTGGAGACAGCCCTGCAAGGCTGTGGAGTGTCATTTATGAGTGAGAAGTTGGCTGGGCTAGATGGTGCAATGAGCTTATATCCTCCCAGGGTCTGCAGAGAAACTGCCTAGGATCCAAAGCTTCCTTTCACGGTTCGTTGGGGGTGACCTAGGGACCCAAAGCTTCCCCTAGCAGGCAGACATATGATTATGTCTGTCCTGTATACAGATGGTGGCCACCAAGACAAGCCTTGGCACGTGATGAACTGATGGAACTGATGAAACTGATGGAAATGTCATGGAACTGGATGACTACATTCCACCCACCAGCTGTGGTTTGTGTGTGTGTGTGTGTGTGTGTGTGTGTGTGTGTGTGTGTGTGTATACATATCACAGGAAGCAGTACAGACAGACCAATCCTCCCTTCCCAAACAACCTCTGAGTTAGTTCACATTTCACCCAAGTCTCACTTGGAACAATAATATCTCCAGACCATTTCCTCTCAGCCCTGCACAGTGAGGCACAAAGCCCCTGCCTTGTAAGAGACAATTCAGGAACCTGGTGTGGCTTTCTGGATCCCATCCCTTGCTTCATTTCTTTGTATGACTCTATGCTGAAAATCTGTTGTCAAACTACTAAACGCCTCACTATCTCTTTGGTACTGAATCTCCCTTCAGCTCCTTTGAGGTAGCCATTCCTCAGCATTCACAGTAAAATGTGTTCCGACCTCTCCTAAGAGAATCTGCCATGTGTCCTTGATAACAATGGCCTTCCAGGAACATGGACCTCAAATTCTCATTAACATATTTGCCCAAGTGCTCACCCGTCTCAGTATACTTGACCTATGCTTTAGCTTAGAGTCCCAGTCCTGAGTGCCAATAGTTCACAGAAAGGTAGAATCTACGAGAGATGTGAACAGAGCAAGATAAGAAGCAAGATGGAGGTGGTATGTTACTTCCCTGTCCCTGCGAGGCATTTTAGCCTAGTTATGTTGCCATGGCTTGACAGGTTCACCATCTCAGGCCAATAGATGTCACCAGGCAAGCTGTATCAAGCTGTATGGGAAACTTGTGCTCTAAAGGGGATGATGGAGAAAGTCTCTCTCTCTCTCTCTCTCTCTCTCTCTCTCTCTCTCTCTCTCTCTCTCTCTCTCTCTCCAGACTGCCTTCTTCTCCTATTGGCCATGGAAAAAGCCAGAACCTCAAGCTTGAAGATTATTTATCATACAGAGCACCCCCAGTGGCTGGTGACAGGGTCTATAAGAGCATGTCACCACAGGGAGAGTAAAATTGGAGAAGTGCACATCCATGCATATACGCATATGTAGATATCTATATATTCCACCTGCATATGTAGAGGTGTGTGCACATGGATGTGTATAGAGGCCAGAGGACAACCTTGAGTATCATCCCCTCAGGCACTCGCCATGTTGATCTTGAATCTTGAACTTGGCAAACAGGCTAGGCTGGCTGGTCAGTGAGTCCTGCTCCCTGTCTCTAAGTCTCCAGTGCTAGATCATAAGCATGTGCCAGCATACCCAGCCTTTTTACATAGATTCTGAAGATCCAACTAAGGTGCCTGTGCTTGCAAGGCAAGAACTTTACTAAGTGCATCTTGACCAAGAGTAAAACTTTGGTACGGGAGGATCAGAGAGAGTAGAAGCAAGACTACTCCACCATGGACCTGATCTTAAACTGCCCTACACAGATGCCCCGCTAAGCTGACCATACAATGAATGACATATTGCTAACCCAGTCAACAGCCGGGGACGTTGCTGGTATGAATGCTGATACAAAGCTGGCCCTGGGTCATTTTCCGAGTGGAGTCTAAACATGCACGCACAATCATGGGCTGTCTCACCACATAGTTTGAGCCTCAGCTTTTGATGACAGGAGCATACGACTCAAATGTGCAATTTACACATTAAGAAGCTTTGATTAGGGAGACCTTTCATGAAAGGCTGGCTGTCCAAGATTATGCGTTAAAAGTCTGGACTGCTCTAAGAATGGTCAAATTATTGTCTTCTCTAAGCCGGTAAAGAACTGGGGTCAAGTAATTTACCCAGGGCTTTGGTGCCAAGCAAGGGTGACGGCCACCATAACACCCTCATAGAACATTTCCCAGAAGAATCTTAAGAAGCTACTCAGGATATTCACAGAGATCCGTTGGATGAATACCGACCTGGAAACTGTGTTCTATTGATCTGGAAGTGGATGGATGGGCTCTTAGGCTCCTGAAATCCAATCCATTGGCCTCTTCAACGTGAAGGCTCAGACATTTAAGGATAGGGTGCTGAAGAGACCTCAGTGACCTAGGTCTAAATGTCAATACTTTTCTGTGGACAATTCTGCCACTCGACTGACAGCTCAGAGGCAGAAATCCCCCACCCTCCCATAGGGACATTGTTTCTGCCAGGTTAACACAAAAATGGTGCCAGAAAAAACCATGTCATGACTACAAAAGCACTGGGTGAGCCTTTCACTGTATAAGGCAAATGGCCCTTGATACCTGGTGCCCCCTATGACAGAAAGCTGTGTGATAAGACAGTGCTTCCTTTCCAGGGAGTCACTTGGGTCTATGCAGAGGAGGAGCGCCTGCCAGCCTGCATTATACTCAGCTTTCTTCTGCACTACACGGCCAACTTGGGTAAGGTAATTAGCATCTGTCTGCATGCCTTGTGCCTTCTGAATTTCCACAATCCTAGGAGCAGGAGGTAAAAGTTCTGAAACCTTCCATGATGCTGGCATTGCCATGGGAACCCTTTTCCTAACGTTTTTCAGATGTACTCCCAGTCTCTAAGCAGCAGGTGCTCCAAACCAAATATTACAGGAGTTGCTATATGGGGAACAGAGGCTGAGGCTGCCAGGAGTTAGGTCATCCCTAGAGAGTAACAGTTGAGGTGAAACTTAAGTAGACATTGTGCTCTCTGGCAGGTGACAGGACTCAGACTTTGTCACATGTTAATTAAGAAACTCGGGGTCAGCTTAAATGAAGATGAGGTGTGAGTGTGCATTACTGTATCACTGACCAAACCTGGAAAACTTCTTATTGGCTTTATCTCTGCAGCTCCTACCACCCAGCTCAAGGTGTGCCGTGCCCGCTTGGGGTTCTATGGTCTTGTCAACCTAACTAGATTTGTAATCGATTAGGAAATCCAACTCTCGAGTGTGTCTGTGAAGGTGCCTTCAGAGAGGATTAACTGAGGAACGAATGGTAACTAACCACAGTTAGGTTAGGGGAATCTTCCTTCCTCAGGGTCACCTTCTTGTGGGTTAGGTACCCGGATTAAATATAAAGGAAAACGGTAACTAAGCATGAACATTCTCCTCTCCCTGACTTCAGAGTCCAGATGAAACTTCAACCCCTGTTGCCCTGCCTTCCGCCACCATGATGGACTGAACCCTCAAACTGGGCCAATTAAACAATTTCTTCCTTAGTCTATTTCCTGTCAGGCATTTGGTCATAGCAGCAAGATAAGCCACTGTCACCACTCCCAGCTCTGTGACTCTTTACAGGTAGATGCTTTGGATTGGCTCATACCTGATGCCCCTTCTGCTGGGGACCAGCACCTTGCTTCTTCTATAAAGAGAAGAGAGCAAAGCGCAGCTGATTCTGGGTCAGGCGAAGATCATCTCTTGTAGTTGAAGAAATTCAACTGGCATGGGATACGCTGCCACCAGGAAAAATATGTATAGGAGAGATAATATAATTCTGGTCATTCATCAGATGTCAGAGAGAGCATGTGGCTCTTAGCTTTAGCTGATTTCATAGGAAGCCATTGCATTTGGATCTCCCACCCAGTTCCAATAGTGCTGTGACTAGCATATACATGAGCAAAGGAGAGGGCTTTCCAATCTTTGTAATGAGCTTGAAAGAGGGCTGGCAGTCTTCCTTCCTTCCTTCCATCCATCTGTCCTGCCTCCCTGCCTCCCTGCCTCCCTGCCTCCCTGCCTCCCTGCCTCCCTGCCTCCCTGCCTCCCTGCCTCCCTGCCTTTCCCTGGGGAGAATGGGCAGTTTTGACTGCCATGCCTCTAGAAGGGGAAGAGGGAAAAAGAATGGAGTAGAGACAACCTCAGTGTGGGTGGCCTCCGTGTCTCCTCTCTTCCAGAAAGTATATCCCAAATGTCAGAGGACAACTTTCTGTATGTGAAAAACTTTTCTTTGAACAGTTTTTTTAAAGCCTAGTTTCAGTGCAGGTTTGGAGGGATGATGAAGGCAAAACAGGGAGGATGGCAGGTTTAAATGAAAGCAAAACGTCCACTGCCAGCCACATACTCATTTCAGCATATTTTCCTTGAATTTAAAGTGAACTTATACTACGGCCATACCCAACTAGGCAGTGAATGTCTATGGCTATTTGGAATTTGTTTCTGATATTTCAGCTTCAAAGTAGTTTGTTCATATTTAGGAACAAAATATTTGCATTTTAAAATTGATTTACAAATATAGACTCCTCCAAACTGGTTTAGAATTCCGGCTCCTCCACCGGATCCCAGATTAAAATAGAGACATCTGCCAGGAGCAATCAATTGAGATGGGTCTAAGGCTTGGCTTTGTTTTTGTTTCTGTTTCAAAGTACAGTGCAAACTGATCTTGGGCAAAATTCCCAGGCACAGCAATCGGGGTGAAAACACTGAATGCCCACCGAAGCCAGGTCCCAGCCTGCTGTCTGGATCTTGCCATGACCTCTCCATCTTCAAGCCGTGGTACAATAGCTGCAGAGGCAGAGTCCTATGCCCTGGCAGGTCTCCCTCAGCACTTAGGGCCCACAGAGGATTCTTTCCTGCCACCAGAGGCATTACCAAGCTGCCATGGGGACATCCAGTGACACAGTCTGTGCTGTCATCTATGAAGCCACTGCCAGCCCTATGATGGCTATCCTTGTTGTCCACTTGCCTATGTCTGGAATTAACTAAAACCTAGGCAGCTGTACTGGGGTATTTTTTTTTCTTCTGAGACAGGGTTTCTCTGTGTAGCCCTGGCTGTCCTGGAACTCACTCTGTAGACCATGGGTATTTTGTTCTTAATTAAATCATTTGAAGCAGGCAGAACCACTTTTAATCTGAACCTTTCAAGGTGGGAAGATCTATAACCTTCAGTCTGGGCCACACTTTCTGCTGCAGCCTATATAAAGAACATGGAAGAAGAAAGCTCGATCTCTTTGCCTGCTTGCTCTCACTCTCACTAGCAAGTCCGTTCCTTCACTAGCACTAGAGCTTACTTCTTTGGGATTTTGGCACATACAGAAGACCAGCTGATCCATCCAGCCACATGGACTGAACAACTACTGGATTCTTGGAACTCCCATTGGTAGGCAGCCATTGTTGGACTAGCTGGACCACAGCCTGTAAGCCATTCTAATAACCTGCCTTTATATATATGTGTGCATACATACATATATACACACATACATTCATATATATATACATACACACATTCATGCATAATGCATGCATATATACAGATACATGCATACAAACATGTACACATAGGTTCACTCTATAAGTGCTGTCTCTCTAAAAAAAAAAAAATCCTAATTAAGACAATCCCTTATCAGGCTGCTAACAGAATTTCACGGGATGAAAAAGTCTTATCTGGAGGCCAGAAGTGTTTTATAGGGAGCTCTCAATAAGTCATCACAGTGAAAGTTGACCTTCCTGCTATTAAACTGGGTTGAGAATATTTCTGTGGACTTTGGCAGCAACTCAACCCTCTGCATTAAGATGGTGTAGTAGGAGAACTAGATGGTAAGAAATCATCTTAAAATGGAGCGGAAACCTGTTTGTCTCTCCTCTTCCTAAGTAGTGTTCATCTCTCAAGCATTCTAAGTGGTTGGGCTATTATTACCAAGCAGGGAGGGGTAGAAGATTTCCTGGTCAATGAATGGCCATGTTGCATGTCTGAAATGCTTTGAACATAGACTTTGGTCACTGTTGAGGTTAGAAGTATCTGGGTGATACAGTGTTCTTGTCTTGGGGAAAAGAGGCCAGCCAGCTCCAGTTCCACCAACAGGAGTCTGAGTCCTCTAATGGGCAGGCAAATTACTGCCGATGGTGGGTGGTTCTTCATGGGAAAAGTCTCCCAGTGCATTTGTCACACCAGGGACACCTAAGTCTCAGAGGTCTCAGAAACTTAAGGGGCTTCTCCCAGATGACACTCTAGATGGCCCTTATGGCTAACTCAGTGATCTCGCTGGTTATGACGCATCCTTCATGACCCCAAGATGTGTCACAGCGGTGTTGGTCCATTCCCATGGTCCATCCATCCTGCCATGGCTCTTTCCCAGTGTGATTACTCTAAGAATCTGCTGCAGGCCTCCTGCTGCTCTGGGCCCTGCTTTTCCCACCCTGGAGTCTAACCATATTGAAAAAGCATTTCCCAAATGCATAATGGTTTAGACATAGTATGTCTTAGGCTCAAGCTGTAAAGTCTGCACAGATGGGGGTCTGGCCTGCCCCTCAACTCTGGCCCAGTTTCCTCAAGGAACTGATGAAGGAAAACACTACATTTTGTATTTTGACAGCTGCCTGCACTTTCTCACATGGCTCTCACAGCCTGGGAGGCATGTGAGGCAGGCTATCCCCATTTCTCAGATGAGGAAGCAGAGGTTAAAGGAACATAATTGATTCATGCTTGAGGGGATTCATCAGTAAGAATTAGTACTGAGAGACTCTGAGCTCCAACACAGCTTGTTCCATCCACTATGTCCTCACAAGAGGTCATTCCCAGTAGTAGTTACATGGCTCCACCAACCTTTGTTTACAGCAATGTTGTCACCCACCTCTCTCCCTTTCTTCCAGCAGGCCACCTGCCACCTCTGACCTTTCACAACTTCCAGAATCAGCATGCCCATTTTTCACACTATCTTCAGTAAGTGTTGCTAAACGTTACCTCCTAATCAATGCTCACGAGTGTTTCTCCGTGCATGTGGTGTGAGGGTGTAATGTGTATTTGTGTATCTGCATATTTGTGAGCCTCTGTGCGTCTTTGTGGATGAGCATGTCTGTGGTATATATGTTTGCATGTGTTTGACTTGTGTGTATATGTGTATGTATGTGTGTATATGAGCGTATGTATGCATGTGCATGTGTGAGTATATGTATGCATGTGTGTGCATATGTGTGTATATACTGTGTGTATGTACTGTGTGTATGTGTGTATGTACATGTATCTATGTATGTATGTATGTATGTATGTATGCATGCATGTATGTATGTGCAGGATTGAGCAACGGGGAGTGAGCATGGACAGAGGCCATCAGCATCTTCAAGGAGCCCCAAAAGTGCCCAGGAAAGGAAACTTGTTATGTACCAGTCAAGTCTGTGTAATGTTTTACTTTCAGCAAATGGAGACTAAGTCATGGCTGAACATCAGGGGACCCTAGCAGGTCTTCACAGTTTGAACTTTATCTCTGGGGTACCCTCTATGAACAATGGGGAGCCACTGAGGGCTATCCAGCAATAGTAGATATGTGTTTGATTGTGTCTTGGGGCACAATGGAAGAGAAAAGCAAGCAAGAAAGCAAGATACCCCTGAAACCTGGAAACACACACACATGGAGGGCACCGTGCATGGAGATGACCCAGACAGGGACTCTGGGTGAAGATGGAGGAAGTTCTACCTCGTCCTGAGGCCTTGGGCTGGGCAGGTCTCAAAAGCCCACAGGAGGACTACAAAGGGGGCTTCCACAGAGAGAGAGAGAATTCTGAGTCCAGTTCAGTAGTTGTGTCCCTAGTAACCCCATGTTACAGTCTGTACTCCGGGGGACGCTGTCCTCTTCCTTGGCCATTCATATTCACCCTGGAAAGGGTCCCTCCTCCCAGCAGGACTGCAGGAAGAGTCCTCTGCTGGAGCTCAGGTTGAACCCTGTAGCCTTTCTCTGTCTGAGGTGTGCTCATTGTGTGAACACAATGATAGGGACTGAGGCATCTTCCTGCCCTCCTACTCCATGCCTGGCTCCTTCTGATCTAATGCTTCGACTTGATTGTGTGGCTGTCTAAAGGCACTGCGGGGCTGAGAAGCAAGGGCATGCACCCTGACTGGGTAGGAATGATGGCTGGGTGGATATAAGGTGGGGTGAAGTATGGGCCCTGGCCTAAATGGAACAAGGCTGGGGACTGAGGATACACTGAAAGGGCAGACTTAGACACCCATGCTATCAAAGCATGCTATGCTAGCCCAAGCTCAGGTGCTTGGAGAAATGTGTGTTACCTTCCCATAAGACTTTTCTGCCTTACCCACCTTTCCAGCTCCTTCCCACCAGTTGAGAGAACAGCCCCTGCTCTGCCTTCAGTAGGGACAGGAACAACATCTTCCTACAGTGTCTCCTTCCTGAGTCCTTTGTGATTCTTATGTTCAGATTTAGGTGGGTGCTGCCCAGGGTGGGCATCATGTTGAAGAGGAAGGCCTGTGGTGCTTACTAAGGACACAGATCTGGCTTGAGGAAGGTTGACAGGCCATGGACACTAGAGCAATCCTGAAAATTTGGCTGGGAATTTTTCTTAGAAATTGTTTCCTGGGGCTGAAATGACAGCTCAATTCAGAAGCACTTGCCTTGCAAGCATGATGACCTGCGTTTGATCCCCAGAACCCACATAAATAAAAAAAAAAAAAGGAGCCATGTATGGTAATACATGCCTATAGTGCAAGCACCAGGAAGGCAGAAACATATGGAGCCATAGGATTCACTGCACAGCCAGCCTGGTCTATTTGGCCATTTCCAGGCCAGTAAGAGACCCTATCACTAAAGCATAGATGGTACCTGAGCAACTATACCTAAATCTGATCTCTGGATTACACACACATGTACATCTGCACACACATGAACATGCACCTACATGCCATAGATGTGTATATAAACACACAGAAAATAAGATAAGAGATAACCACAGATGCCAACACTGCATTTAATTGTGTATTACCACAATAGAAAAATAAATTGCCAGAAGCTGGCATTTAAATTTGCCATGTGGACAAAATGCTGGTCTGTAAGTCAAAAGCTTGATGGCCAGTGTTTGAGAGAGAGGGGACTTTGAGGAAAAGAGCAAAATAGCCTAGGAAAAATAACTCCCCAAAGAACTTTGTAGCAGCTTAATACGCCAAATATTTCTATTGTTATTTAGCTGAATTAGCCTCAGAAAATACTGTCACAAAATAGATAGATTGAAGATAGATAGATAGATAGATAATAGATGGAAGATAGATAGATAGATAGATAGATAGATAGATAGATAGATAGATAGCACCATGATGTATGATCGTGTTTCACATATTTTCACAAACTGTTACAATTATATTTCTAGGATAAAAATAAGAACAGAAGCAACACTTCTACATAGAGGAGAACATACACTCTTCCCAGTTCCCACTGAGTCTGGCTGAAAGAGTCACCATGTAATCTTATGTAGACCATGAGCCATGGTCATCTGTGGGACAAATGGAAGCTGGGGTATTAACTACACGCAATAATGGGCCCTATGCTTTCTTTTCCTTCCCATGTCTCCTTGATGAAGAACTTTGACCCCCAATAAGCAGAACAGTGAAAGACCCAAAACCGATGGTTATTTTGAGCCCAAGGTCAATGGAAGTCACAGTTCCGCCTACTAAAGACATGATCCACAAATCAACATTTGGATATATGAGATTACTGAAAATTTTACATTTTACTCAAAATTAGTGCTTTTGAGATAATTTTTAAAGGATATATGAGTAGAAAGATTTATAAACCACATATATCTTCTTTAAAAATGAGCAGGTTCTCAAAACTCAATAGGAATTTAATCAATTCAGTTAAAAATGAACCAAAAATAGATTGTTCACCAGAAAGGGTGTAGATGGCAAATAAGTACATTAAAATACAAGCATTGAAGCTGGGGAGTTGGCTTTGTCATTAAGATGCTTGCTGTACCAGGATGAGCACATGGCATTAGATCTGCAGTGTCTGTTACCCTCGCATGACAGAAGGGGAGATGTGGGGGTGAACAGGAGGATCCCAGGAGGTCATTGGCTACCACTGTAGCTTATTGGTGAGCACGAGTTACAGAGAGACTCTGCTTCCAAAGACAGTAGAGAAAAAGAGATGAAAATACCCAGTGCTAACCCTTGGCTTATACACACACACTGACACTCACACACACTAGCACACTTGTATACACTCATGCACACTTGCTTACACACACACTCACACATAACACACACAAAACACACACAAACACACACTCACACACATAAAAACACACACTGACACACTCACACATACTCATACATGCTCACACAAACAGCACACACACACACACATGTACACTTGTCATATTCATAATCTCATATGTGTAAATTAACAAATAAAACAAAATCCATGAAGCACCATCTCTTATTAGACAAGTCTGAATGAGACCCACAGTTAGCCAGCTACTGCTTCTGTCTTACTACACAGTTTAACACGTGGCATGACCAGACACCATCGAGGAAAGAGAGACACAGGTGGAGAAGAAAGGAAATGGCCAAAGGAGCAGCTCGAAGGCTTTGCATTTTGGGACGGTCCCACCAGTTTATGCACCCACTAGGAGTGTGTGCAAAACCAGCAAAGTCCTGTCACTCGGTCTCTGGTTTTGATACTCTGCTAGGATTACAGAAGCTGTTAACATTGACCACACAGGGCAAAGTGTGTGTGTGTGTGTGTGTGTGTGTGTGTGTGTGTGTGTGACCTTTGTAATCCTGTGAACATAGTCCTTCAGAGAGGGTGTCCATGCAAGGCTGTGCACACTCAAGGCCAGACTTTAAAGTACTGGTTTCTTAGGTTTAGCCCTGAGTTCTGTGACCTGACACATCTTGGCTTACTCCCAAGCCCAAACTCTAAAATTAATAAGGACTGTTTTGAGATTGAAAATCTTTGCCATTCCCCAAACCTTGCCAATTCTCTTTAATCCCTGTGGATTTAGATATGCTGTTTTATTCTCATTAAAGAATATCACTTTCCCCTCTCAGGCACAATGTCAACTTCTCTCCTCAGAAATTCAGTTCAAAATTCATTCCTCTGCTATATGCACTTTAATGAGAAATATATATATATATATGTATATTTATGTATGTATATACATACATATATATATGTGTGTGTGCACACATGTGCGTGTGCATGCGTGTGTGTGTGTGTGTGTGTGTGTTTCATGTTATCGCTAGGTTAACTATTGATGATGACTATGTGTTTCTATGTGTACATATATATTATATGTTGTGTGTCAGTCATGACTCATGCAGTGTTCCTCCCACTGTAACTGAACTGCAGCATATCTTGGGGAGCAGTACCTTTTATGGGACTGGATGAGTAACTGAGATTCAGTCACAGGAAGACAGATAGGTGCTAGAAGGCCCGAATACTCCCATCTGTACTAAGAAACCTGAAAGCTGTATGTATGCAACATGTGCACACATGGGTGAATTAATAATCTCATTTGCCTTCTACGAAGCCTATGTATTTATACATATAAAGCCTATATGTTGCATGTATATTGCTACTATGATGTGACAGGCATATTTTCAGTTTCTACATGGCCTACATGTGTATATGAATAGTCATGTATGCATTAATACTCATGTACACTCTATATATCGCATGCTAAGGTATATTTCATGATTTGGCATGTGTGATACATACTTAGATACTGATTCTTATATGTGTATATGCACATCTTTATGCTGGTTTCAACATCTTTTTAAAGTGGCTCCTAGAACTTTCCAATTGAAAGCAATATGTTCTTTTAGGCTACCTTGGGCCAGGTGACAGTAAACCATTGTTGCTCTGGTGATCTCCAGTTTCCTGTCCACGTCACAGTCCAAGCACAGTGCCCGCCAGCTGGACAGATGTTCACACAGACCTCTTCAGGACTAGGGCAGTCTTTAACACCATCTGAACTGGGACAGTTGGGGACAGTACATACTCAATCCAGACCAACAGGATAAATTGCAGATTTGCCACATAGTCCCTGCCTAGAACTGTGCTCACCTAGGAAGGAAAATAACTCATACCCACTTCACCTGCAATTCTGTCTGCAAAGAGGGGCTGGCTTTGTTCAGAGTCGCAGCCCTTAGTGAGCAAGTGAAGAGACCCCTTAGCCAGAAAACTTGGCACTCCTGGAAAAATGCAGGCTCAGTGCTGAAAACTCATGCTTCACAAAGCCCGGGGCTCTTACTTTTCATGGAGGGAACAGGCCTTCTCAGAGAGATCCACCTTTAGTCCTGTGATCCTCATTCTGCCAACTCAAAGCCAGCAAGCTAGAGAGAATTCTTGGATTTTGCTAGGACTCTGACTGCTGAGCCACACAGGGAGCACCTGGGCCCATGAGTGGAACCAGACTCAGCACAGACTCCTGTCACAGCTGTATCCCACTCACGGTAAGGATTCTCTAAGCCGAGAACTCTGAACTCAGCTTAATCCACACATTTACAAGACAGTAGGTGTGCACACTCAGCTTGGATTTGAAGTGGGTATTTTAAATGTCCCCACTGGGTTCCTATCTGTGGGGTAACCCTGTCCCTGGCACTGTGATTCTTAGGGGTGGGCCGAGCCTGTGGGCTGTGCCACATCTGGCAGCCTGGGCCCACTGTCCATGGGAGTGTTGGCCCTGGATCCTCACTCTGGCTTTAATACCTTAATAAACATGCTTTCAATGATCCCTGATCCCTGATATCTGGTATATTAACGAGTAAGTGCTGTTAGGGGAATAGAAATCTGAATCGGCCCATAAGAAGTCACATTTGGGGGAAAATCCTTCCCCTTCAATGAGTGCAAGCTGGCCCTCTTATTCTAATAAAAGGCAGCAGCAGTTGCCCCCCCTCAGTGGCACTCCTGGGGGTGCATTTCAGAGCTTGGGGTTCACCTGGAGAGCTGCAACACAGCACTCCCAGAGGCCTTTGTTCTGGAAGCAAAGCAAGGTTGCAGAGTCCTATGACAGGGAAGAGGAAGAGTGTAGAGTCTGAGAAAGAACTTGCATGTCAGGCCCAGATTTAAAAGAAACAGAGTGGGTCCTCATACCCTATAGAAAATAGAAACTTTGCATTTCTTTTTTTTTTTTTTTCCTCTTCCCCTAGAACAAAAAACAGAAAACAAGTCTTTCTTGTCTGGGAGTCTTGGCATGTGACACAGACTTTCCCTCCTTCTACCAGTGGCATCTTTATGCCTTAGTGCCTTTGTGTGCTGCAAGGGACCATCCAGGTCTTGATCAGGTTCATAAATTAATTCTATAGTTCCCTCTCTGTCTTAGACTCTGTCTCTCTGCCTCTGCCTCTGTCTCTCTCTCTCATCCTCTCTCTCTCTCTCTCTCTCTCTCTCTCACACACACACACACACACACACACACACACACACACACACACACACACACACACACACAGGCATTTCAATCTAGCCAGATCCCTGCCATCTACTTTGATTCCAGGCCAGTGTTTTAGTCACCAGAACCACCAGAGACTGGCCTTCTTAGCTTTGGCTCTAAATGCCTGTTTACTTGGTCATGGCACCAAACAGAACATCTTCTTTATGTTCCAGCAGTTTCTGGAAAACCAGCTGTTCTAAATTTGGTTTAAAACATTTGTTAATGTCGCCAATAAATGGGAAAGAGGCGAAACGGCTGGCTTTGTGATAGGAAATGGCTCTCACATTTCCTTCCACAAGATGGCTTTTCCTGCTAGATTGGTTTAAACTTGAAGAGGTCTTGAGGGGATTGTTTGAATCCAGACAATGAAGGGGAGGGCTTTTTTCCAATGGTTATCCTCCCAAGTGTCTCAGCTGCCTGGTATTAGAGAGCAAAGGGTCATTCAGCAGAAGGCTACTAGGAAAGTGGCCTGGCCCATGTGAGAAGGGCTCAGAGACCCCAACGATCTGGGTGGAATGTAAAAAATTCTTAAGGCCTCCTCAAACATGCCCCTGGGCTCCTAGGTCAGGAGCATTTTATAGCAAATATTGAGGGGACCACTTAGAAGTGAGTGTGGAGATGCAAGCAGAAGCCCTATCAAGACCTTTGAGATCACCAGCTTAGAGAAAAGCATTGGCGTCTTCTGGCACGTGGCAGGGTCCAGATGAGAACACCCTTGACCTCCCGCCCACCTTGGCCTCTCAGAGAGGTTGGTCTCAGAGGCCTCCATGTTTGAGAGGCACCCTGCTCCCTCTGGGAAGCGTAAACATCAAGAACACACCACATACCATGGAATCCAAACCACTACTCCTGGGCCTTCCCTGGAAGCTGGAAGATCTTGCTTGACCACAGAGTGTAGGACAGACACACAGCGTCTCTGGAAAAAACTTTGCAAAGTTGAACATGATGGGTATTCCTGAACCAAGGCTCCTGTGAGTACCATGTTCTCTTTTTTTTTCTGCAAATAGCACATGCACCACAGGGACTTCGAATGACCTTTGAAAAACTGCCTTAGAGCAACAAGCCCACATGTGGAGCCCAACACCCACTCCGACCCAGCTGCCAGCTCTTGATGACCCCATTTTTTCAAAACTCTCCTGGGTCCATCTCAAGCCCAGATGGTCTGGTCTACAAGGTCCCCAGTGCCTGGTTCACACAGAAGGCATCTCACCAACCATTTTAGGCACCCATCTTGTGCTTCTGAGAGCAAGCTCTGGTGCCCAGTAATGGGGATAAGTCGTTGGGCCATGGTGGGCTCTGGAGGAAGGTATGCATTCATTGATACTACCATGATATATATTGCCAAGCACCACCTCAGCATTCTCAGGGGTGAAACCACTTTTTCACGTGGAATTATAATATGTTGTAATGACAAAACCTTTTCCGAGAGCCTGCTACATATGGCAAGTAAACGCTGACTGCGAAATGGCACCGTTCTGCAGTTCTCCTGACATCTCCAAAATAGTCACCAATAAAAGTTGCTATTTATGCGTGCCCTACTGGTGACACTCTTAAATCTTTTGGCTGCTCTGTTTGGGGAAGGTTACAGGCTGAAAGCGGCATGAATTGGAACCGTGTCTAAGCTGGAATTTTATCTGGCACCATTTGGCTTAAACTTGGATGGCTAACCTTCGGGTTTTACTCATGCTGGAATATTCCATAGAGGGCTCACTGCTGTGTGGCATTAAAAAAAAAAAAGTGTATATATGAAATAGGAAAAACTTAGGCAGCCTGCCGACACATGTGTTATGCTTGGAAGGAGATCCTCCAAACTTGGGGATAAAAAGGAGACCTCATTTATTAGCATTTCAAAACTCGTCTGGGCCACAGCGTGGGTAAACAAGGCACCCGTGATTAATCGAAACAGCAAAAACAGATTTTGTTTATTAGCTCCCTAAAGTATCCATTGTACTTTTTTTTTGTAATAGTTCAGATAATTTTTTTTATTCCCTACCCTTCAGAAATGACAAAGAAAAATCTATTTCTTGGCTGAAGTAATCTCAGATAAATTAATATCATTTTTCATACACATTCGTTTGGGGGGACTTGAAACTGTAGCATAAGCTATTGATTTCATTATTTGAATTAAGTTGAAGAAATCCTACAGCTGTTTGCTGTCAGATTTTAAGTCCACTGTCCATCTTCAGCTGGCCACTTAATCTACATTTCACCTGGAGACCAGAGCAGGTTTTAATATAAAAAGGGCACATATTCGGGAAACACATGCTCCGAGCTCTTCAGAAGCCCGAGAGGAGCAGAAAGCTAACAATTAGCAGATTTGTTTTCCTGAGTATACACGGTTCAAGTTGAAAGTTTTTCTTGGGCTGTTTCCAAAAACTCCAATTCCTCATTTCTTGACCTTTTTGGAGTTTGGAACGGCTGAAGCACATTGCCTTGCATAAGAGTGTCAGGCGGAGAATAAAAAATTACACCACGTCATTTTTCACCGTGGCCAGATGAGGGCTGAGCGGAAGAACAAGGAACAGGAAGGAGCGAGCATCTGAAAAATTGGCTCTGCAAGCTGGAATGTGATTCTGCTCCAAGGGGCCACTCCCCCCCTTCTCTGCAGAACGGGCAGGTTGTAGACAGATCTGGGTCTTAGCCTGCCACCCCAAGGGCCCCAGTGTCAAGAAACCGTGATAGAATACTGTTCATTTATGCAACATCTGTAACACATACAGCAAATTATTAATAGCTCAATATGCCAATCTGCCACTGTTCGCTTTTGACATAGTAGGGGCCAGGAGCACGGAAGTTTGGCAGCTTGGAAACGAAAGCGGTGCTCCTGGTGAAAATTAAATACAGGTGCTTGGGGTTTGTGTACTGGAATGTGAATGTGATCACCATGGCCTGATGGAGGCAGACCAAAAAAAAAAAAAGAGGCAGTTCTCGCTGTCCAGGCGAAAGGTTAGGTTACTATTCTTTGTTGCAGAGGACCTGGGTACCAGTGTGATTTATACCTTGTGTCATTTGATGCTACTGTCTTTGATTGTAGCAGTACAATGAAGAGGTGGTCATGCTACCTGTACCAAGGAGGACGTTGAGGGCTGGAGTGGAGACTCAGTGCTTACAAAGTTGGCAGCCTGAAGTCAGGATGTGGGGCTGTTGGTTGTTCCTGTGGACTAAGGGAACCAAAGTTTCCTCTCTTCTAGGGCAGCCTTTCACCTTAGTTTCTATTCTTTTGTCTTTAACCAATAATAAACCTTTGTTAGTTTCTATCTAGTAGAGCAATTTTGTCTCTCTGTTTTGTTTTGTTTCCCATAGAGTATCACTCATTTGAATTTCTTGACCCTCGATTCATTTGGCCTGAGCTTGGGGCAGCTTCATTCTGTAGGCAGACAAGGCTAAGCTCCCTGGCCTGGTATTTTAGTAGCTCCCCTTTGCTTTATTACATAGCTTTGTGCCTCCATCGCTGCTATGCCTATCAGGAACAACGGTGAGCAATGATCTATACTGGCTCAGTTTTAGAACGGTTGCCTGCCTCCTTATACTTGGGAGAACATTATGGTGGCAGAAGTCTGTGGCATAGGAGCTTCCTCACCTCACAACAGACAGGAAGTAGAGACAGGAAGGGGCTAGTTCTCCGGATGCAGGGAGCCTCCTTCAGTTCGGTGCTACCTCCAAAATTTCTCAGAATCACCAAAACGCACCATTCTCTGGACACCGAGCTTCCCGACACAGAGCCTGTTTAGGAGACCACTTCACATTCAAACCAGGACATTGGCCTTATAAACCATTTCACTGTGACACACTGAACCCTGTGAGACTGAAAAGAAAGAAGTGCACCCCACTGGGGAACCACCCCAGTCTGAACTAAAATCATATCTGGTGGCACTCTGGCCTCCCTCCTTTTATTTTCACCTCCCCCTGTCTTTTCTGCTTTGGTGAGAAAAGTGTACCATGTTAGACCTGCTCTGTGGCAAATGCTTAAACTTCCATATGGTAAGTAGGGCGTTCTGCCTTCCTGGGACTATAGGATTGTCTTACACAGCTCACTTCTTTCCCCTCAACCTCTTCAGCTTCTGCTTACTGCTACTCTGCAGTCTGATTCCATGAGTGACATTTTAGATTTCCAATGAAGTATGTAATTAATACACAGTATGCATCTTTCTCTGCCTGGTCTATCTAGGAACCAAACTGAGTCCCGTGCAAGAGTAACAAGGCTTTCTAATCACAGAGCCATTTCTCCAGTCCCTCGGCCTGGTCTAATTTAGTGTCCTCTAGGCCGTCTTACACCCCAAGCTGCGGTATTTCCTTCCCTTTAAGCCTCAAGACTATTCCACCAAGAACATTACCATAGACAGTCACAAAGGTTATCTCTATATCTCTGCTGTTGTGCACACTCTCACAATGAACATGGAAGCATCCAAGTTTTTAACCTTGAAGAATATACTTTAAGGAACTCAGAGCTGGGAAATTAGAACAGAATTGGGGTCACAAATTAGCCTGCTTGGTCTGCACATGACTCCTGATTCCTCCTAGGCATGTGTTGGAAACCAGATCTTCAGGAGCAAACGTAATGGCTACCCGCAACAGCAGTTCTGCAAAGCATAATCAAAGCCATGAGCAAGTAGGCTGTGTCCTTGCCCAACTCAGCTGGAGTGATGCAGTATCCTGAATGTGTCTTGATATCTCTTTAATCATTTTTCATTATTACCTCATGTTCCCAACTACCCAATCAGACTGTGAGGCTTGTCATTCAAAGACGGGAAGGCAGAGCTGGGTTCTACCAGCTCTGGGTGTACACACATGGAAAAAGACAAGGCACCAACAGGTATGGGGGCAAGTTGAGCTGGCAAGATGCATGGGCATGCTCACGACAGAGCCAGCCCATCTCTGCATTGGGAGCTGACCCCATTGCAACTCTATGTGGAGATGAGGTAAGGAAGCCTACAGGCAAGCATTGTCTCACACGCAGTGAAGCTGTGGGCCCTCAGAGAAAGTATTTTTGCTTCCTGCTTTATTTCAGACCCTAGAAGTCAACAGTAGTCACTGCCCAGGGTGTCTCCTGGTTTCTCTAACCCTCAGGAACCACAAAGTGTCCAATCACAGTGGGTAGAAATGGGTGTCCCAGAAAACACACCAGGAGATGGAGTTCCAGGAATGGCATAGAGTGTCCCCTGCTGTACCTCTCTGCAGCTTCTCAGGTAGAGCAGGTGTACTGGTGGAGGGTAGTAAGTTCGTAAGGTACTTTTATCTCACTGGGTCTGAACAAGACTGTGGCCAGACCAGCTGTTTACTCCCTCCCCCAACTAATGGGTGTGGGATGGCAGGCTGGATAAATTTATTAAAAATAATTGGCTTCCTTTCTCATAAGACTGTGCTGTATCAAATCCTGGAGCAGTTTCACAGGCTAGGCCACTGATATCCTACCAAACCTGTTTTCTTTCAGATCTCACAGAAACACTAAAATGAACAGAAGGTGCTTCCTTAAGCAGAGCCAACCCTTCCAGACCTTCCCAGGACTCCAGAGCATGGCCCTAAGTATGAAAAGATAGGACCTGAGTTCATTTGGTGCCCAAGAAATGCCTGGATGAAAGGCAGCTGACAGGCACACTTTCTAGCTGATGGGCAAATGCCATGGGTGTGTTGGAAGCCAATTCACTCAATCGGTCACTTGCTTTATTGTGTGCATTGTTGTTTCTCTATTTTTCCCTTTTATCTTTGGTAGTTTGATCCACCAATGGTCCTTTCTTTTCTCCCTGTTAACTTGAATCCTGAACTTATTCCTTTGTAATTGGGTCATAAGGTCTTCATGGACCCCAGCCTGACTTTAAATTTGGTTTGTAGCTTGGAATGATTTTGGACTTCTGATCATTCTCCTTCCACCCAAGGGTTGAGATATCAGGTGTGTGCCACCATGCTAGGTTTATACGTTTCCAGGGAGAAACCTGAGACTCCCTGCATGCTAGGGGAATGAGCTGCCCCCTAGGCTGGGACTATGCATTTTGACTCCACAGATGCACACGTCTATGCTAAGCATCTGACCCATAGCACCCATCTCTACCTGCTCGGCCTCCTCTGGGGGCTCCCATATGGCCAGGTTTCTTTGTTTCCTGTGTTTGGTGACAAAAACTATTTGCTTGGCCAGGCTTTCTTGGGGTTTCTAAACATCTGCACAGATCTATGAGCATCCTTATAAAACCCAGCTTTAAGGAGAACCTGAAGCCTGTTCAGTCAGAACTGCTCACTGCGATCTCCACTCACTCTCCTCCTCCATCTTCAGGAAGATCCACCCAGAAAGAGTCTTAAGAAAGAGTCCTGAAGGTTAGGTTAACCTGAGACCTCCTTGCCCCCGACTCTCTTAGCTCTTTACCATCCATGGAACCACCCGATTCATGGCTACAAATCCCTACTTGCTCGTATTGCTTCCAGCATTGAGGTTCGCCTCCTCCCACTGCAGGTTCTCATGGCCTTAGCCTTAGCATTCATCATGGTGACCCTGAACAAAGTCTTCCTTATAGTGCTTTAACTTTTCTTTGAATAGATATTTCTTTAGTACATATTAGCGTAGGGCAATGTGGGACACCAACGAGCTAATTGGATGGAGGCTTGTGTACTTGGGGCAGGCTCCCACCTCTTATGTGCACTCTTGGGTGACTAGACCCCTCTCTGAAAAGCTGTTCTTGGCCTCCATGTCTTCCCATAGGTCTCCATTCCATTTCTCATTCTCTAGTCTGATGAGAGTGTATGAATGACTTACTCCCCCACCAATAGCTCCCACTCACTTCTAGTATTGCTGGGGTAATTTGTTACTTTATTTCAAGATATTATTAGACTTTCCTTTAGCAGTGCATTACTTCTGCTTCATAAAGCCCCTGTGTCTGCAGACTGCTGACCATCAATCATAGAGATTTCACAGTATGACCGAGGCAACATCTCTTCTATACTGCTGTCTAGCTGGAGATCCTGGGCTGGTCTGTTCATCTGAACACTGCAGTTTTGAACATGGCACTTAAAATAATTGTTCTGGATCATTGAGGGCAGTGCTACTGCTCAGGATCTCTTTCAAAGACACTGTAAGTCCAACCCCGCCTTCAATCTGGCTATTGTTTGCCTTGTTTAGTTCCCATGTTAACAAATTGCAAACTACACCCTACGTTCTGATGGAATTATCAGATCCTAGACAGAAAATTCATATGAGAACGTGGACCCAGAAAATTCATATGAGAAGCACTACACCTTGGCCAATTGCTTTTGATATTTGTTCTACGCAATAACTGGATGGTGAGTTATCTTTCAACTTGAGACATAATGGACTTATATTAACCCATTGCTTGATTACATTTGACTCTGGAAAGATCATCTATTCACTTTGATTTCCTATTCTTCTGATGGGCCACAAGATCTCAGTACTATGTCATCAAGTTCTGATAATGTATAATAAAATCATCAGGTGAGTCAGGTGTGGCGGAACACAACCTTAATCCCAGCACTTGAGACTTTGAGACAAGTGGTTATCTGCAAGTTCGAGGCCAGCCAGCGCTATATAGTGAGACCTTGTCTCACAGACAAGATAAGACAAACTAAAGCAGGTGTTAGAGAAGATAGGCTAGGAATCCACTTGTCTAGGTCATGGTTTGGTGTTTAAAAAGAAAAGAAAATCTGTCATCTAGTTTTCTCATGGTGGCTCATATTGCTACCGTCACATGCTGTTTATGCCATTGAGAGACAGACCTCTGTAAGAAGCCATCCCAAGTGACTCTTTAGGGACAATCAAGGGACAGGCAGACATATTTACCCCCATCCCACATCCCAGAAATTGTCCTCCACAGCAGGTCCCTGTGATAAAACTCCACCCAGCTGCTCACACACTGCCGTCAGTGATCTCCCTGACCATTTTGCTGACCTCAACCAGGGCGCCAGGAGTTCTTGATAATGAAGCAAGTTGAGAACAACTACCAGACACAGCCACCTGTGCTGAGGGCATAGAGAACACAATCTCAAGTCTCAGAACATATCTTTCAATCTCATCGCATCTACAAAATCACTATTAACTAAATTATAAATCTCCCCTCCAATAGCAGAAATCCACCCTGATATATAGGTTAAATTAGCTCCAAGCCATAAGCAGTCTTGCTTACTGGCCTATGTCTGTGAGGTTCCTATATATCCTGCATTGGCAGCATCAGTACCCTGAAAGGCATGGCAAGGTGTCTGATGCCCTTCATGCCCTTTGCTGTGACCTGTGATGCTCCTGCTATAGAGGGGCTCCCTTCTCTGAATTCTGCCTGAGAGATGATGCTTTGAATGTGATTTTTCTCTCTATGGACAGCACAGATGAGGCTGCTACAATGTATTCTGCGTAGTCTATTTGTCCACTCACCCCTCTACCCACTCTTCCTCCTGTGCAAAGTTTCCAAATTGGCTGTAAAGTAAGGACTACAAAAAATGGACTTTTTCCAGTGCAAGCATGTCCAGTTTTCTTTAAAAACTGGTTTTACTAACGCAAAGCACTGAGCTTCACTGTGACCTTTCCATACATGTAGCTCCTGAGCCTTGGTCATGTTTTGAGAGGTTTTCAATGTACCTGCTGAGAATGACTTTGCTTTCCAGCCAGGATCTCACCATGTGCCTCTTATACCCCACTCCTCACACTCCTGTTTAAGTTTTCTGTGCCATTTCCCTAGGCCTTAGCTCTGACATGATGTCACCAGGTTAGACTTAGTGGAACCATGGAGCCTGAGGTTTACTTGTGTAAAATCACTAATGAGAGGCAACCTCGGTGGGTCTAACACTGACTTTCAGTGTGACATGAAGGAGAAAATGAAGCTTACCCAGTGATTCAGATGGAGACAAAATCAGGAATGGTGTGTTGGGCCAACCCTAGGGTTGCAAGGTGACTCCCAGAAAATTCTCACTCTTCTAACAGTTCAGAGATGAGAAGTAGGAATTGCAAAACTAGTAACAATTCCCCTCATGAGTTCAGCTTGTAACTGCCTGGAACCGTTGCAGGTGAATTCATGAGCTTCAAGGTGTGAGGTAAAGGCACCCATCTGGCCCCACCCCTGGTTAGAACCATCATTGGGTCAGGCATTAGGCACTCTAGCCTGATGTACTACAGAACCCAGGATGCCCCAAATGTCATTTCAAAGGCCACTCTGTTACTTGAGGACCAGTGAGGCTGAGCCCAACCTGAAGCAATATGGTCTTCTAACCACACAGTCATCCTTGGCATAGTCAGCTTGTGTAGACCTCCTCCTGACATAAAAATCACACTTTCAGATAAACTTCAGAATGACCACCCACAAGCCCCACAAACATGTCTGAGGCTTTAATTCTATCTCTTCAATGTTCTTCGGCTGGATCAAGGGCAAAAATATAAATGTTTTGGTACTTTAATAAATACACGCATACAATATCATTGTCTTTTTGTAGATAGAAAAATGATTACCGCATTGTCATATAAAAGCTGTATTTGTCTAAGTCCTTTGGAGGAATCCTTCCTGGCTCAGTCTTAAGTTTCTCTCTCTTTGGATTACAGATAGAATCACAAGCCTGTTTCTTATATTAAAATCTTTCCAGGAAGGAGAAAAACTGTGTTCACTTGCAAAGTTTAAGCCACAGTGGCTATGCCAAAATCATTAGAATAATCCAGACAGGGCCAGGCCTGACTCCCCAAGGCTTCCTCTCCTACTGCCTTCTCTTCAGTCTTTGAACTTTCCAGTCATGGCTACCCAGAGATGGGTTCCCATGCGATACTAACCATTCATTGAGGTCCCGGGCAATGGGAAGGGGCTGTCTTCAGAGAACAGTGAGATTATACTGCCAGATGGAGTCAGAGAACAAAGGGAAGAGGGGAAGGGGAAAGGGGATGGAATGGTGAAAGGACACTGTGGATAGAAGTGCTGTATTATGGTTCCTTTTGGGGGGGCATAATAGGATCATCCACCTCTATTTGGAACAGAGATTCTGTTGGCCTAGTAACCACAGCAGGTAATCCAGCAGAGTGCTACAGTCACTGGTGTTGGTGATGCTGATAAGTCACTGTCACCCTCCAGGAGAAGGGGAGAGGGGAGGGTCACAAGAACCTCACCTGGGACTGCAGCCACTACTCCCTCCTGTCCTCCTCTAGCTACACGTGATCATGGGAGATGTTAGCATATACATGAAATCTAACTGACACGGGGACTTGGTGATGCAGCTTCCATGCAATTGTCATCTATACTGGGGTGGGTCTCTAAAGAGATGGAGTTCTTTGGGGGGGTCCTCTATGCTCCTTTGAGTTACCCCTCGGCTATGTTCTTTAAGCAAGCTCCAAAGCTTATTGGTTTGCCAATTTGGAATTTGATGGAGTCACTACTTTGGATAGTCATTTGTGACCGATCTGGGGTGAACAGACATTTGGACACAACTCCCCAAGAAATGTTAGCATAGCACTGAAAGCCAAGGGTGTTTCTTGGACTTTCAGCCTCCCCCAACCCCCTACCCACATTGGCTAAGCTCAGCAGGGTGCCCCAAGTGGGAGAAGATGGTAGGTCCATGCTTTTTGGATCCAACCCATTCTTTTTATGACACATTATCTGGTTTGTCCAAAACACATGTTTTATTACATGAGAAAGAAAAACTTTGGCTGAATTGCTTGAATTATGAAGGCTCAGTCCAGCAGTTTCCAAGGGCTTTTGAACTCAGATTCTTTTACGGTTTTATAATCCCGAGCTTTGGAAGCCTCTCCGTGTTCTCTCCCAGCATAGAAGTGTAATAGATTGCCATTCCAAGATGTTTTTATGACAAGGTGATTTCCTCCCGGAGTTCGGGGTAAATTATGAGGTTGGAAATCTTGGTGCATCACGCAGGCTCTCGTATTTCATATTCATATACAGCACTTCATATTCTCAAAGTCCATTTTCTACTTTTTCTCATTTCACCCTCCCAAACATGTGAAGCAAGGCAGGAAACTCAGTCTTTCTTCAATCGGCAGATAAGAATCAAATTGCAAGCTGGCAAGTGACTACAAGGATCCCACAAGCCAAGACTCTCCCTGTCCCACAAACATCCTGTGGCTCCTGCCATGAGCTTCCCAGCAGTCAGTGGGGGTGCCACTTTAACCCTGTTACTCAAGTCCTCTATATTACAGACAAGAACTCCAAGGTCCCCAATTAACTATATATTCAGTGTTTCTTAGACACAGAGACCCTGACCAACATCCATGGTTGGTGTCTCCTCTGTACTGGTTTCTTTCAATTCCCCTTGATGCTAAATGTCTCTTCTCCCCTAACAGCAGCAGATCTAGAAAGAGTCATTAGTTCTGCTGTGAATGGGAATCAATACCAAACCTATCCATTTGTCCTTTCTTCTTGCTTCCTCCAGTGCCTTCAGATGGAAGGACAGCTGTTTCAGGTCAACTTCTCTTCCAATCAGGGGAGGAAGATGGTAAATTAAAAATCCTTGAGAAGGGGCTGGAAATTTGTAAGCAAAAGCAAACCATTGGGGGAAACCAGTCAGGGCAAGCCCATCAGGACAGGTTTCCAGATGTGCAAAAGAGAGGAGAAGTCCAGCACTATGAGATGGTGAGCCCTGGGGACTGTCCCCAAGAGTCCCAGTCTACATGTTCTCAGATCCTCTTCATAACACTCCATGCAATCAGAATGAGCTTCAGCCCACTCTTCCTTCTAAAACAAAAATGAATCTGAGCTGCGCTGTGAGAGTCTGTAGACTGTTTGCAAGAGCCACAATTTTAACACTGCAGAAATAAAAGGCACTGTGACTCTGAAAGCAGAAAGAGCCCCCATTATCCCAGTTTAGACGATGAGGAAAAAACGAGGGGATATAAGACCGCATTAGAGAAAAAAGATGTAATATTCTATTACCGGGTTTATAGCTGTATATAAAACCCAAGTATTCTGCTCTCGGCTCCTCACGCTCTCCTGTTCCAACCACTAATAAATGGAGAATTCCTTTAGTTTAAAGATTGCGACTCTCACCTTTAAGCTCCCATAACTGTTGAAAGATAGAAAATTAAAACTACATCACCTCAGCTAGTGTTTTTCAAAGGGGGGAAAAATCCATGAGTGAGGTTTACATCTGTTGCGGGGAATGACAGAATCCATTTGAAGAGCCTCACACAGGTAAACAGCCGCTGTCTGGTGCAGTTAACACTGTGCCTTATTTTGGTAAAGGCTCCCAAAGGGCCAGGGTTTCCAAGCACACAGAGCTTCAGGAAGAACTGACCCAGGCAGGTTCCTACACAGGAGGCAGGGGCCTGAGCTCACAGGAATCAGCATAATGTGCCTACTGCAAACAAGACCCTTCAGCAATACCAAACAAATCAGACAGCCAAGAAAAAATTTTCTTTCTTGTTCCTAACTTTCCCATAAAAAGATCCAGGTAAATGTACCATGACGAGCCAATTTAAGCCAATTTCAAAGTTATTTGAGTAATTGGTTATTAAGATAACAGTCTCAAATTTCAATTCAGCAATTATTGCCTTAAAGACACAGAACCAGGCATCAGGAGAATGTGTGCTGTACATTACAGTAAGAGTTGCCCAAGTTCCCAGAGAGAAGCAGTCCCTGATGCAACCACTAGCCCCAGGGACACTTCCCTGTCTTCCAAAAGTCCTCAGAATATGTCAAGCAGCTCTCCAAACATGAAGACCAAAAGTATAGACAAAGCTATAGCCTTGGTTACTACAAATACCCAGGGATCAGCAGTTCCCTGTGTATGTGCCCTCTGTCGCTCGCTCTCTTTCTCTGGGTCTTTGTCTTTCTGCATCTCTGACTCTCTCTCCCTCTTTCACCTACCCCTCCCCCCCCACACACACACACATACACACCACAAATGTTACCAGGTCTTCACCCTAAGCTGAGACCCACAGAGGGATTTGGGGGCTGTCCCCTGAGAGACTACTGTACAGTCTCACACTAGGTCCTGGTGGAAAAGATAGCTTTGGCAGGGGTTCCTGGTGGAGGGCCAAATTCGCTTTTCTAATGATGGGTGGAATTACCTTCAAAAAAGCCTTACAGCAAAGAAATACAAAATGCTCAGCGGATTCCCTGCTCATCAAGCCTGGAGGATAGATAGTGGTAGCTGAATGCCACAAAAAGACAGATAATCCCTGAGCCTGTGTTGCAGGGGACTCTCATCCAGACACAAGCAGCTTAGAGTTTTTCAAAACAAAAGAAATCCTTGGCCTTGGATAGTACTAGGGAGGACAGTCCTCAGAGAAAGCAAGGTGACCTGTCAGAGAAAGCAGTTCAAAGCAAGGGTCATGAGCTGGTTCAGCAAGCAGGCTCAGCAGGCCATAGTGCCTACTACCAAGTTGGCTGTCTGGAGTGCTCAGAAACTCAGGAGCCAAGAGAAGTGACTCCTGCAGCTTGTCCTTTGGCTTCCACTCTGACATGTGTACACACACACACACACACACACACACACACACTCACTAAATAAATAAACAAACAAAGTATTTTTTTAAAAAGTATGGTATCTGGAGAGATGGCTTGACAGCTAAGAGCTCTGGATGCTCTTTCAGAGAACTGGTTTTGACTCCCAGGGGCCCATACAGAAGCTTACAACTGCCTGTAATTCTAGTTCCAGGAGATACAACACCCTCTTCTGGATTTCATGAGCGTTGTGGACGAATGCCACACACAGGTAAACACGTAAGCAAAATACCCCCCACATTAATAATAATAATAATAATAAATATATGTATGTATGGTTAAGTTTCAAAGAAAGACAAAAATCACTGATGTCTGTAAGCCAGTGGCAGCAGCCCCCTGGTGCCAGAGTTTTGTCGGAAGCAATTCATGAGCTTTTTAGGAGGAACTGCAGGGACTGCAATGTACAACGAGGTTGGTAGCGCCAACACATGGAGAATATCCCTGTCTCTCAAGGTAGCAGGACTGCCCTGCTGACACTTCCACATTCTTACATCACCGAGTGAGACTGTCCTTGCAATGTATAGAGGGAGGACCTCCCATACCCCCTTGATTTGGGCACACCATTGCTCTGTGTGAACACTCACTGGGTGCCCACCCTTGCCCCACAAGGCTGCTTTGAATCCAAATGAAGGCTTATAAATGAGATAACTCTGGGGGGGTAACATGGCTCTATGGAGTCAACAGGACTCTCTGCTAAGCTGAGGAGAAAAGGCCTTCCAGGCCTCACACCTGGCCACAGTACTTCTCCTTCCTTGCAGTGGCCCCCAGCTACCCAGTGAGCTGCTCTGTGGAAGAGGACATCTCTTATCAGGGCACTCGAAGCCCATCCAAACACACCTGCTCCATACAAGAACATCTGCTTCAGTCCTGAGCCTCAGTCCAATACACAGCCGCAAGAGCAGAAGGAGGTAGTATCCACATGGGGCTTGTCCCACCTTCCCCCCAAACCCCAGCAGGGAATCCCTGCACACCCCTGAGCATAGACCTCAGGCCTCTAACCTCTACAATGTCTCCTGACTCCCTCTGTCAGGAAAGGGAGTCCCGATCCAAGTAGCAACCAGGAGAAACCTACAAGAGATAGTACAGTCCTTAAACATCGGCACCAGGCAAAGAAACGAGATGCAACTAGGCTTTGAGATTCAGCCTTGCCCTCTGCCTGTGGCCTTGGCAGCTTTGCCCTGAGGCCTCAGGGGAATAGAAATAGCCCAGTTTACAGGGACTTTTAAGGACATTCCCATTCGGAGTCTCCTACAAGCCTTATTAAATACCCTTGAATTCTGTTTATTTTTTTCTTCCCTTTCAGAGGTGGGAAATGAGGCCCAGAGTTGGGGGCTGGCAGGCATCGAGGGTTGACTGGCACTTGGGAGGCCTGGGCTAGCTCCTTTTCTTCCCAACATATACCTCTATGGAAAGCATTCCTATCCGCCTCTGAGAGTGGAAGCCAGGCTCCAGCATACTCTGTCCTCTACCCAACACTTTCTGATTGACTCTATCATTGAGGCCTTCCAACTCAGAGTCCTTCAAAGCCGTTCCAATCAGGGTTTCCTTGGAACCTCTGGGAATGGACACCTGTGTTGACATCAGACCTAACTCTCAGGTGTGGGCAGGGCCCATATTGTTCACATTTCACAAATTAACTTGTCTTTTGGTGTACTTGGGTATTTAATGCTGCACAACTCTATACAGCACGAGGAGGACCCTCATCCACCTTCCACCCATGCCAGCTACTCACCTGCCCTTCAGTTCTGGGACTCCATCATTTCATTGAATAAGGAGAGCACTACAGCGTGTCATCTTCTGAAATCGACATTTTGTTCCCTTAGTCTGATGGTCTGGAAATATATCCAAGTCACTCTGGGTACCAGTGGCATGCTTCTTCTCTCATAGCTGGGCCATAGTCTCTGGTGTAGATATACCACCATTTGTTTAATCATTGGCTAACTGAAAGGACAGAAAAACACATTGCTTTACAAATTTTTTTTTTTTTTGGCTAGGGCTGAGAACCTCACACAAGGACCCCATGTGCTTCGTGCCTATAACACGTTCTAAGGGAACGTCTGGTTAGGGTCCTGGCCTCCTGAGCCATCCTCAGCACACACATATTCCAAGGTGCTTCTTTAGCCCAAGTGGTGTTATTGTTTTGGGTTCTGTAAACTCTCACCTTTCTGGCTTTTACTGCAAGAAAAAAGTCCCCACGTGGAATGTGTGGGGAAATATGACCACAAAGCCTTACAGACCCAGAGAAGGAATTGTCAACATTTTCTTAGAATAATTGACACCCTTCTCCCCTCTTTAACTCAAGAAAAGGAAAGAAAAAGGTTTTCTATTGTTGATTTGATCATATAAGCTAGGACCTGCTTAGCTTAATTGTGAACTGTAAAAGTGGCCAGTGCACTTGCTAGTGCAACACATTATGTTCCTACAGCATGGACTGGGCCTTGAAATTATGAAGTCCTAAAAAGCACCTTTTTTTTTCTCTCTCTCTCTCAGCGTCTCACGTGTTTTTAAGCTGATTCTCAGCATGAGTATGTTTGGCTCTGAGTTAGGTGTGCACTGGGTGTGACAACACCAGAAGTTCCAAAGCGTCAAATGTGGAACCCACTAGAGAACGCTCAGCCGGACGGCCATTTTGAAGTCAAACGGGCTCCTCTGGCTGGATTTGATGGTGGGTGATCTATGCAGTGGTGAAGGGTTAGCTGCAGACTGGGGATGTCATGATTGAGGTGCTCAAGTCATTTCAGGTCTCCAAGGTCTGGTGCTAGACTTCCACATAAAGCTGGGCATAAGGTCTCCATTACCTCTCATGCTCCTGGGTTCCCGTCTCTGACATTTCCTCTGTACCACAGTGCCACTAACCAACTGTGTTCCCTTCTACCCAGAGACAGGTGATAATGCAGAGCTCCTGACGTACTGGTATTAAAAGGGAAACAGCTTGGAATCAGAGGAAGTGAAAAGCCAGGATGGAAGCCCAACACCAGCTACAGAGCTTTGAACCTCTGGCCAAAGCAAACAGCACACAGAACCTCTGCTGGCTCCCCCTTTGTCTAAGGCTTGTCTCTGATGTCTCTGTCAGTACCACGATGCCCACTATGCCCTATAGAAGCAAGGCTCACACAAGCCAGGTTCTAAATGCCATAGAAAAAGTAGTCACAGGATACAAATGCGCATGACACCAAAAGGCCCTGGGCAGAGGAATCTGCTGAGGTAAGGCCTATAGGGACTGTTCATCCTTAAGTTTTGAGACGTGTTTGTTCCTCTCCTTGACGAGGAGATGTGTTCCCTGACTGTGGCTGGAGAGTGGTCTCAGATCCCAGCAACCTTGTGCAGCCGCCAGACCTCCTAGAGTATTTTCATCCCAGATAAAGCAATGAAAAGAAGCTCCAGAATTTAGGGTTAGGGGAGACTCACTCCCCACAGCTGGCCCGTGTCTCTGGGTCCAGACACCATGCACCCTTCCTGGGGGAAAGTACCTGTCTGGGAGGAAGGTGGGCCTGGGCTGAACAGCAGAGGGAAGCTCCTCTCTGTGGGGCACAGTATAACCAGAACACTCCATATGGAAACTAGGACGGTTTGGAGATTCCCCGGGCCTGAGCCAAATGATTTTAACTTTAGAGCCACAGAGACAAAATGAAGAGTGTTCTTGCTGTGTCCCCTTGTGTGCTGCCATAGATTGCCCATGTGCAAGGACACAGGGATCTGTGAAACACAGGAAGGGATATCGTGCTATAAACAACAAGGTCCAGGGGCATAGGAATAACTTGTCTGCTGCAGCTAAGACAAGCATCATAGCCAGTCTCTCCATGGATATGAAAACCGAGCTTCATCTTGCTGGAGTCCATGGGGATGCCAGGGAAATAAAATAACTCAGGATTCTCTGCTGGGAGCTGCTTCTGAGGCCAAAACAAAAGAGAAGCTCTGTCCTCACACCCTCCTCAGAGGCTGCTGCGCCATGGCCCCACTAAACGGGCACATTACTGCTGGGGTATAGTCCAATCGAAGGGGTACACTAGAGACTGCACAGCAAGGCCCAGAATAGACAAGCCCCGAGTCCAGAGAAGGGAGTGGGATTTTCTTAGGCAGCGCACCCTTGCTGGCAAGTTGTCCTGCCACCCTGCTCATCACTGGCTCTGGTCAGGATCACTAATAGCACCAGTCTTGGGATCACCACTCGGTCCTTTTGGATGATGTAATGTTCCCCTCTGGGCAGTAAGATGCTCTGTACCTGGACCAATGCTTCCTCATAAAAGGCGGTTCCAAAGACACTGTTCCACAGCGATCAACAAGGCAGAGCCCACCAATGCTTCTTTTTTAAAGCATAAAGGCCCTCATAGGCCCACTCAGGATCGCCAGAGGCTGGCTGGGTCATAGAGAGGCCATAGGGAAATAGGAACACTTTTACCACATATGCCTGGGAGTGAGGGACCCACTCCCTAGATAAAGGTGTGAGAGCCGTGATGCTGTCTACCACAAAGATCCTAGGTGCTCCTAGATTCTGAAGCCCACCATAACTGCCATAGCTTGGGACCAGAAGAACATTAAGGAAAGGATCTGGGAGCAAGGATTGTGGGAAGCAAGCCTGGGAAGTGTGTGTATGCCTTGCAAAATAGTCTTTCAATCATTTCACTGGAACCTAGGAAGGACAGGGAATCTCAAAGTCATATGGATGGCCCCTCCTCTGCCCACTGCAAAGTTCCCTTTTGCCATCCAACTTAAGAACCGTCCCAGAAACAGAACTCCAACCCCTTCCTCCCACCCCAACCCCCCACCAGATCCATGTGGCCAAATCTCCCATTCTCTCTACCCAATTCTTCCTTTAATACAAAAGAAAGAAAAGATGTGTTGCCTCCTTTGTCGAGGAGCCCAGAGGGTCAGATTCACTTCGTTCCATCCAGTAAGATGACCAGACAGCTTGGACTAGGATACTGGCCATCACGCACTGCTTTCCTGCTCCTAGGAACCGGCCTCTCGAGCCTCTAGCCCCAGCCTTACCTTCAGAGCTTAGAGGAAGTTTGTAGGTGCCCCTGGCAAGGGTGGACAGAGAGGAATTGCTCAGTGACCAGATGAGGAGCTGGGGGAGGGAGCTAACTCTGTTTCCCCTTACAGCACTTAGGGCCCAGAGGCTGCTAGGGGCTAATTGGTCCCCAGGTGGTCTGAGAAGTACAGCCCTGCCCTTGAGCTGGCCTGGAGACCCAGGGGGCAGCTAGGCAGACCCCAGGCAGTCCCTGCCCTCCCTCTCTCCCAGGTGTTCAGGGGCCCAGGTGACAGCCCTGGGGAAAAGAGAAAATTGCAAAATTGTTGCTGCTAAATCAACCCCATTAAAAACAGCAATTATCCCCGCTTCTCCTGGGCAACCACACTCCAGCCAGTTAATGAGAAAAGCCCCTCTCTTCTGGCCACTTCTCAACCAAGTTCCTCCCTGCCATTTCAAGGCTCACCACCAGTTCTGTGGAGGGGGACCTCAGGGACACTGAGGAGAGCTGACACAGGCTTCCTGGTCATCTCTGATGGGTCACCTGGCTGCAAAGGCAGTTTCTAGGGCTAGAAAGGCAGGTACCAGATGGCCAAGGGACCAGTCCTGGGATCAGACATCGCTCCCATTTAAGACCAAGTCCAGGTCTCGTCCCCTGTGATCAGAGAGACTCTCTCACATGACTAAGAGACGCCTGCCCTCACAGTGCCTCACAACAGGGAGCATGGCAGGCTCTCCTGACCTTGCTCAGAGAATCCCAGGGGCCTGGTTTTCTGTTTTGCTTATTGGATCCGTTTTGCCTGTTGTAAGTAGCTTGAAACCAAAATGCTTCAGGCTATCAGTCCTTTACTCGGTCCACACTCGGTGCTGTGACCCAAACCATCACCTTGTGGTGAAGCTCGCAGTACACCTAGAAGATGGTCAATGGAGAAGGCTGGACTAAGCTCAACAGAACGGAGTTAGTTCTCTTTGTTAAATAAACCAAAAATAAAGTGGCCATCTGATGCCAGTTAGGGCGTGCTAAAACAATTCACTCCCCCAAAGTACATGATGATGTCGTACCTGGAGCAAGCCCTTCTGCAATGTCCTATGATAATCCGAAGTCCTCAAAGCTTCACGTGATATCCTTGACCTAGAGATTCCAACCTCCGATGTTTACCTTAAGTTAAAAAATAACCTGCCCGTAATTATTTTTCCCAGTATGATTTGTGTCAGTGTTAGCATTCGGATCCCTGAAATCCGATAGAAAGGATGGCAAATCAACACAGGAGAATACAGCCTGCTCAACTTGAGTTCTGAAGATTATGAGAAGTCATTGTACCGTGATGTGTGGACATTTACACAGTTAGGTTAGCTTTCACCGGAAATAGCATCCTAACCAGCCTTGGCTGAAGGGACTAGAACCTTTTAAAACTAGCTAACTAACTAACTAAATAAATAAATAAATAAATAAATAAATGTAATAATAATAATTTCATTTGTTTTTCTTCAAATAAAAATGATTTTTTTTTCATAGCTTTAAATACTCAGAAAAGTTGAACGGAGGGCTCAGGGCTTCCACAGCCCCTGTACAAATCTCCCTGCTACCATTTTGGCACAGTACAGTACATCAGATATAATTCATGAGCTGGTGTTGAAGAATTCTTTTATCATCTATTTTGCACAGTTTATTTACATTTCTTTTCTATCTGTTCAGTGTCTTTTTCTATTGTAGGATTCCTCCAGGGCCCCAGTGGACTTTTGACCTTCATGTCTGCTTTTCTCGGGCTATCTGTGGTTTGGATGGCCCTGACACTTCAGAGGGAGCTGGTCAGGAACTTCATGAAACATCCCTCTTCTGACATGGATATATCATTTTCCTCAGAGTACAGAAGGGGTCATGTTTTAACAGTGACCCTCAATCTTTCTAATGCTGCGACCCTTTAATACAGTTTCTCATGTTGTCATGACCTCCCCAACCATAAAATCATCCCATTGCTACTTCATAACTGTAAATTTTGCTACCGTTATGAATTATAATGTAAATATCCGATATATAGGATATGGAGGCAGAATTCATCATCAATAGAAACAACCAGCATACAGTTAGAGATGGCAGCTACCTGAGGGCGTCACCTCCAGATCCTTCAGAATCACATGGATGGAAGCAGCTGCTCTCTGAGAACAGGGTGTCGTCCCCCCTGGACTCTCCAAAGATGATATCCCTGTGTCAGCTGTCCCTGTGGATAAGATCTCTATCACTTCTTCTCCATACCTCATCTTTCAAAGACACGGTATGCAGGCCACGTCCAAGAGCAGAGCTGTAGTCACATTCCACCCCTGTGAAGGTGTGGTCAATATATTCAGGGTAGTTTTGCATCAAAGATTTGTCTGATTTATGTCCAGTTCATCATTTGTTTTCATCAGTATGGGCTTATAGGCATTTATCAAATACTTTGATTATAATTTGCTACTATTTTTTCATTTTTAGCCATCCAAGTTTTGCAGTTGGTACCTTTGGCATACACGGGAGTGAACTTTTCCATTTTGTGTGTTTGTATGTTTTTATAGATGATAGAATATGTATGTGTTATATATGTGTATCTATCTCTATCTACTTATCTATGCATATATTTGTCTCTCTATATCTCTAGGTGTGTAGATATGTGTATCTCTGATTATAAATGAATCCATACATGGAAGATGCTTACTTTTGCCAAGGAACAGTAGAAAGGGTTAGAGATGGGTAGCCTAGGGGGAGGGGAGAGCTCTCTGAATTTGATCTCGAGATACAACACTCTGAAGTTCATTGTCTATTGACTCTTCTTTACCACAGTGCAACTGGAATAGGTGACCTTCCTACATGCTGGTCTTTTCCATGGTCATTGGGAAATATTCTTCCATGGCAAGCACTGCCAGGATCCCTCACACCCCAACCACTAGGTGGCAGACCTACATGTTATCCTAGTCTATCAAAGATGGAGAGACTGGGGCTGGAGGCATGGCTTGAAGGCTTACTGCAGAGCCCACTTGATGACACGCAAGTCTCTGTAACACTGGTTCCAGGAACCTAACGCCTTCTTCTGACCTCCTTGGGCTCTGGAATACACATGGTGCACATAAATTCACATAGGAGCACACAGCCACATAGGATAATACATAGGTTGGTAAATACTTTAAAAGATGGAAAAATCTGAGACCTGGGACTAACCAAAGTTAAAAAGAAGCTAACACCCTTTGATGAATGCTGCCTCTGGGTGGAGTGACCACAGCCTGACGCCTGGTAGCAGTGTGCCTGGGAAAGCCTGGGAAAAACAAACAACAAACAAACAAACAAAAACAACAGCAACAAACCTCAATCTGGCTCTGAGCCTACCTGTGCGCCACATTGTGACTAGGGCTCATGCTTACAGAGTCCCAATAGCTTGATCTCTGAGTGTCACTGGCCATGGGTTCAAACATTGAGATGAGCCTTTGCCCGTTTGCAACATTGTTAGAGATCTCCCTCAGCGACGGCACAGTTCCTCTATGTGGAAATGACTGAGGTCGATGCACACTCTGAGAACAATTAGAGCTCATGGAGTGCTTCTCCCAGGGCAGTCTCTGGGGACCTGAGTGGAGGGTCTCACTATCACTAATGCCTGTTCTCAATGTTTAAAGAGCATTAGTTAGGTATTTTTGTTGTTGATGATAACAGGGTCTTACATTGTCCAGACTGTCCTTCAGCCTGCCGTACATGTAAGGACATTACTGGTTCTCGGATCCTCCTGTGTCCACCTCCTGGGATTAGAGGACTGCATCAGGATATCCAGTTTGTGGAATCCGTGGCCTCATACATACTAGGCAAGCACTGTTTACCTGTAGGCTAAAAATGAGGTGGGCGGGGGGGGGGGAGGGGGGGGGGAACTTTCAGGATAGCATTTGAAATGTAAATAAAGAAAATATCAAATAAAAAAAAAATGCACCGCAGCCGTTATTGAAGGAGTGGCAGGTTGTCTAGGTTAGCCCACTGTTGCTGCAAGGACAACCAAAAGCCTAATGGCGGGGGGGGGGGGGGGGGGGGGAGGGACATTTATAATAATCACTGAAAACAATAGCAGAGATAATATTGGGGAGGAGTTTTCAATGAGCACCAGAAAGAGTGGCAGATGATGCATTGGGGAAATGTTGACCATGAGCACAGGAACCCAGCAGGTGATAATACTGGGGAAGGTGTTTACAGCGAGCACTGGGAACTGTGGCAGATGCCGTAGTGGGGTGTGCTGACACTGAGGACTGGGGACAATGACAGATGATGGCAGTTGGGGTGTGGTGTATAGTGAGCACTGAAAATAGTAACAGAGATGAGAGAAGACTTGGGGCGAGCACTGGAAATGAACGTCCTAGTCAGCAACCTGTAAAGACCCCTCTAGTTATTTGCCTGTTTTCGCCTGTGTTGGAGATGCCTTCCCTTCCTGCTTGTGCCACGAGGGCTTGGTGGAGCACCTTTGCCTCTTTAGAATTTCCTGTGCTCCCTCAGTTGGTTCCAGGACATGTCAGGATGCTTTTTACTAAAGTGGAGACGTAACAGTGACCAATCTAAACTGTGTGGGACCCTCACAGAGAATGAAGGTTCACCCAGACATGGGTCCTGCCGGGGCTCTGCTACAGCTCTGCCTTGCTCACGCTCCCCCATGGCTCTTCTCTGTGATCCATGGAGATTTATTTGCCAGGAAAGAAACTGAGTCAAAGCCATGTATTAATGCTGGCATTAATAACAGGAATGTGCTTGTGACCATCCATCCCTATATACTGAGACTGGCTGCTCTTCTCCCATCCCTCCTCCTGCTTGTGGTTTTGGTATTCCTACCATACCCTGCAGAATAGGAACTTTATTAGGGAACCTGTCCTGATCTGCCACAGTTCCTTCCTTCCTGGGGCAGGGGAAGGTAGACATAACAGTATCCATATTGTTTTGCCATAGGATTGGATCCTCAGGCAGTGTGGAGACTCCAACTCCAGCCGTTCTCATTCCACACAGAGTGCTTATACAGGGCCTCTGGCAATTTCTGGTGTGTGTGTGTGTGTGTGTGTATTTGTGTGCGTGGTATATATGCATGTGTCTGTAGGTTCATATAGTACATATACCCATGCCTGCACAGAGGCCAGAAGAGGACTTAGCTCTCCTGAGGGCAGAGGAGGACATTAGCTATCCTCTGTCACTCTCTACCTTTTTCCCTTCAGGCAAGCTCGCTCGCTCTCTCTGAAGCCGGAGCTAGGCTTGCAGCCCACAAGACCCAGTCATCCTCCTGTCTCTACCTTTCCACACGCATCGGGGGTTTCATGTGGATTCTCAGGTTTTGAACTCATGTTCTCACGATTGCTCAGCAAGTACTCTTACCAGCTGAGCCACCTCCCCAACCTCGCTGGCATATCCTCAGAGGTAGCACATCACTCAGTGTGACTGATTAGTAGTGCCTACCCCTTAGAACAAGGCAGATGACCCCAAGTGAAGCTTGGCCAGAGTGCCCCTTTGGCCTACCGTGACAACATGGAGTTCCTATAGTCTTCCCATGCCTGGCATTCTCTTCTGGGCCAATGTCCCACCTCATACTGACTAAGACCAAACCAGCTCTTCAGGACCCACGCCACCAACTCACCCATTTAATCTTCCTCTTTTCTTTGAAGCCAAAGTCTTCACAGACATCCATGGAAGGCCCTGGAAAAGAAGGGGCCCCTTTCAGCATACGGGATGCTAGTCCCATAATTAAAATATCCCATCCAGACAAGGAGTTGTAAGATATTCATTAAACCAATTTTTATTTAACCTACATGGGCCAATCAAAGGCAGCCCACACTGCCTCGCCGCCACTTGTCAGAGAAGTAAATTGAACTCTTGATGGGGCAGAGCGATAGGTCAGCAGGCAGACGGCTCAGCCTTCACCCACTTTCTGCAGAGCTTGCGACGCAAGAGGGCAACCGTCAATCCAGCTGCGTGGCGCTCATTACAGGTCTGCAGTGAAGCAGAAAAACGCTGTAATAAACAGGTCCCGCTGCCTCCGCGTGCTCCATTCATCCTCCCCTACAAGAGCTTGGCCCTTCTGGCCTTGCTGAGAGCTAAATCCCTGTCCAGCTGTTTGACCCTATTACGGGAACATGATAGGCGCCCCTGTCATTTGAAGTGCCTGCAACAGTCGGATGCACCGAATCTATCTTCCCGACAGGTAAACCTATGGATAATTTATTTTTATGTGCTTTCAAAGGATGTTGACAACAGTCAGGAACATCGGTGTTTAGGAGAGTGGGTCTGGTCATGCCTGCGGTCACTCTGAACGGTGGCAAGAGCAGAGGCAAGGGAGAGGCACCTGCTTCACCAGTGTGCAGGCACCCAGTACAGGTGCCCAGCAGGGTGCAAGAAGATCCTATTCCACCCATGGCTTCCCTCTCAGAATCACAAAGGCTTTTCTCTGTTGCCTTTAGCCAAAGTCACCCACCCACCGGGAACACACAGAGGAGGACAGAAGTAATCTGGTGACAGAGATGGCAGGAAGCCAAGGTCCTCAAACCAGAACAAAGCATCATTAGGATGCTTCTTAAACTAGCATGGGGTGGGGACACTCAAAACATTTGTCTGACTGGGCCTCCCCCATGGACACACTCCAGGAGCATCAGTGCTAGCACAGACTAAAAAGTCCTAAGACTTTTTCCAAGATAAGGATTGAAAGCTGGCAGGGGAGGTTTTAGACTTTGCTATTGCATACATCACAAAAAAAGTAACTGCGCATGTTTTTTAAAAATGGAATCTTTTGCAAGAAGGTTCTAAGCAACCCTTGCACCCCCAGGGTCAGGCTCACAGAAAGAGAATGACTTCTATGTCGCCCTCTGATTGCTGTTTGACCGTGGGCTTCACAATGGGTGCCATTTAAGTCTACAGAATCCAATCAATGTGTCAGTTAAATTGCTACTCATCTGTCCAGATTAAGCATCCGACTATTACCCAGATTTAGTAGAAGTCTCCGATACTGGCACATTTCACCGGAGCCATTAGTAACACCTGGAGTCATTCACATTAGTTTAAGATCTGGCACCATAAATTCCCAGCCATTAATGATTATTCTGACTCCTCGGGATAAATGGCTTAACGTTTTTGATAATGAAAATATACATTCTGCGGTAGTTCCTTCTTAAACCCGTATTACCTTTGTAATGTACTTCATGGCTGATTGTAACGGACGGCCCCATAACTCTCACAAGGATTTCTAGTGTGTTATAAAGTGCAGAAGCTCTGCAGTAGTATTCATTCTTCATGAAATCCTTGAGATATTTATTTAGTTGTTTACATTGGGAAATGTAATGAAATATCTTAATTGGTCTGATTACCACGGAAAGAGTGGCACAGAGGCATTCCAATCAGAATTATTTCCAAAGCTTCCCTTATGGGTGCTAACCAATGTACAAGCCATGTGCTACACAAAGGCAGGGCAGGCAACAAACTTCTATTGGACGCTATCAGGAAAATAACAGGAAAATATCATTGCGAGAGCTGAGGGTGCCAGCTTAGTTATAGCTGAGAGATTATTTAAATATCTCAAATAAATCTTTCCATTCCCAGCACATTCATCTCTTTTAAGTGCTCATTAAGGTGGGGTGTGACAGTCTTGGAAAATGAAACACTAATTCTTTTTCTCTGAAGCCTGAGTGTACCGCTCCCAAGGGCAGCTGCGGTTTAGAGGGGATCACAGAGCTCAGTGAGAGAGGCTTCTCTTCTAAGTTGCATCCAAAAAAAAAAAAAATGACAGAAGGGGGTGTTTGTTTGATGCCAATGTTCTTCTTGCTTATCGCGTGTGATCTACTCAGATCTGAAGGAAGCACGCGTCCGTCTTCGGCGTTTGATAAATGGCCCTTGGAATGTGGTTGTGCCGACCTCTCTTCACTGCAGCCTGGTGTAATTTGCAGTCACTTGTCTTTGCTTGATTTAGACGAAGTTTGCTGAAGACAGAGACTGAGGGACGGGGGTGTCGCTTCACAGTCTGGGTTTTATTTTTCCAGTGATAAAGAAATTGTGTCCAAAAACATACTCTATCATGTGTCTCCCACTAAATCCTAACAAGTGTTGGGGGGTCTACTGTTAAAGGCATATCTATTTGAACTGCTCAGCGACGGGCAGTCAAGATTCCCTTAAACAATAAAGGCTCGGAAAGCAGTGTCCGTAAACTCTTTAATGAACTTGAAGATGGTTATTGGTTCACATTAAACCTAATTTGCTTAAATTCAACTTGAAAATGTGCACATGGTATCAGAGAGCAGTTCACAGAAGCCCGGAAGTAAGCTTAGAAGCCCTGTAAGTAGCCCTGCTCCCTGGATAGGCAGTGCTGCCCCAGCAGACTCTCCAACGCCCTCTCCCCTTTCATTCCAGCCTCTGAGGTCCTTGCCCAAACCAGGCTCTCCACTCCCTAAAACACTTTGCAATACAGATGAGAAGTTCATCTAGATTTGCCTCCCTGGCAGAGTAAGCCGCCCAGAACAATGTATAGAATTTAGAGAGGTCAAAATAAGAGTGGAGATAAAATTTTGGCTGCCATGTTTGCCCGAAGCAGGCAGGGAAGGTTGAATGTAACCTTACAGGACAGCCGGGATAGGAGATACAAGAGGGAAAGAGGAAGTACGGAGGAAGAAAAGACCAGAACGTTCCGGGCGGTATTTAAAAGAAGATAAAAAGATATTTAGAGTACTTTTCAGGAGAAGTATAAAAACCCTGCAAAATGAAAGGCGAGAAAGGCTTAATCCAAGAACCTAAAAATCACTAAAGCATCACATACAAAGTAATTTGGAAGAGGACTGAAAATTTCGGACCCTGGTGGGAACTGTGCAAATAAGGTCTTATTGAAACATTAAACCCTGCGCGTGCCTGGGCCACCGGCGGGCATGCAATAAATAATACTGGATAATGGTGATGATATGCAGATCTAATTCCGTGTTCCATGGGGGTTCCCCAGAGCATTGTGGGAATATCCTTAGGAGTCCACACACCCACTCCTCCAACTGGTAGGGGGGACGGCCACATTCATCCCACTGGAGAGCCGTGATATCCTACCTGGTGGCCCACAGGTGATGCCCAGGCCCTGTGCCATGTCAGGCAGCTCCTGCCCTTGGCAGTGCTTCAGAAGGACAGAAGATGAACTCAAGATGTCCCGAAAGCCTCTCGATGAAGGAAGTGGAGGCAAAGATTATTCAGCGTGACCCCCTGGACACTGTCCTGACCTTGGGGAGAAGTCCAAGGTCAGGCAGAGAAAGGGTCTGCTTGGGGGAGGCCTATAGGCTGCAGACCCTTCTGGGTCCATGTGGAAAGCAAAAACTTCTAAACCTTGTAACACTCCCTGGAATTCAAGAGGACAAGGAACCAGGCCAGGAGAGTCCTATCCAGGATGACCTAGGGACGTGAGAGGGCAAAAAGCAACACTAGCAGAAGCAGCTGGGAGGAGATTGAAGTGGGGTAAAATGGGAGAGACAGGCATGCCGAACCAGTGGGAAACAGAAGGAAGGGAAAAAAATTGAGGGGGCAGAAGGCAGGATTTTTAAAGCTTTTCTTTGTGCTGTCCCTGTTCCGAGAGCAAGTGGAGAATTGGATTTTGCAACTGACACTGAGGTATTTTTAAACAGCTCCAAAATGACTAATTATAAGAGCAAAGCTTGTAATAGAGGATAGCTGGGAACATTCCAACCCTGCATTGTCTCTGCTCCCAAGCTGAGCTTGTTTAATTTACTTCAGAAGGAATATTTGAACACACAATGAATAGCAGGCCTCTCCAAATGCTCTGACTCCTTGTTTAGAACGCAAATTCATCTATACATGGATGCAACATACCTGCAAATCACTTGATGTACCTATTCAAACATGCACATGTCTATGCACACATGTATCAAGTTGCATTCTGCATGCATGAATCACCCATACAGAGTTGCACAACCTATGTACATATTATTTTCCGTATTTTATGCATATACTATACAGATGCACATACTTATACACACACCTTAGTATACATTCTAGAAACATATAGAGCCATTTTCCTCTAGCTGCCCCTTCCATAGTTGCCAGAAAACCTTAAGGAAAGACCTATTAGTACCTGAAGCTATATTAACCCCAACGAATAATGCTTTCAGCAGCCGTGATCTCTTTCGACAGCATGCCCTAGAATTTTTGGAAGGTGCAGAGAATTTGTAGAAATAATGATTATGGGGAAGGAAATGATGGGGGGATGGATCGGCTCAATTTCTACTAATAAGTGCTTCATAATAGCTCAAAAAAATCTCTGTCAGGCCTCAGCCTCTTTCGAAATGCAAATGAGCGAGGGTAAGCGGCAAAGCTTGAGGAGCACTGTGCGCAACACAGAGACAAGAGTAACATCCAGTCTGTGTCATTCCAAATGATATGGAAACAACGGAAGGCGTCCCGGCTGCGGATAATTACAGAAAAATGACAGCTTGGTAATAAGTTCTCATTGAGGGTTCTCTCACACAGGGAGACAGAGGCTGGTTTGACTGCCAGGATCCTCAGATTGTGTGCCCTCGGCATGAGTAAGCAGGTTGTGGAGAGGAATTTGGGGGAAGACTCTGAACAGGAAGATTTCAGCCTCTGAGCCTGACATTGTATTAACCTTGAAAAGTGTGTGGGTTCCTTGCCCGCATCTGCGGGGATGCCTGCTTTATTGGCTCTGGCCTGTGGTAGCCTCTAGACAAGATCCAGGACACCAGGCAGGTTCTCTAGCCAGCTGTCTCCGAGCGGGCCAAGCAGGGCTTCCCTGTAGATGTTCCTGGGTGACTTCTCAATCCGCAGTGCCGTCAGGGTAGACACAAACTCACAGAGTGCCTGTGGGAGTCTGTCAAGTTTATGGTTGAGTCAGGTGGGAAGCTTGGCATTATGGATGCAAATTATTAATTATGGAAGAATGAGGAGGAGGAATATTTAAAAATGGCCTTGACAGGCTGGATAGCTGCCTGGCAATGTTGAATGGTTTGGATTAACCTCCACTCACTCCTGAACATGCAAGACTCTGGGAGGGGGGCGCCATGTTGGACAAGATTAGCTCCATCCTGGAGTGTGACTCCATCCACAGAGAGGGCTCTTCTCCTAGGCCCCATCAACATCATGGGAACCCTCAGAGCACCTAAGCACATGCGACCCTCAACCACAGGGCTTGGCAGTTGTAGACCAAGCAACATGAAGCAGGTGGTGCGTACAGAAGTGAAGCTGCTACCCCGATCCCTGCCTTCCAAATGCACATAGCAGGTGGGCATTTTCTCCTGCCACTCTCTCTCTGTCCATGCCTTTTGTTGAGAGCAAGCCTGACAGGCTTGTTTTGACTTCTTGAAGCATATCTGTTTGACTATATATATATATATATTCTTTAAAGAAAAAGCCACTTAATTCATACCCCTTCTCTTGCCCTCTGCCATCAATAGACTAGACACAGATACTTAAATGTGGGTCCAAAGGAAATAGAAAGGACTTAGGCCTTGGGCATATGTCTTTATGAAATGAGGCAACAGAGATAAGGTGTCTCCTCGGTGAGGTACATAAATACAGGTTCTTTCCCTCTGTTCTTCTGTCCCGTTTCCTCGCTGAATAGTTGTGATGTGTACAGAAGGTAGTTTACGCTACCATCTTGACCCCTAGCCTAATGTTAGTTGATCCACGATGGTATCAGAGCAGCATTTCCTTTCTTTCCTGTAAAGTCCTCTGCTAAATACACACCTCTCTTCTTTGCTCCTGTGTGAGGGGGTGGAATTGACATCCCCAATCTTGAGAATAAGGAAAGGAAGCAGAGACCCCAATCAGTCAAGAGACCCTCGTGGTCACATCATGAGACTTACTAAGTCAAAGGAGAGAATCCACACCCAGCCCTGGCTGCTAACCTGAGGGCCCTGTCTGCACAGTAACACTTGGGCCCAGGGGAGGAGAGCAGGAGGGGGCATGAGGGACTCTGTCGGTGATAGGAACCTACTTTGCTATTCAAGGTCACCCATCCTCCTCTAGGATGGATGGAATCAAAGCCACATGCAAGGGAAGACGACTGGGCTGAGCAAAGACTTCCCATTCAGAGAATGAGGACTCCTGCCATGGCCTCTTTATCTTTCCTCCACAGTTCCCTTGCTCCATCAAGAAGCCTCCATCAAAATTTGGGTTCCTTTTTGCCTCATCCTTATATAAACAATTGGGTGAAGGACAAAGGAGGTAGCCAAGGTCCCTGAGTCCTTGTGAGTCTCTCTGTGAGCTGAACTAATCTGACCTCCATCTTCCATGTTGTCCTTTGGAAACCTGACATAGGAAAAAGAAAAAAAAAAAAAAACACTGAAAGCCCAAACTAGAAACCAGCCACATTTGAATAGCATAGATACCACGAATGACCATGACTTCATCTTGAATGGCTGTTCACGATACAGAGCAATGATTTTATTCTGGGTGAAAATGAGCAGCATTTGGTTGGTTTTAAGAATTTCTTTTGAAAAATAAAGATAGCCAAGCAGTTAAAAAGGATCCTTGTATATTTGACCTGGCTTCCCCAGTAATTATTCTAATTATTCTTGTATTATTTAGGCCAAGAGCCAAAGGTCCCGAGTGCATAGAAAGTTAATAGCGGACGTGAGGTGCGAAGGGGAGGGCAGGTCGGCATATGTTCATTAGAGTGTGCTTTCGCTTACGGGTTTTGCATCAAGCAAGCTGCAGGCGCCAATAATTTATCTTAAAGTCTATTTACTCAGTGCAACAGGGAAATAATAAATTGTCCTAATTCCCTTCTTAGCCCCAGAAGTGGCTGCTTCTTGCCTTCCTCCCCAGCAGCACCACTGAGGTCTGTGGTTCCTGGGGCACTGCAATAGGGGTAACCCCCAGATCAACTTGGAGGAGATGTCTTGGGGAAGCCTCATGGGCCCAACAGTCTTTGTGTTCATTAGCAAGTGTGTGAGTTTCCAGAAACTGCTGCTGTTGCTTCTGCTGCTTGATAGTTGGGAAAGTTGGATGGAGAATGGATTGTTCCAACTACTGAGGGCTTCTTGTTGCTGCTACAATGCACACAGTTGGATTTTTGGAAAGTCATCTGAAGAAAAATGTCACACCCACAAATTCTTACTGAATACCTTCTCCAAAGCATCCTAGGATTATATGGACGACTCCCGAAAGGCATATTGGAGAAAGGGTGACATGAGTAGCCTTGTCAACTCCTGTGAGTTCCAGTGTTTGGGGGGCTTTGTTTGAGGATGTTCAGAAGCCTCCACTGGCAACATCTAGAAAAACTCACAACCCCATCTTCTCTGGGTGAGTCTCAAGAGGTCACAGATTAAGGCAATAATATCCCTGAAAGAATCAAGGCAATGATCTCTCGGTCAATTTAGAGTAGAATAACTCCATATTCCTTATTTGCTGCTTGGCAAGGCAATGGTAGGGACCATGTGAAGGCCAAAATTTCCAGAACTGTGGTAAGAATTAGGCTGGAAAAACAGGCCTATGGCAAGGCAGGGGCTGTAGAAAGAACTTGTTCCATTCAATCCCACCTAAACCCAGCCATGTCTGTTGAGAAGTGTTGACGACTATGCAGTTGGCTGAGCCAAAGAAGCCACCAACCACCAAAAGGCTGAAGAGGACCTGGGTAAGCTGTTGGCTGCTGCGGCACTGGAGAAAGATACAAGGCAAGCTCCACAATCCCAAGCAAATGCTGAGATTTCTCCGAAGAACTCTTCATGCAGTCCTTCGTGAGTTAGAAAAGAAACATCAAAGGAAATACCTTAAGATGGGGCAGCTCCAGGCAACGAGGGTCAAGATGAGGGGCCTAAGTCAGAGCATCCCATGCTACGGATGCCTTCTTGTTAAGGGAATACCTCTTGGGCACCCTGTATGGGATGCTCTGCCAAGGTAACATCCACCTCTCGGAGTCGAATGGGTCACAGTCCGCATGAAATCTGTACCAGGTGTATTCTGCTGAAAGCAGTTCCCAAAATCTATTTGTTCCAGAAGCTTTCATGTAGCAATATTGAAAGCAGTACTTTCTTAGACTCACATATCTACCAACAAGTCCCCCACAAAAATTCCTAATTGCCTGGTAATGAGCGATGGTCAGGAGGGTGACGAGCCATGGGGGGAGCCTGAAGAATCTGGCTAGCCCAACTTGGGGTCTAGTGCACTGGTAGGTTAGTTATTCTATCACTCATCTGACTGGGACTGGGGAAAAGAGAGCTCTTCACTCCTGGGACCCAGCCCTTCCATGCTACCCAACTGGTAACAAGTTCTCTGGATTTGTGGCTTTATTTGCTCTTTTGTGTCTGGAGCAGAGGTCCACACAAACCAGCAAGCTAGTGTAATGGGGAGAGATTCTACTCCAGGCTAACCTGACAGCCTGCTTTGTTGCCAGCCTAGGATTCCAAGACTCACACTCACTCATTTTGAGCAATGTGTTGTGCAGATGACCTGCCCACAGCAGCCTTTCCCAGAATGTCTTCTTTAATCAGAATTCTGCTCCAAACAGCCCAGCTGATCAAGTGAAGTGGCCTTTCCACACACTATTGACGATCTGTCTCATGCATTATCTCATAAGTTTCCTTCTATTTTCTCTCCCAACCTAGAGAGTCCTCTGTTTGAGCCATAGCTGCTCAATGTGTTTGGATTTGCCACAAATATGCACTTCACTCCTCCTGCCCAGCTTGCCTCAAAATTGGAGAGAGAAACATGAAAATGGAGAAAACTCAGGAATAAAAAGAGGTATCAAAATAACTTGTCTCTTCTCTGACTATAACTTATGTGGACCATGGGGAAATGGGATATTATTTCTCAAGGCAGTTGTCCTTAGAGACTCTGAAATTGGTACAGATCTACAAGCCTAGAAAGGAATGAAAAAGGAGAGAGAAAAAGAAAATGTCAGTTTAGGGCTGGACATCCCTGGGTGAACCGCATGGTCACAGCCATTATCATTGTCTGTGAAATTAAAGAATAGGAAAGTCACCTCAGGTGGAAAATACAGGTATTTATCATAGGCTCTGAAATGACCTCAACAAATAACTATAATTCCCAACCCCTACTCTGTTTTATGTAGCTTTTGCAGATAGATTTTGGAGTTAATTTCAACGTGAACTTGACAAAAAGTGTTTCTGAGTGAAGGAATCCACGGGCTTTCATTGTCTCTATAAAATGTAGACATTCCTGGCCAGTCTCTACACATCCAGTGAACTCGAACACTCAGTATTCTAATCTATGAAAAGGAGCCAGAGTGGAAGCCTGGACCCATGGGAGTCAGCTCTGTCCTCAGAGAGTGGACTGATGCTTATCCACTCCTTACAGCTTCAGACAGGCAAGAGCCCAAGACCAGCACACGGGTACCTCATAACTTAACCAGAAAAACTGTCTAAATCTGAACTGTGGATACGACACAGATACTAAAAGCAATCGCTGCTCTTGTAGTAGACCCAGATTTGGCTCCCAGGACCCACATTAGATCATTCGTGATTATCTGTAATTCAAGTTCCAGGGGATCCGATACCCTCTTCTAGCCTCTACCGGCACCTGAGCACCTGTGATATAAATACAGACCAGTAGGCACATGCATGCACGTGTTTGAGGGTAGGGAAGCTGGTAAAGACCAAAGCAGAAAAGCTAGAAAGAGTGCCCTGGCCTTGGCCATGAGGTACAGAGAGGAAACAGCAGTAAAAGTTTTGATGAAGATCTTAGAGGGTTCCAAGGAGCCAGAGGTATCATTACTGTATAGATCTCCACAGGGAAAGGGTGAGTTAGCTCATATGTGTGGCCATTTCTCATCCCATGAAGAGTGCAGATTTGCAAAAGAGAGTCAAAATCTGAAGCTTGCAGCTGACCACAGCAGAATGTATTAATTCAATCATACGCAACAATTAAATCTGTCCCATTGAAAATTGCCTGGAAATAGGTCAGACCAAAGGTTTGAAGGCATCTTTCATCAAATGTGCTGAAGGTGCTTGCAGATCAGAGGGGTAGCTCTCATCACTCTACCTCACCTCACTCAACAGTACTACGAGAGACTCAAATCCATGGGGCTGAGCACTGTGATGAGGCACTAAGCTATTAGAATTCAGTCCTACAGGATGGCAAAGTCAGGATGAGGAAAATGTTCCTTCGGCTTAGGTCAGATGTGCATGAATTTTACCTTGTGATAAATTTAAACAATGTTTTCAAAATAAATTTAACTATCCCATCGCTGGCAGAGCAGGGCTGCTAGAAAGGGCTGGCTAGGGCTGTATACTAAGTTTCTTTGTCATAAAAGGAAGAAACGTGTATGGAGAGCCACATGTACATTGCTTAGGTAATTCTTATCTCTGGGTTATAAGAAGGGTCTCTACGTATGAAACCGAAGCACAAAAACTCAGCCAGGGAGTATGTTGTTCAAAACTGGCCTTCCACTCATCCCTTTAATGCAGTAGCTATGATGAGTATCATTCCTATAGTGGACAAGTCAACAAAAGCAATTGAAAGAGTATTAATATTTTAGATTTAAAGTGAAGTTTATAGGCAGCCATCAGTGACTTTCAAGAACTTCTTTCCCTCTTTTTGGATTCTCTGATGACTTAGGATGTTTTCAACAGTGTTCTAGACTGATACCACAAACTGAGGAAGGACCAGAGGGGTTTTAGTAAAGTCTAGAAAGCAGCAGCTCTCCAAGCCTGAGAGCATGTATGAGCCGCCCATTCTAACCCATGAATGTGTTCTTTCTTCCTCTCTAACAACAGGAAGACCCACCAGAAATAGGCCTGAATTTTAAAGTGAGTCCACCCTGAACGAATGGGTTCCATCACTTAAGCACCGAAATTATTCTCCAGTGATGCCTCACTAATTCCTTTCCAAGATATACTTCCAAGAATCTCCCCCACTACACCCCCCAAAGCAATACAATCCTAAGGCTAGGTAAAAGGTAATAACCATCATAGGTCCCTAAGTACCGTCTACCTTCCTCTTGACTAATAACTACCCTACCTTAAGCGGGGATATACTCTGAGACTATAAAAAGAAATTTGTCCACCTATAATTCCAGCACTCAGGAAACTAAGGCAGAAGGATCGCGAGTTTAGGACCAGCTCAGGCTGCATAGCAAGACTGTCTTACACACACATACATACATACATACATACATACATACATACAATGAATGCATGTATACATACATACATATATATGTATATGTATATGTATATGTATATGTATATGTATATGTATATGTATATGTATATGTATATGTATATGTATATGTATATGTATATGTATATGTATACATACGTACTTTCTTAGTGAGAAAATGTTGTGATCTTACAGCAAAGAATCCAATCACAAGCATCAGTCACAAACAAAAGCCAAAACGAAGCCCCTTGTCTTGTGCCATAGTTTTGTGTTTTGGAAAAGATTCTCAGAAATCCAAGGGCAGAATTTAAGGTGAACTGTGGTCTGTGCTAAGCAGGTGAAGGATGCTGCTGTTAGAGGCCATAAACATCAAGGGGCCAAGGGTTTTCTTCACACTGCTCAGCCGTCACGGGCTTTGAATGCAGTGTTAAAATGGTGATAGGAAATGTCCAAGGGGAGATGAGAAGATGAGGTTCTAAGAGCATCACTAACTCTCCTGTGTATCGCCAGAGCCAGATCTGGCTTTACTGTGGAGGAGGTCAGAGCCACCCTCACCTCAGGTTCCCGTTACTGTATGCCAGGTCTGGAGTGGTCCCAGGAAGCTCTTCTGCTTGAAGCACATGACATGCACCCCTCCTTTCTCCTTCTCTCCTAGTGCATTGGAGCCGGTATTCCCAGGGCTAACTAAAACATCTCACGCTATCTAGCGAGGACAAAGTCATTTGGGTATCTTCCCTGGAAATCCTGGAAGCTGAGTGGGACCATTACATAGAGGTGAAGTCAGTCCTGTTCAATAGCCTTTGTAGCACACCACATTGTCCCTCATCTCAAAAATAGATGGCTCAAGCATTGGGTACTACAGAGTATCCCCCAGAGCTCCAGAAAACATTGATTGGGAGTCTTACCACAGCCACATGCCAATAGGGGCCCTCTTAATCCTGCCTTTTAAGGGTGTGACAAGCAAGTCACGATGACTTTCTATATCTAAGTCGCCACCCTACACTGTAGCCCATGTAGAACAAGGTACCTGCAAATCAGTGACGGTAATTTGTCAAGTTCATACACATCACACCGAAGAAAGGGAAAGTGCGAGGCATGTAGCACGAATGCAAGTGCAATGTGGAGCTGGAGAGCTCGGGGTGAATTATCTCTTTGATAATCACCCTCCTGTGTGCGCTGTCTGATAGGGCTGCACCCTCACCTTGCCTACGCTGTATCCTGACCATCAGAATATCTATCTGCTTACGCATTAAACTGGGCAATTACAGCTGCTGAGTCACCATAACTTTTGTGGTTTTGTATGACAACCACAATGTTATGATAACAACTTTTTTTTTTACCCCAACCAAGATCCTTCTTTATATGTAAATTTATGCTAGAATTATGTATTTAAAATTAGTTTCTATGAGTCATGAATATCAGGTTTGGCTGGGCTTATTTTTCCACTGTTGCCTTTTAAGGTTCACATTCAAAAGGGCACAGAGATGGTGGAAAACAGGAGAGACGATTGCTCAAGAGACAGAGACATCTATCTCACCCCCCCCATCCACCTGACATTCATGAAGGCACGCGAAACCCAGGAGTCCTTCCTCCTTCTCAGGAACAGGACAGGATCTAAGTGCTTGGCAAGTGTTCGCAGGGTTGGGAGGGTGGCTGCTCTTTGAAGCAAGAAGCGAATACCTGACATGAGGACCACAGAAAGCAACAGCCCCTCATAGCCATGTGGCATCATGTGTTGCTGTTGTCCTTCAGCTGTTGTTTTATGGCTCTGATAAGGGAAGGCAGGGAGTGAGGAGAGGGACTTGCAAGAGGATTTGGTGAGAGACCATCTCATGCATATTGATGAACACATCGGTTTCACATTAGCATCTGGTGGAACATTTCATGGGCCTGAAACCAGATTAAGAAAATCTTGTCCAGGCCACACACCACTATTTTCTCTCCAAACTTTGGTTTGAGTCTTGGAGTCACAGGCACAAAGCAGCTTTGAAAACTGTTCTCTCTCTCTCTCTCTCTCTCTCTCTCTCTCTCTCTCTCTCTCTCTCTCTCTCTCTCTGCTTCTGGTGTCCCACTGACTTCAGAAGCCATCTTAGCATAGACAAATGCCATGATTATGGCTCCTTGAGATTCAAGGACAGGCGACTAGACCAGGCTGTCACATTGAATCTTATCATCCATACCAAATTTTCATAGTTCAGGGTTGCCTTGGGGGGGGAGGGCATTGTTCAAAAACATCTGCACTAGGAAAAGTCTAAGCATTGCTAATACTTCCCTCCTCCCAGATTTCTAAGGCAAGTATTAAAGGAAAGAGAAAAGAATGGGGGAGCCTGGCTCTCCTTAGTAGAGGAGTGAGTGAGGGATTGGATCAATTAATGCTGTCTGTGTCCCATATGTTCTCACTAGCCATTCTCTGCATCAGGGTTGAGGGAGTCTAGCCATGCCTTGGATGTTCAGCTGTTGAAACTGATGGTGACAAATGCCACATTCCATGAAAAAACCAAGTCAAATTCTTCTGATTGAAAAGATGTGTGAATGACTCCTTGAAGCTTTCTTGCTGTGACCTGACAAACGCTTCTAAAACCAAAGGCAGTGGCAGCAACCAGAGGAACCAGGACAGAGTCAGACTGGTCCTGGGGACCAGGAGGGGAAGGTGAAAGTGAAAGGGACTCGACAAGAAAGCATTGGTCACTATGGCAGTGCTTCCGATATACTATGGAAGGAACTCCCATCTCAGCTGCCAGATGTTTTCCAGAGATGACCCAGAGCTACTCCTGGAGCCAGAACTCTTACACTAAGAGCAGGGGCTATCTCCGACTGAATCCAGCAGATCTGAAGAAGGCCTACCATAGTGCATCAGAATGAAGCATCTCTGCCTACACAAGGGAAATGCCCCAAATCCATGGTACCTTCTTTCACCTTCTTAGTATGGCACAACTGGCTCATCTTGGAACTAGTCTGCATGGAGTTTAGGCTCACTGAACAAAAATGCTGTCTGGTCTCAGGTGGCAGATGGGATTGCACAAAGGTGGCCCATTTATAGTGGAAGCTCTCCTGTCAGAGGAGAATAAGTTTCCTGGAGTCATCTGTAAATTTTAGCACCCTAAAAGTGACCCTATAGCCACAAGACCATGCTCAAAAATTCCATGTGGCCCTACTTGGCCTCCATGATTTCTCTTTCCCATTTACACATTGGAAGAAGACATTAGAAATGACGCTCTAAATATTTGTTCTTATTTGGTGGTTGGAATTTTCAGTGCTGGGGTTAGACTCAAGGCTTTGTGCTACTAGACAAGTATTCTATCACTAAACTTTGTATTAGTCTTATTTCAGTTTTTGGGATGAGTTTCTGGAAGCTGCCCAGGCTGACCTTGAACTTCCAGTGCTCCTGCTTCAGCCTTCTGAGCAGCAGGGATTACAGGCTACCTGAAGTGTTAAGATGTCAAATACCTCCTCTATTGGACTTAGATTTACTTAGTGTGGCTTGCTCAAGGCCAAAGGGCAGGAGCTCTGGGCAATTCAGAATTATCTGTCCTGTTCTATATAAAGGTGTTCTAAATTGTAGCTCTTATCTCTTGGGGTTGGGGTTGGTTCACAGAGAGGAACAATCTTGCTTATCCGTGCTAAGGTATTGAATCCTGATCAGCTTTTACAAGGTGTCTGGGAGTTCAGGCTGAGCTGATCCCATGAAAGAAGGAAGAATAGAATCTGAGAGTCCAATAACTCTTGGCAGACAGCTGAGCTGCCCAAAACCAGGCATGAGAGGCCACTTCCTTAAGCACACCACCAGCTGCAAGCTCTCCCAGGACAAGAAGCACACAATTCTGAGTACAGTTTTCTGAGGCTGTGCTGTCTGCTCTCGTCCACTGTCCACTGTCCACTGCCACACAGCAAGTCAACAAGGCTGTGGTCAAGTAGCCTTCCGACTGTCTAGAAGACACAGGAGTCTCTTCACATTTGTGAAGAAAGATATCCTCCGGAAGTGAAGTCTAGCATAAATTTTTGTTAAGCATTCAAGAAAGTTCGGTGGACTTCTGTGAGAAGAGCCAAAAACTTCTATGGGATGGCTGGGCAGATCAGTGGCGGGGGGATGAAGACAGGGTCTCATTCTGTTATCTGCAGCAGGAGATAACTTTCAGGGACACTGAAGCAGGTAAAACTGGATCCTTAACTTTAATGCAGAAATGAATGTGCAGGTGCTCACTATGAAGTGAGAGTTTATAAAAACAGAAAGTGGCTCAGAAACAAGGAAACAGGCCAGCATATGTGTGTATAGCTTCTTGGGGAACGATCACAGTGAGGTGTCATAGCGTGCACCATAGGTACCATATATGTGGCTCTCCAGTCACATCTCAAAGTTTCTAAGAAACTTTGTGTGTGTGTGTGTGTGTGTGTGTGTGTGTGTGTCTGTGTGTCTGTGTGTCTGTGTGTCTGTGTGTTTAATAAGTAAGGGTGACTTAGGCAGAGTGCCTTAGTTTGAGGCTATGTTCTGATAAAACTGAGAGCCACTAGGATACAAAAGTGGTTTAGGTCATATCTTTTTTTACTGAAAATGGGCTTTCTGGTGAGACTCCTAGAAAAATCTTAGGTTTATGCTAGGAAAAGAGAGATGCCTTCAACAGATTTTAGCTATATTAGGATTCTTGATTCTTCACTTCAACTTCCTCTCAGGTGCTTAATTCCCCACCCCCCTTGCCCCCACCTCCCACCCCCAGCCCCTGCTCAGTCACAGCTCTACTCTGAAGAGCAAGCTTCATGTGCAGCAGCAGCAGCAACATTCCCTAATTAGACAACAAGTTCTACCATTGTTGACAATTCCTTTGGCCAAGCTTCACTTTCCATTAAAAACAACATCTGCAATGACATGAATCTGCCCCCTCAACATTTTAAATAACCAACTCTCAAGCACAGTATTTTGGTAGGAGACTATCGAACACCCCAAAGACTTTTACCATTTTTTTTTTTTTTTTGGCCAATATTTTCATCCCTTGCTGGTCATACACTTAAAAGTTTGAAATAGAATTTTGACTCCTACCATTTTTTTTCCCTTTTATGTTCCAAGAAATATTGATTTAAAAAAAATCCTCTGGGGTTTTAATGGACCTTGAAATTAACATGGCTTTTATTTCTTCTCTATAACACTATTATTGATGATGTCACTGTGTCTCACAGAAAAGTCACCAGCTGATGACTGTCATTCAGAGTCTAGGCTCCGGGGAGAGGACCCTTTGCTGTGTTTGCTCTTTAGGAGGTTCTCCTGCCTGTAAGGAATGACCTGCTTCAGAGAGTCAGTGGCTTGCAAACAACATTTTTTTTTCCAGTCTAAGCTAGAATACCTTCTCAAACTACAACAGGATGCCTCAGCCATGAGTCTATATATGGACAGGATCGCTCCCTGTCTGAAACATGTCAAGCATTCAGATATTCAGCAACCAACAGACAGCACAACCTATAAGCAGCTCATTCAATGCCACAGGTGTTTATTAGATGCCAAATAGGTGGCACTTTGTGGGTGGAGCTAGGGAAGAAGCAGATACAGAGGGCAGGGCAGACATGCAAATGAGTAGATCAGCAGGGCTTCTCCACCCAGCTCTCAGCCAGCAGCAAGTTCTTACAGGTCCCTATAAGCTTCCTGCCCTTAGGGAGGAGGCCTCAGGAATGGGGTCTGCCTCCTCCAGAGAGGTCAGAGGGGAGAGGGAAGAAGAATTCAGAGGGATGAGCAGCTGGAAATTGATCACCACCCTTTGGGAAGGGAGAGTAGGGCCTGGTGGGGATACTCCACTGCAGAAGGAAGAATTAAGGTAATGAAACTGTGGAAGACACCAGCAGGTGTCTTCTATTTTCTAAGGCCAAACATCTATCCAACTGGCAGGCCCCAAGACTCAGAGTCCCTGCTCCTCCAGCCTCATCTAATCCCCATTACTCAGTTTAAAAGCCTCCGGCCTGCAGGCCCCACACAGTTCGGTAGAGCCATCACGTTTGTTCTCTCTGTTGGCTATCTAAAGGCCTGGCTCTCTTTGGCCCTAACCATACTATCCCCAGGTGGCACCCAAACCCCCGTCACTCTCTTCTTCACCCTGGCCAGCCTTCTCCCACTTTCAGGCTTAGGTCTGAGACACTGATCCCACCTGTAGGAGATCTGAATTTCCTCAGAACTGTGAGTCTGCCTAAAGCTCCGGGAAGAACTGACCCATGACCACCCACACATACAGAGCCTAGATCTAAACAGACAAAGACAATTGTCTAATCAGTGTCAAGATGGGTAGCTGGTGGTTGCTGGTCAAACCAACATTCACGGAGGCAGCCATGATCAAAATTAAGCCTGGGGGTGTGGAGGGGAGAAGAGAGCTTTGCTTGGGGGTCCTCTTCTCTCTCTCTCCTACCAACCCATGGAAGATGTGAGTTCTATATTGCCCTGCTGACAAGACCTCCTGTCTTAATCAGTGTTCTATTGCTGTGAAGAGACACTGTGACCAAGGCAACTCTTAGAAAAGAAAGAATTTAATTGGGGTTTGCTTACAGTTTTAAAGGCTTAACATGTTTATCAGCATGGTGAGAAGCAGGGCTCTGCATCCGGATCTGCAGGCAGCAGGAAGACAGAGGGAGCCACTGAGTCTAGCTTGGGCTTCTACAACTTCAAAGCCACACCTATTCACATACTTCCTCAATCAAACAAGGCCACACCAGCTCCAACAAGGCCACACTTCCTAATTGCTGTCAACTAGTGCAACCCCCTAATGGCCCAACATTCAGATATATGAACCTATGGAGGCTATTCTTATCCAAGCCACCATCCCTCCTAAGCCAGAGAGACTCTGAGTCCAGTCACCCTTCCCTCACACTCCCAATTAAGAAAAGATGAATCCATGGTAAGAGGAAGCACCTTGGAGGTTAGAGGTCAAAATAGTACTAGTAATAGTAACAGAGTCAACCCAGGTGTTCCAGACCCTTGACCACAGGATACTATGTATCTTTCAGAAGTTCATGGGTTTTTGAATCTTAGAGCCCAGGGTGGCAGTGTTTGGAAGTGGGGCTCAAGAGGAAGCCAGGAGGATGCTTGTGTCTTCAACGTAATGAAATCATTGTAGGGGAGGGCTAACTGCCTGGACTTTGTGATCAAGGAAAGCTCTCCCTCTCTCCAGTGTGTATGCCCTTGAGTTAATGCAATGTGACAGCCTCAGCCATGTTCTGACACAGAAGATACCATACCAGTGCCAGCCCATTCCCTTGAGTGACCTGCTCTTTAGAGTAAGGAACTAAATAAGCTTATGTCCTTTATAAGTGACCCAGTCTAGGTCATTCTGTTATAGCAACTGAAAATGAGCCAGGACAACCACTCCTTACACTGATGTGAATTCTGTATCCACTATCTAACCTTCATATGGCCCTGGAGAAAACTCCTCTCACCTACCAAGGTTTGACCCCTGGCCACCAACTCTTTTAAAAGCTAGATCCCCACAGATGATCCCCTCCATAGGGAAATGTTTCCTAAGACAAATGTCTGGGTGAGGCTGCCTTGGGCAGATGCAGAGGAGGGATGGTGCAGAGGTCACTGGGGACATGCTGTGGGCTGGCTGCAATGTCTTGCACTAGTCCTGCTTCTCAAAGTAAGGGCATCTTCAGCTTGAAGCTGGCCTCTTGCAATCAAGCTCTCTGGCCAGCTCTCTTAGCCCACAGAGGGACATGGCTTAGAGCCAGAACTCACATGCCAGCAGGATGAGAAGGAACTGGGATCCAGGGAGGAGGGGCTTCCCACAGATGACAGCCTTGTTCCAGGCATCAGCCATATTGATGGGTCTACAGGGTAGAGGACTCCTGTGGGGGGCCTGCATCTTTTATTAATCACAGAGATGTACAGTTGTGGGGTCCCCTTTTTGAGGGCAGCCAGAACCTAGAGAAATACCTCCCCCAGAATGTAGAAATTTTGAGGAGAATTGAATCCAGAAAGCATATACCACCCAGGTTGCTGCCACCCTCTCCATCCCTCTGGAGAGAGTTGTAGAGTTCTGTATGAGTTGGTCTCAGAGCCTGCCTTCTTCAAGCCCAGAGCAACCCGTTTCTCCCTGCACCTCCAGCTATCCCTGCCCTGACTCACCCACACAAGGGCTAGGAGGACCATGCAGGCCACCCTGGGATGTCCCTTTCTCTATAGCCTCAAGAGTCAGATGAAGAACTGCTGTGAATTAGGCAGTGCACTTGTGGGCCTGAGACTGAGCAGACCCAAGAAATGATGGCCAGGTAATTCCTTTGTAGCAGAGGTATATTGATTCCTGTCCTGTCCCAGAAAAACTATACAATCCCTCTTTCCTCAGTGTCTTTACTATGTGTCCTGAGATAAAGGTGGAAAGAGGGGTCCTGGTTAAGTTCTCAGGACTACCTTATCTGGTTGGCTCCCTCCTCAGATCCTGAGTAGAAGTGTATGCTGGCTCAGATCCCAGAAGAGCAGCCCATCCTAGACAGCTTGGCTGCCTTCAAGGCATCATCAAGAGACATCAACCAGATGTGTACATGTGCACCTCTGCATCCATGGGGGATTTATCTTGAGAACAACATCAAAACCCTGTCTTCTGCTCCTGTGGTCCCTTGGCTGCCCTACAAAATCTTCCTCATTATCTACCCCATACCTCTAGAAGACAAATGCCCCTGTGACCTTGGCTCCCAAACCTTGACAAAAGAAGGTTCTACGGATCTGAGGTCCAGTCAGCAACCTTCTCTCAGCCACAGCCTGCTGGGATGCAGGCCTACCCAAGGAGAGCTGTCTGAAATGAGGCCTCTTTGCAGAACTCTCTGGGGACATGCCAACCAGGGTGGGGCATGGCAGGTGAAGGACAGGTCATCTAGACTTGATCCAGACCTGGAATCTGATTAGCTTCTGAATCTTAGTGCCAGGTAGAGACCAAGCTGATGATAGCTATGCCCAATGGTCCTGCCCCCTCATTGATGATTTCTGTGGGGCTTGTGAGTGTCTTGATATTGAATGGTGGTAGAACTTTCTACCTTATTCACTGGGATGCCTTAAGATAAAGAGTACATAAGGTTCGCCACGTGGAGGAAACATCCCTTTGTACATCATCTAAACTTAGAAATGAGGTCAAGGAGAAGACTAGGACAATCTCCATGAGTTTGGTCAGCTATTCCCTTGTTCCTTTTTCCCGTGTAGCTCTAGAAGGAAAAGTCTTTCAAACTAGATTGCCTAGTGGCTCACCGAGACTGAATGGCCAACTGTGGAGCCTGCATGGGACTGACCTAGGCCCTCTGAAGAGATGTTACAGTTGTAAAGCTTGATTTTCTTGTGAGACTCCTAATAGTGGGAACGGGGACTGTCTCTGTCTCTGTTGTATGCTTTTAGGGCACTTTGCTCCTACTGGGTTGCCTCCTCCAGCCTTAATAGGAGAGGAGGTACCCAGTCTTACTGCAACTTGGCCTGCAGTGGCTTGTTGATATCCATTAGAGGCCTGCCATCTTCTGAAGAGAAATGGAGAAGTAGACAGGGGTGATAGAGAAAGGACTGGGAGGAGAGGAGGGAGGGAAAGCTGCAGTCCAGATGTAATAAGAAAGAAAAAAGGAAAGGAAGAAGGGAGGAAAAAGAAAGAAAAAAGAGAAAGAGCAGAATAAAGGAAGGAAGAAAAGAAGAAAGGAAAAGAAAATGCATGCTATCTTGTCAGGAAAGAAAACACATTTCCTACACAGGCTAGTTCTGGGCAGAGTGCTTGGGAGTCTCTAGTCAAGTTGAAGAGTCTTCTATAGCCACAGAGGGAAGGCTGCACCCCACCAGATACTTCAGGAGAAGGCACACCCTGAAACAGACTGGGTAAGATATCCCAGAGAGTCGGGAGCTTTGGGTTAAGCATCATGGGAGCAAGTCCATGCAGAGCTGGGGAGGGGGAGGGGCTGCGTTGCCTTTTCATGTCACAGGTATTCTAGATGGTAGCTCCCTAAGAGGCTAAAGGACTGGTTGGTTGGTCACAGCAATATGGCTGCTTCTGATGCCTGAGTCTCTTGGAGGCAGGAGGGTATGCTGAGCTGTCCCAGTTGATGGAAGGCCCTGCTTTGAACTTGGGCGTCAGTGTATTGCGTAGGGGCCTTGGGAGGGACCATGGTTCAGTGGTTACGATTGTCCACCTGAGAGGTGGCTGGACTTCTCAGCCACAGTTTGTTAAATTTGCAAATGCCCTCTGGGAACCATCTGGAGGAGAGGTCTATAAACGTAATGTCCGGATTATGAAGGGAGTAATGGCAGAATTTCCACTTGCTTTGAACCCACTGACCTCAGCTCGGCTTACTATATTCACAGTCTTACCAGAAAGGGTAGAGGTGGCTGAACAGGACAAGTGTCATTGCCCTGTGCCCCCTACAGCCTTGGGGGTGGGGCTGATTTCAGCTCGGCCTCTCAGATCCCCATGAGCCATGCTGTACACAGAGAGAAGCTGGTGACAGAGGCCGAGATGTGGAGGGGAGAGCTAGCCTGGGCTCAGTTAAAATTCTGAATTCCTGAGGAGAAACGCTGGAAGGGCAAGTCACCTTTCAGAAATTTAGGAATTGGCTAGCCTATATATCTGTGATCACAATAAGAGGTCCCTTCCCTCTGTAAAGTTTCCCAAGATAGTATTTGCATGGAAAGTTCAGAAAGCTTGTTAGCCAGCTATAGGAGCAAATGTGACCTCTGAGGGTCTGAGGGTCCCCACTAAGGGTTCCAAATTCCCCAGACACAGCTGCTGCCCTCTCAGTTTATCCCCAGGACCACACCTTCTACCCTGGACAGGTTGGAGGTCTACCTGGTTTACACTCGCACAAGCTAGTTCTGCCAGCTCCAGAACCCAGGTCTAGAGGATTGCCTGGGGTGCCAGTTGTCACACAGAGGGAAGATGCAGCAACGTAACCCAGGAGATTCACCCTGGCAAAGCCAGGGAAATGACGAAGTCCTGTGAGTGCTTTCCCAACTAAGCAGAAAACGGGGTGAGTTGCTGAACGAACGAACGTCCTTGACTACGCAGCACTTATATAAAATATGCATGCCGGTGGAGATGTTTTCCCTAACAATGCTCTGGGAAATTACATTAAATTTCAAAATGATCCCCTGCTTTCCCCGCATTGCCCACAGAGACTGACACCAACAGCGCCATTAAGCAGAGGTAAAGTAGCCGTCTTGTTACTGCTGCCTTTACGAGAGCCAGGGATCAAATATTTTTTCACAGTTTTATGTGGATAGTTTCATGAAAATTGATCAGGTCTAAAAAGTCACAGTCCAAATGAAGCTAAGGTTAAAGATAATTTATACATGATATTCCTAATTTTATTCCGAGCCCTTTTATTACTATGCAGGCCTTTATGACTTTAAAGAAAATGTCAGTAGCGGCAAATGACATTGTACTGAATAATCTCGTTATGAGGGACGAGACATTTAAAACTATTCTGAGCTGGTGTCGCTGAGTTCTGCTGAACGCACATTTTCCCTGAGCCTGGCTCTCCAAAATTCCCCGCCTTGGTTTTAAACCCTTTCGGGGTGGACTACCTCATGGAGTTCCCACTTGTACTCTCCCCAAGCTGTCTTGAGATTTAAACTTTTTCTTGGATTTCCGTTTTCATTCACCTGCAGGAGACAGAAACGCAGTGCCATTAGCAAATCATATTCTTAGTGCAGGCCTGAATCCTGTTCATATGGCTTGCCCTGCATCCCAGCAATGACTACAGTCTGCTCTTCTGGCCATGGGAGACCAGGTCTAAACTCAGGCAGGCAGTGTCTGCAACTCGAAGACTCCAAGTGTCCCTCAGATCCTTACCGTGTCTAAACTCACAGATGCTTGCAAACTGGCTTCTCACTGGAGACTTACCTTTTACATATTTCTTAGAAGGGTAAATAATAAGGAGGGTCACCTATGGAGATAGGCTAGCATGGCATATGACTGTGCCACCCTCTGTCTAAGACCTAACTCTCATCACAGCATAGGGTGCTGAGCCCCAGGTACAACCAAATAAAGCCAGCGTTCCAAAAGAAATAACGATAACTAGGCTTCACTGCAGTTCCTGCCCCTCGGGCTAGGGCAAGAGAGCTCATGTATGCAAAGACTACTTGGTTGTGGCTTTTTCTTGGGTACCATCTAACCCTGGGACGGCATCTTCTCCCTCCTGCACTGTGATTCCTCCGGTCAGCAATGCTGCACACTGTTGCATAGGAACAGGTTGACTACCAGTCAATCAAGTGGACTGACAGTGGCATGAAGGTAAAGACAGGTCCCTGCACATTCACTGTCACTCACACCAGGTCTCACTCCAATCTAACAACCCGTAAGACAGGGGAGAACATTTCCTCATCTCCCAGTGAGGAAGGCATAGCTCAGGGAGCTTCAGGGAGCCCATGTGAAAGGAACTCTGAAAGGAAGCTGAGGACATCTGTCACCAGATCAATGCAAGTAACAGCAGATACAGTGTGCCACAGAAGTTCCCAGCTATCTCCAAAGAAAATTGTGGTACCCAAGCCATAGCTTCTCTCGAAGCAGAGTCAGTCCCAACCACTTTCTACAGTTGACAGATAACAGGGAGGAGAATCCCTGGCAGGATTCAGCCACCTTATCAGAATTGTCGCCTGGGAACAGGGTGAAGATGGTAAAATGTCTTTGTCCAAAGGGATGGAGATTTCTGTCTCTGCTTGCCTCTCACTGAGACTGTGAGTGTCAAACTTGGCAAGACAATTCAGTCAGCAGGCACATTAAGTGGTCCCCAGAAAAGCTAGGGGAAGCACAACTCAAACACATGCATGTACAAATGTGCACGCACACACACACACACACACACACACACAGGCACGCACACACACACACATGCATGCACACACACACACGCACGCACGCACACACACACGCACACACACAGGCATGCACATACACATGCATGCACGCACACACAGGCCTCCGGATGGCTGGTACACATGTGCTCTTTAACTGCTTGTGGTGGAGGGTATGAGAGTCAGATTGGGGCTACAGATTCCAAATGGAGTCTCTTGCTTTGGTCTCTTGTTTGACCAAAACTGTTTCGCTTGGTCCACCTTTTAGGGACACTTGTAGAGGTGAGAGGCATTCCATTTCCTGAAGTATACAGGTCTTGTGTGAAGAAAAGAGATGGGGACCTTAAGGTTATCTCCTGAGACTCGCAGAGGACCCTTTGGGCCCCCAGACGTTTGTGTGGAAGTTTGCTTGCACTACCAATTGGTATTGCGTCCCTGGTGAGTTGAAGAGGCGCTGAGGCACCTGAGGCATCTGAGTAGGAAATCAGAGGTCTTCTTGGGAAAACCACATCCTGGATGTTAATTTCCTTTTCCACCAACAAAGTGGAAGACCAATTAAAGGCAGAGAGTGATTCTGCCAGGGATACCCCCACTCCTCAGAACTTCTTCTCTCCCCACCCCCACGCTCCATCTTGCTGGACCGATGATGGGATTTGCCTCATCAAAAATGTGCTGTGAAGTCCCCTTCGCATCATCGATCGGCTCTACGAGGCCATCCTCCGACACATCCGCAGATGCTGCGCGCGTCTAGCAGAGACTCGGGATCCAGGGCCAAATAGGAAGGGAAAGAAATTAACGGATGCTTCAAAACCTGGCAGGAAATGTAAATGCCAGTGCTTTTCTGGGGCAGGCCCCACTGGAGCCCCTCTGCTCCAGCTGGACTGTCCTCCTGCCCAGTTCCTGTCTGGCCTTGGCTCTCTTGTACATGCATTCAGCAGCGGTGACTCACATTCGTTTCCTGGGCCTGAGCACCTAGCACTGGGGAGGGGAGAAGTCTTCTCTATCCAGGCTCTTCCTTCTAATCGGCTCGACCCCTGCATGGGGCAAGGAGAATCCTTTCCATCCTGGGAAATGGGCTGTCAAACAGGCTCCTGGGGGCTCAGACTGGCAGTGCTGCCCACCAAACACAGAGTGATGATATGGCCAGCCCAGAGGGATGCAGCCGCTTTCTAGTGTTGCTATGTGAAATGTGCTTTGCCACTCTAGCAGTGGGTTTGGGCCACAGAGGCACAGACAGCATCATTGGCTTCTGAACCATGAGAAGCTCCCTGCATTTGATCATTGGGTGAGTGTCCAGAATCTCACAGCACTTCCTTTTAACCAATAGCTTTGCAAGCACAGCTTTCCTGCCATTTAACACATGAAAGTGTGGACATTTGTGGGGGGAAAGGGGTCTCCATTCTCCAAATTAAAAAATAAAATAAAATCTAGGCTTGCTGTTTTGCTCCCTGGCTGCTATCTCTTATCCTATTATACTGTAGGTCCTGGCTGACAGACAGACAGAGATATATATGCTGCAGGCTTCTCCCATCCCTTATGGAAATCAAAGTCTTCGACCGTTGAAGTAATAAGCCAAACGGCCACCGTGGGTCTAGGTCAAGGGGCTAAACCCAGAGAGTAGCAAGTGGGTATTGATGAGCAAGCGATTGACTCACTGAGCTGTTGATGAAGACCAGGGCCAGGGTAGGGAGAAAATTGCTTATAAATACACAGAAACTCCAGCCCTACATGAGGCCCCCCTGCACAGCTGGAAGAGGGGACAAGGGAAGTTTGCGCTTGGAAGGCTTGCTCCCAAACACAGCTAACATCCCCCATCTGTGCTGGAAAGAGCTGGAACTATTTTATGGACCAAACAGACAGGCAGAAGGCCAGTGAGACAGGTTTCTTGTGTCAGCTAAGAAAGCTTTAGTCTGCACGGGTTTATCTGACCCAGAGGATGGGAAAGGTGTGTGGCCATTCACTCTCATCCCTATGTCTAGCCAAGCTCAGAGACAGATAGGTCAGAACTTCCTTATACAGCACACAGAACCCAGTGTGCAAGGGAGCCCCCACCCTCACCGGGACCTCACTGGAGTGACGGTTGCAGCTGTGAGCAGGGCTCCCACCAGCAGCAGAGCAATCCCTGTGTGCATAGCAGGGCAGGTCTTCTCGTGAGATGCCTCATAAAAGAGACAGGACCATCCCAAAACTGCCTTCTGGGAAACTCTAGACTTTCCCTGTGAGGAGGGCTTCCAAGTCAATGTGGTCCAACCTCTCGATACTCACAGGGACACATGGCCCAGGAAGGAAGATGAGCATCCAGGAATTCTGGGCCATGGCCTGGCTGCCTGCTTTTCCCACAGCTCTATAGGTGGCAGTCTCTCTGAAGCATGTCAGCCTCTGCAAAGTGGAGAGCCTTTCATTCAAGGAGACGTTTGCACAAGGCTGGGACGGCACCACACTCCCTCCGAACCTCTTCTTGGTGGGTATTAATTATGCACAGCTGTGGGTTTTATTAGAACATCTCACACATTTACATAATGGATTTTGATCAGATCCACGCAGTCTACTCTCTCTCTCATTCCCTTCCCACTCCAGCTGACCCCCTTTCTTCTTCCTACCCAATGCTCCTCATCTAATTCCTTTCTGTGATTTGGTGACAAGGGACTGCCTTTCAGGAGTGCTGGGGGAGGGGCTATTTACAGGAGCATGGTTGTCTTACCAGTGACTACACCACCAAAGAAACATTCACATTTTGAGAAAACGTTGTCTCTAGGAAGCCAAGTATTTTGTTCTAGACCAAGATAGTAAGGAATGGTGGCAGCTGTCTGGAGCCAAAGCCTGTGCCTTTATCTTTAACCTAAGAGGCACTTAGAGTCCACCATAAGCATGACCTTTGACCCAGACCCTGCTTCTTTTCTCCCACCCACAAAGCCTATCTTCCTGACAGCAGCACACTGGGGAATGCAAAGAGAAGATTCTCCAAATGCTTCATGTATGCAAATGTATGACAGACAGGGAGGGGTGTCAATTTACGTCCGAAATGAGGTGTGCCTGAAAGATCTTCCTGGTGTGGTAATATGGAAGCTCTTTGATCAGGTATTTCGCACCTAAAGACTACTGTGAAAACTCCGGGCACACAGACAAGACTAAATCCATAGCATTACTGGAAACCAAACCAAACCCAAATTGCCTCTGCTGATGTTCTGAGCTACGTTGTACCCAGGACCCATCCCAGGCAACATGGAGAGAAAATTTTCCTTGTTCTCTCTCACATGTGTGCTCAAGTGTTTGGGACGAACTGATGTGGTATTTGTAACTTTAGATATGTCAGAAAGCACACACACAGAGCCATGAAGCAGAGTGTCAGAGGTAGAGGGTAGGCCATATTCTTTGTTCTATCTTTGAAAGTCCCCTGTGGGTTTGAAATTTTTCACTGTAATAAGATGGGAAAAGCTATGTAATTCAGACCTGAGGGACAAGTTCAAAGTGCAGGCTGTATCAAGTGTCTGTTTCAAAAGTCAAGATTCTGAGCAGCCTGTGTTTGTCCAGCACGGCCTGCCCTGAGTACCTTCAGCCCAGGTGCTCCGGCAGCCTGGGAGACTTCTCAGCAAGCTTCTGCGGCACCTAGGATAAAGTGGCCTGTAGTAAATAGAACTCCGTATTCCTGGGTATGACCTCCAGCATCACAAGCAAAGACAGGACTCTACCGCTAACCAAGCCATCTCTAAAGTTAGACTTTGGACCTCCTGGTGTTTCCCCAGGGTCACCTTTCCACTACATAAATGCTCATAAATTGTCCTATGTGCAATAAACCTAGATTTCGAAAATAAAAATTGGGGCTAGAGCTCAGCGGTGGGGCATTTGCCTGGCATGTGCAAAGTCTATCTTCAGCATGGAAGGAAGAAACAGGATGGGGAGAGGCTGGTGTTCATGGATACCAAGTGTGATCACTCATCAGCATGAAGAGCAAATGCTAAATAACTGCATCTGCCCCCAGGGCATAACAATGTACAGAGGAAAAGATTGGTGGATCTGCCCACCTATTTCTTTCTTTCTTCCTTCCTTCCTTTCTTTCTTTCTTTCTTTCTTTCTTTCTTTCTTTCTTTCTTTCTTTCTTTCTTCCTTCCTTCCTTCCTTCCTTTCTTTCTTTCTTTCTTTCTTTCTTTCTTTCTTTCATTCAAAGAATTTGGGATTAGAGGAAGAGAGTCACTTTATGACATTCATCTAAATGTATGGCCATAAACTCACCACAACCTAACATAGAAAGAAGTCTAGAGTCTAGGGAGGTAGCTCTGCCAGGAAGGTGCATGTGCTGCAAGCCCAAGGACTCAAGTTCAGCCCCTCAAACCCATGTCTGATGATTAGGGTTAACTGTCAATTTGCCAGGATCTAGAATTTTCTGTGAAGTGGGTCTCTAAAATACTCATGGGGGCCCCTCTTGGGCCAGGAATTAACAGCAGTGTGGTCCAACTAGTGCCCCCCAGAGCTCCCAGGGATTAGACCACCAACCAAAGAGTGCTCATGGAGGGACCCATGGCTCCAGCGACATATGTAGCAGAGGGTGGTCTTGTTGGATGTCAATGGGAGAAGAGGTCCTTGGTCCTGAAAGGGCTTGATACCCCAGTGTAGGGGATTGCCAGGATAGGAAAGCAGGAGTGGGTGGGTTAGTGAGGAGGGGAGAGGGGGTGGATGGAGGGGTTGGAGGGGAAGTCAGGAGAGGGGAATAACATTTGAAATGTAAATAATGAAAATATCTAATTAAAAAGGGGGGAAAGGAAAAAAGAGAAGAAAACAAAAATAAAATAAAATAAAATACCCATGAGGGATTGTCTAAGTTAGACAGGTTTCTGAGCAGGCCCACATGGGATGATCTTGGTCACGTTGATATGGGAAATCCCACCTTGATTGTGGGCATAACTATTCTCTGGGCATGTAGAGAAAGTAAGCTGAGCACTAGCATGTATCCATCGCTCTCCACTTCCTGAGTGCAGAGATTCCTGTTCCTTGTACTATGCCTTCCTTGCCACCACCACGTCTTCCCTATCATGCTAGGGATGGACATAATAGAACTGGGAGCCAAAACAAATGCTTTCTCCCTTCAGTTGATTTTGATAGTTTTTTTTTCTACACAGCAAAACAAAAGTAACTAAGACAAGTCACAAAGGAAAAAGAACAAAGATGAACCTGGGTGTGGCAGCATGCCTTGTTACCTCAGTACTGAGATGGTACAAAGAGGCGAGTCCCTGAGGTTGACTGGTCAGCCAGCCTAGGCTCTTGGCAGGTAGATGCCAATTAGACAGAAACTCGGTAGAAAATGCCAAAGGAAAAGCACCTAAAATTGTCTTTTGGCTTCCATGGCAATATGTACACCAGTGCACTCATGTGCACATGAGAATGTGCATACACACATACATTAAAAAATCTATAGTATCTTTACATGTACAATCCCCAAAAGAAAAGAAGCCAGTTTGACAAGAATGTAAGGAAGTGGCTAGAGAAAAAAAAATCATAGATGCTCTGAGTCTAATTGCTAATTAATTGATGTGATATACATCCTAGGATTTCCTTATGTGAGTCTGTAAGTCACCCCAGCACATACTAGAAATAGATACAATTCTGTCTGCCTATTGTATTTCAATGACACTGGGAAAAAATCAACACATACACATATAAATGTAATATAAAATGTATTCCTCACTTGTCCAGTCTGGTGCTAAATAAAAATAAAATCTAATAAGCAGGCAAGCATGCAGAATAGATAAACAACCCAAATACCAAGATTTCCTACTCTGATTTTTGGACAAACTCTTGGGAGGAAACAAACAGGACACTTTGAGCTTTCGGTGACTTCCAAATTCTGAACCACTCCAACAGTGGTTCACCAAGAATCCCAGATGGTCAGGGAGGGCGACAGGTTCCCAGGCAGGGACAGGCAGCAGCATGGACCCACTTCAGGGGAGCTACCTATCTTGTTCAGTGATCTGTCCTGGGTCAGCAAATGTGTCTGATACCTGGCCTTCAGCATTCATTTCTCCACTGTGCATAGACTGAGTGTAGGAAGACTGGCATTGAAGTCCGAAGCCTCAAGTTCTTTCCTACCCTGGTGCTCCCTACCCGGAAGGAAAGTGACTCTTCTCTTCTTCAGTTTCCCAGCACTGGGAAACCACCCTGCGAGGCATTAGAGCATGCATCAGAAAAGACTTTCCTGATACAGAAGCTGCACTAAGTCTGTGCTGGGAACTTCTGTTAGATCATTTGAATATTCAAATTCTTTTTTTTTTTTAATTTTAGATTTTGGTTGGCTGAACTGTACTCTCTTGATTTTCTGTAGCCCAGTCCCCTATAATGTCATCCCATAATTTCTCACTTGTTTCTGTCCCAGGTCAGCCTGAGGTCATGTGTGGAGTGACTAAGGGTGGACATCTCTATTGCATTCCCCTGGCTTTTTTTAAGGCTTAAAAAAGGAAGAAACTTTTGCCTCCTCTAAATGCAAATCTTCCTGGAACACTGTGCCTAATCTCCTACAACTAATTAATCTGCCGGAGCTGATGAAATGTTACCTCTGCATTTTTTTTTTTGTTCCTTGTATACAATTATTGTAACAGTGGTGAATTAATCAATATTCCCAATCCAACTGTAAAAACAATCAAGAAAAGCAGTGCTTCTCAGGAAAAAAAAAAAACCAACAAACCACCAAATAATATTTATTAACTCTGCCTCAACCCACAGCAGAAGCAAATGCCATTCAGGCATTTTCTGCAAGTGTAATAAGCAGACTCGGATACATGATGGAGGTGGCATGTGCCAATAATTTCGCCATTTTACACTGCAGAGTAATTGAAGGATTTAATGAGAAACAAACCAATAAAAATAAATAGACCATGCTAGAGGAGGAGAAACTGATCTGAAATGGAAGTTGCTCCATTGTGAGTTGAGACTTTTTTTTTTTTTTTTGGCTTGGTTTGACCATGGAGGGGGTTGGGGGGCGGTGTGCACAGTATCATGACAAAAAGTTTTTACCCATGTTTTCAAAGAAAAGACTAGAATGATTTGTTCTGGAGTCACTGTGACTTGTTGAATGGAAATGTGGTCCTCCTGCTTCCAGTTGCCTTGTGCTTCTTTCCTGAGATGTCCCACAAAGACAAGGACACTGGCGGTGGCCAGGGAACTGTAAGTCTTACTAATGGTTACTTACTGTGGTGGACTTGATCCAGAGTGGTGGCCCACGGGAAGTATCACCCTGTGGACATCCCCAGTTGGCTCTTGACTTTGAGTTTAAGGAGCCTGCTTTTCCCTAAAGTATCAGATACAGCAGAGGGCGTGGTTCTCAGGAATCCCACTCCCAGGCCACTCCCAGGATGAGACAGTGGTGCTTTTCAAGTGTGGAGAGGTAGACGCTGAGCTCCATCTACACTCACTTGTATGCCTGCATCAAAGGTGAGCCAGGCATGGTCCCCGTAGAGCTCAGGTCAAACGGAGAACAAAGACTAGATCCTACCAGGGTTTATGGGAGATATGATGTACAGTTCCCTAGCCATGAAGCAGATGTGCTCAGTAATATATCTGGAAGGAGAAGGTGTCAGGTTCTGCTGTAGAAGGACACTCTGAGCAAGCAGGCTCAGCTGGGTGGGTGCACAGGATACAGAAGATCATCAAGACAGGCAGGGAGGTCCTAGCCACAAAGCTGAAGACCTCCAGGAACAAAGGGGATCTTGGGAAGCTCAGCCAAGACTAAGCCAGGTCAGGGAAGGGCCAAGATAGGACCTCAACAGAGGAAGAAACCAGGGAAGATGAACACCAGCTCTGTGCACAGGTAAGGCATGGTGGGGTCCTGCCAGAGAGTTGGGCTCTCCCAACTGTGACAGGGGGTCCCCAGGCCTATTACTAAGCCAGAGTTGTTGCTCAGCTACACCTTCCTGGGCAGCTGGGCTAGGAAACATGTCATCTTTCCAGGGACATACCTTACTGTCCAGCACACCTTGATGTTAGAAAAAGAACATACCTTGACTGTAATTTTTTTTTTCTTTAAATCCAGAGAATATAGCTTACCATGGTTTCTTTAAGGTATGCTATTTTTGACTTCTATTTTTAGAACTTAATATCCAATATCTATGGAAAACTGAGATCACATGATTACAAGGGTGCTCAGAGAGCAAAAGAGTGGTTGCATGGATGCTCAGCAAACAAGCGAAACAGAAGATGAGCACAAACAACCACGGAATCCTTCCCCGGTCCCAGGCTTGTGGAGCCAAGCAACAGTCAGGCTTCTGTCCCCTGATGGAAGAAAAGCATTTCATTTTCAAATAAGTTTCAAGTGAGCTTCTGCTAACACCAGCCACACAGAGAACAGGGGTGCTTCTACTCACACTCTTGGTGAGCTTAGAGACAAGAGCACCCCCATCCAAGAACAGTTCAAACTTGCCTGAAAGCTGACAACTGGAGGACCTCTTCTGCTTTCCACTCCTCTATATGACCACTGCCCTAATACCAGGGTGTGGACTGGGAGTCTATTGGACCTACGGAACTTACCAAGAAGTTCCAGAACTCTTGGTTCCTTTTGCTGCCTCTGCTTCTATCATATTAAGAGCCATATTTCTGCTTCAGCAACTCAAATGGGTAAAATGAACACATGAGGAGAGGAAGGCAAAAGGGGAAGGAAGCCAGAGGGGATGAAGGGAGGGAGGAATAGAATTCGTGAAGAAGGAATAGAGGGACTCACTTCATAGGCCTTGACTTAATCTACCAGGCCTGCAGATGCCCAGTGTCCTCTGAAACTTCAATCTCTAAGAAATGGGAGTGACCATTAATGGGCCCAAATCTCAGTCCAGAAAAAAAAAAAAAAACAGGTCTCAGGATTTAGGCGTAAATACCCACACAGTCACCTGGCAGAAAAACATGTGCTGCTCTCTCAATTTGAGAGCATGGGCAGCTTTAAGTGACAGTACCAAGGTTTTTCTTTAGCAGCACAAGAAAGGATGTACTTCGGAGGCCAGAGCCCAGGGGACTGACTTCCTTGGGATAACACAGCTCATCAGAAATAACCTGTCTCTATCCTACAGTCACCTGCCCCATTTCCCACACTTTCCCTGAGTCACATAATAAGACAAAGTGTTTTCCCACAGAAGCAGATCTTCCGAGATAGATGCCCAGGCTGTACACCAGTGCTTGAGGACCTACGTGCTGGTATCATCTTCCACAATATCCCATTGTCTACCTCAGTTTCCCCATCTGTCAAGTATCAGGTTAGTGAGGACAGAGACACGGTAGCTGAAGTTTCTGTGAATGCTTGGTGCCCCACAGCCTGAGAATGACCCTGAGGACATTCAGTTCCTGCCCTCTTCCTTTCTACAGAAGAAGGAAGATCTACTTTAGTTCAGCACCTCAAAACCTTTTGTTCACATTCCTTGACTCTGTTGATTTTGGGTCCACAACAAGAACACCACCATGGGAATGTGCGGCAGACACTGCTCACATCCCAATGAACAGTAAGCAGAGACAGGAGCCTTCCCCAAAACACAGTTCTAAACACACACCAAGATGCATGTCTCCAACTAGGCTCTGCTTCTTGTGTCTACAAAACCTCCCCCCCCCCCCCGAATGGAGCCAACAATTAACAACTCAACCTTCAACATACGGACCTTCTGGGAGGAACACTGCCTATTCAAACTACAACCCAAGGGAAAGTGGGTCATTTTGGTGTGTGGAGTAAGGCAAAGAGCCATCCAGAGGAGTTTTCTGAGAGAGATGCCCTCCCCCACCCACAGATTTGCCACAGGCACAGAGGAGATGGAAAACCATGGACCACAGATCAAATGGGTCTCTTCAGCCATGCTCAGCTTCTGGGGACAGCTCCTGGGCAAGTCTGGCCATCTTATTTGGGTTTCAATAGCACACTTAGCATGCTAGGCTGGTCAAGGACTTCAGCTCCAATGGTGAGTGACAGAAAAGTCACCAGGGAGCAGCCTTTGAGGATGAAGCCTGCAGAGACTGGACAAAATGGGGCTGGAGTATGACAGCAGACCCAGAGCTCCCATGGAACTATTCACTGGCCTGGAGCCTGAAAAAAAAAAAAAAAAAAAAACTCAAAAAAGATATCTGCCATGGCTACTTTGAATTCAGAGCCCCTGTCCCAGAAGTTGGGCATGGGCTATAGTGCATCTCTCTCTGAGGAACATGGGTGGATCAAACTCTGAGCCAGTTGCTTTGTGAAGTCCAAACCACTGGACCTCCACTGTGTCTCCCTGCCCAGTGAAAGGCTGCTGCCAGCAGAGCAGCTTGGAGACCTCCATGAAAACGCCACAAGCCACCAGTGAGTGCATTGGGCTTCAGAGCCTAGGTGATGATGGCTAGTAGGCCATGCCAGGCTTCCTGCCCAGCTGTCCTCAGTCCCAGCACCAGCAGTCTGGGTTTCTGAGCTGGTATCCTCCTCATTGATCCTGGTCTGCAGTGCCAGGCATCATCAATGGATGCCAGAGTGGTAAACATAGCACAGAAGCAAAGCTGATTTCTCCAAGCTTGTTAGTGGGGAAGCCCAGCCTGAACAGAGCTGACCCCACAAGTTAGCGCCTGGCACTGACCTCTATCCTCATGTGCTGCCAAATGAGCCCACTGAGATGGAAGCATTAGCCAACTTGAGCAGACCCTTGTCAAAATCCCTGTGGAAAATTCAAGCACAAAACTAATAATAAGTCATTACTCCACACCAGCGTGGACTTTAAAAACTATCGGCACTGCGATATAAATTCCAGCAGGGATAAATTTTATGGCTAAGAACAGTTTTATTATCATACTTTAAAAATTCTGCCTTCTCCATCGGCTACAATTGAAATTTCCATTTAGTGGTGTGTTTACCACTCTTCTTAGCATCCTGAGTCCAGATCAGCAGAGAGCTTGGCACACTTGCCAGCGAGAGACACAGAAGGAGCCCCTCCATCCCATGTCCGGTGTGATTGTCTTTTAATGAAATGGGCCATAGCTCTCACACGTGCCTGGCTTCAGTATTAGAACTGAAGTGAAAGTAATTGCCAAGCACAATCATAGTTTACATATTAGTTATTGTAGAACACAAAAAAACTGAGGAACCACACTGGGTTAAATGCAATTAACACTGCCGGCCTGGTGTGGGCCTCCTGGGAGGGGACCCATCCCGCTGTTACTGCTTGAATCTTGATGCAAGGAAAGGAAACTGTGCTGTTGCCTCCGCTGCAGGAGCTGATGCTTTCTGAGGATTTGAGCAGCACTGGGCCTCTGGACAAAGGAAACACACGATGAATCCTGGTTTTCTAAATGCTTCCCCAGGTGCACGATTTCAGGCATTGAATGTCACACATTAAGAGGCAAGCATCCTGGCACCAAATATACTGGCACATGCCTATAATAGTAACTCCTCAAGATATAAACTTTATGACTTGCCTGAGTTCAAGGCCAACCTGGGCAACTTGCTGAGAAAATTAAAAGAATAAAAAAAAATGCTCAAAAAATTAAAAGAATAAAAGGGGAGGGTGGGAAATAGCTCAGTTCTAGTTTTGTCTAGTATGTAGAAGGCTCTGGAATAAATCCTTAGCAATCCATGTGTGCGCGCACATACACACACACACACACAAGTAAGCCTATTTGGACCAACATAGAACCCAAAGAAGTCTGCCTGCCGTGTGTGGGATCCATGGATAAGTGGGAGATTGGAGGAGGGAAGATTAAGGGCCAGAATGGGAAGATAATGTTTTCTAAAGATGTAGAGGCAAAGCTCAGTATAAAGGAGGGCTGAGACAGAGCCAGCAGCACAGGCAATCACAGTTTTACATATTTCCCTCCACTTTCCACATGTACTCATCTATGAGCTGGCCCTTGGCATTTTAAGGGACTGTGGTGTTTGGGTGGCAGTAGAAATCCCATCGCTATAGGCAAGGCAAGGAAAGAAAGAAAATGAGGTCCAAAAGAACAGGGGTTAATCATGGTGGAAGAAAAGGGAGGTCAAAATAGTCACTGGAGAAGACAGGATATTTGGACTTGAAGAGACTTCGTGAGAATCTTATGTCAGCAGGCAAAATTCGTGAGGACTCTGGGAAAGCTTTGAACCATATGATTACATGACCCTGAGCCTTGCCATGGTTGAATGGGAATGCTCAGGGATGAGAGACCACTTAAGAGGCTTAACATGACCCAGGGATGGTGTGGCATTTAGATAGGACAAGAGGTTGTAATGGTAGCCAGGAGGGTGGGACCTCTGATAGAGGAAACTGAGGTGGTCACTTGGATGACAGAGGAAAAGTAACAAGTTGGGGACCAGGTTGGACAGAGAAAAGGACACAAGGTCAAAGTAGTCACTTTTTCCAGAGTACCCTTACTTCACAGGTAAGAAGTTGCATGTCTGTAATCTCAGTACTCAGAAAACTGAGGGGGAGGGAGGGAGGAAGAAGAGGAGCAACAGCAGCTATATACATATTAACTGTCCTGTTATAACATTAAATTCAGTTCATAAAGGAAAGGCTCCCCATTTTTATTCTTTCCATCCCTGACACTTATGTGACTTATGTAGAATAGAAAAAATAACATCACACACTCCTAAGGAGTTTACATGTTTAAAAACCTGAGCACTCCTTCACTGTCCTCAGATCTCCTTTCTTTGAATTGTCAGGTTTTCTAAATTGTGTAGGATAGAGGCTCATTACTCCAAAAGGCAGGCTTAGTGGCTCATATTCTTGTATGAAAATACTGAGGCTGAGCCTGGATGGTTGAGTTAGCCTCTCTTGTCCTAGAAGCCCTCACCACCACCACCACCACCACCACCACCCCCTCCCCAGGAAGATCTTTTCTCTATTTACCAGTGGCGTCTTGCTGACTGGCTTAGGTAAAAAGGTGAGACCGCTGGGAATCCTCGGCTATTTCACTTTGTGACAATACAGAAGAAAGACCCTGTACACAAAGACTATCAGTCGATCCTCCAGGGAGTTTCTCAGTTCGGGCCACATGTCCATTCATGCAATCAATAAGCCAAGTCAGTCATTTATTGAAGCCAATATTGATTGAAGATCTTCAACATGCCAGATAGAGTCTAAGCATTAGGGACACAGGAGTGAACATGACAGAACAACTCTGAAGAAGTTTAAAGAATAATGGGAAAAGGCCCACAAGTGGGAACCAAGCAAACACAAACTAACAAACAGGCCAAGCCTGACGTCCAATGATCCACTGAAGCCATCCCGGGGGCTCCTGAAGGAGATGGAATTTCCATTTTCAAAGCAACAGACTAGCATGTGTGCAGCAGATCAGGGATGGGGGGAATCAAAATGGGGAGCCTTTCCCTTATGAAATGGATTGAACATTATAACTGAGCAGACATAATGAAAATGCAGAATTGAACAAAGTTCTTATTTGATAGTTTCCCAGTACCTAATAGGGCTCATCCAAGAGCCATGGACCAAAGAAGCTTCGTTCTAGCACATCCCTGCTCCGTGTATTCTTCCACTTCAAAGATGCTCAAAAAGAAGCAAAAATCACTTTTGTGCCAAAGCTTAGTCTAAAGCTCTGCTTGTGCTCAGGGTCCTCCTGGTCACTCATGTGGATCCTCCAAGCAGTCGAACCTTGAGACCAAGAGCTTGCTTCTACTCTCCTGGCATCTAAGAGCTTGGCACACTGAGTGCAATCCAAATGCATTCATTCGAAGGGTGATTCTAATTTATTAGAATTTCTAAGAACAGCTGTATCAAGCCATAAGGAATTACAATCCAATATGAAAAGGTATTAACAGGTGGCTCATAGGCATCTGCTCCTTGAGTGATCTTTCTTTTTAGCAATTGCAGCGAGACTGAGTCAGAGATACTCCTAAGACTTGATGTTAAGTGTCTTATGTTTCACAGGTCATTACATTTGCCCTTAGTAGCTGTTAGCGACCACAAACTGGGTACATCTTAATCATTCTGACACTTCAGTCACTAGTGTCTTCTCTGCCCTTCCTTCTCATCTCAAACCTCCATACTGTGTGGTAACCTCTTAAAGTCAACATTACCCCCCATCTCCATTGTAGCCCAGAACTAACAAGAACAGTGACCCTGTGGCCATGTCTACTGTCACAGATTTTAGAGCTAGAGAACTGACATAACATCAACAGTATGGGACATGATGTGTGAACTACCCAGTTCTACTCTTAACCCTGACTTGCAGTCTCTTATACATCTCTGGACAGCTCCTCTCCTATTGTATTTAAATAGATGCTAGTCAGTTCTGAGCCAGACTGACAAGGAACATGCATCAACAGCACAAAACAGGGACCCTGTGAGCAAAGATGCTGATAATGAACTGCAATAAGATGTCATATAGACATTGGCCAACCAACTTCAGGTATTACAGTGGTGATCCCAGCTCCCTGATGATGAATGTGGTAGACGGCTACAACAGATATATGGGCCATCTAACAGATTTTTAGGACAACAAGAGTAACTCAGGGAAGATACATGCTTGGCCAGTACACAGGAGTTCATTATTTCCAGACCTGATTCAGATCCACACTGTATTTCAAAGACTTCTGTTTGGAAGCATGGTTTTAATATGGTGCCCCCACCCTCTCGTGGAAGGTCTTGCCTACATCTTGGTCATGGAATAAGCCATGCTCATTTATTAATAGCAATTCCATTCTTTCTGTTTGAAAGAAAACTCTCCTTAAGAATAAAGACAAACATATTGTCACTGAAGGTCTAATAGGCAACAGTAACTTTGTTTATCTGAGGGAGGGGTGATCTCTTCCTTCAGTCAGTCTCTCACACCCCAACCCATCTTTTGGGGGGCATTCAGGAGACAGTGCTATTGAAGTGAAGGTCAGTTTTGACAGAGATGACAAAAAATGCAGTTGGCCTTCTTGGTCAAGGATATTTTTCTTGTGACTGAAAGGGAAGATTCAGACTCATCACTCACGATGCCACTCACCTCAGTGTACACATCATCCCCTCTGTCGCCTTAATGTCCCCATCACTCATGATGCCACCTCAATGTCTTCATCACCCATGAACTCACCCCAGTACTCTCATCACACACAATGTCACCACAGCAGCCACATCACCCATGACATTCCCACCTGCGGCTCATATCTGTGCATAGCTCACAGCTCCACATGGCCGACTTGGTTAGTAACTGTATGATTCACCCAGGAAGGAGAGGAGCTCAGAACCAACCCCAAAATGGGATACTTCCAGCAAACACCTCACTGGAAGCACAGGAAGCAGGAGGGAGACCCCACACCTCACTCATAGATGGAGGAGGCTACCCAGAGTTAGGGACAGTCACTGGTTTTCTTATATCCCAGAGCATGCCAGTGGAGCAGGGTCAAGGCTAGCTCTGAGCCTAGAGCACAGATAGATCCATCTGATGCATGGGCCTCCCTACAATTTAGATTCCAAAGAAAGCTATCCCATGGGCCCTAGAGAGCACCAGGAGCATCTTAATTCTGGAATCAGGGAGATTTGGAGCCAAGAAGATAGAGTCCCTCCTCTGCCCTTACGACATCCCTGCACATCGCACCCACTTGGTCTCTCAGGCTCCTACATTTGCTCAAAGCCAACGTTAGCCTGTCTTACTGCGGGATTTAGTGTGCTTTTTCACTACAGTTTGACTAGCCAGACAGATTGTTCCAAAATAAACATACAGTTCATGATGGGATAGTATGGGTTTGTTTTTCTCATAATTACAAACCTACAATATGGCAAGTGTTGCTTAAGTAACAAAATGATTGAAAAGTAAGATTAGCAGCTTATGACCAAGATGGGGCTGAGACCGCTCCTCCCAACATCCCTTCCCTTGAGAACAAGTTAAATATTCCACAAATGCTCAGTACTACAAAAGCAAGGAGAAAAATGAGAGATTTAATGGTGTTTTTAAAGATGGGGGTTCAGGGAGGTGACTTAGAGGGTAGGGGCACTTGAACACAAGATTAATGTCCTAAGTTTGATCTCTGTATCCCACATGATGTCAAGAGAGTTGTTCTCTGACCTCTACATTCCCACACAACAACAACAACAACAACAATAAGTTTAAAGACAAAATGCAACTTAAGGAATGTAAACACAGGAGATTGAAAGCTCAGAGGCACATGAAGAAGGAATTAGCTTTAGAGGGGTACAGTACAGCAGACTGAGAGGAAACATGGCAGACAGAGGCATGAATGGCCCTTGGTCTCATAACAAAAAGGCTGGATTGCAGACCAACAGCTATCTTTAAAAGAAGATCTAGTAGCCAAGAACTTAACACATGAGGGCCCTTATATATGAGTGACGGTTCCCAAAGCATAAAAGCTTTCTGCAGAAAACAAGTATGTGGGTGTTTGTGACCCCAAATAAGCTCTTAGGATTCCTGTATGTATTCTTTCAGGCAATAGCTGGCTCCTCCATTACTAAAGAAATGCAAAGCAAAGCTTCCAACCAAGCAACAGTGAGCTTCCAGTGAGTTTCACTACAGCCAGTTAATAATACAACTGGACAACCCACAATTGCTAGAAAGGTCATTCAATGACCAAGAAACTCCTGAAAAATGATACAAAGAAGGAACATAGATATTTCGGACAGAAGGCATATTTCCAGTAAAGTAAATTAGGATATATTCTCAGAGGGACTGGAGATGCTTGCGCTCATAAAACAAGGGCACAGTAGGGTAGAGAAAGAAAAAAAGTCAAGGAAAGACATAGGGTTTTTTCATTTTGGAGACTTCCTTGTTGGAGTCTGATGACTCTGGGTGTGCTTGCTATTCAGGCTGGCCTACCCTCACCTCACATGGTCATAGTGGTCACAGTGACATTGCTGCGGGCTAGCGGGTCATCTGGGATGATGTTAGAAAGAGATTGCAGACTCTCACTGGGCAGGCTTAGCGCTCTCTCTCTCTCTCTCTCTCTCTCTCTCTCTCTCTCTCTCTCTCTCTCTCTCTGTTTAGGAGCACACTGTGAGAGATCACTTTTTTGTTTTGTTTTGTTTTGTTTTGTTTTTTTGTTTTGTTTTTAAGGAAGTAAACAAGGATAGGCTATAGCAGTCCCTCACAGTCCTTGTTGGAAGCATGGTGAAAGGAGACATCTGGAGGACTGGGTTCACTTGCTTTAAGAGAGGATCATTCTTATGTTTGTGTTGCCATCTTGTTGCTATGGCAAGAAGACCTGACAGAAACAACTGGAAGGAGGGAAGATTGATTGTGACTCTCGGTTCCAGAATTGTCAACCTTGATCATTTGGTTACACTGCTTTTGGTCTATGGTGGGGCAGGGCCCATTACTGACTCTGGGGGTATACGTGGTATCGGGATGCAGAGATATGGAGGGTGGGATGCTGTGCTATATCATACATGCTTCTTCTTCCATGTTTATTCCATCCTGGTCCTTCCTCTAGCTCAGGCTCACATTAGGGTGGGTCTGCTTGCTTCCAGTGCCCTCTCAAAAGCCAGTCACCACAGAACTCATCTCAGACCCACCCAGAAGGGTGCTTTGTTAATCTCCAAAGTATTTCTCAACCTAGTTTGTTGACCACCATAATTAATCACCACAGATTTTTTCTTTAAATAAAAAGATACTTTACTTTCTAAATGCTTTAGAAAAACATTACCAATGTGAAAAATGACTATATATTGAATAATCCAGGTAGATTCAAATGGAAAGTTTCCATCTGAGCTTGTTTTCCTCCTGAGTTTCACCTTCCATGTTCATCATTCAGGGTTTTATTTAAACAAACTTCATCTGCATTTCATAAGTCAGGTGCACATACTTGTTTTTAATTTCCGGATTTAACTTTCACTGCTGATATGAAGGTGGGTTTTTTTTTTTTTTAAACCTGACACAAGTGAGAGTCACCTGGAAGAAACAACCCTCAACTGAGGAATTGACTGAGGCTAATCTGTGGGCATGTGCACGGGGGCATTTTCTTGATAGCTAACTGATATGGGAGGGCCTGGCCCACTGTGGGCGGTGGCATTCCTAGGCAGGCAGATTTGGGTTAAATAGAACAGATATGTGAGTAAGCCAGGGGGAGCAAGCCAGTGGTCAATGTTACTTTATGGCTTCTACTTCAGTTTCTTCAGCTTATCTCAGCGGCAGAAAAGCAAGCCAAGACATTTGCTTATATAATGATTGCTATGCGAGAGAAGGAGTTAGTTCAGTTTCCCTCACTTCTCTTCTCATTTGGTTAGGTTCTTCAGCTGCTTACTTTTGGAGAATCAAGCAATTAGTTCTATTTCCACACAGGCATCTTCCTCTCTCTTCCCCGGTCCTCCATTTCCTTTTGTGTTACCAAGGCTACAGCTGATATATACTGATAGAGATCCAGTGAGTCACTACTGAATTTGGCCTGAAAGTATTTTTCAACGCTTAAAAAGCAACAGATATCATAGTCGTCGCTCTGGTTCTGCAAACGATGCTTGCGGCAGCAGTCAGACCTGTACGATAATTACATTGCTTTTCTCGGTGACCAATTGGCCCTGAGTAGCTGTAGAAAATGTTCCTGAGACTGAGCTACGGTTGATTTCTCTTCTACTTTTCAAGCATTCTCACCTTCTTCTAAGCGCTTACTTATGTCACCTCAGCTGTGAATTCCCCTTGTCCAGACACCCTCCTCCTCCAACCCTCCGCCCAGTGGCTGTTAGTATGCTGCTTGCCCTCTGGCCACCTTGTTTAACTGTCCCATTTGAATCCCACTGTGATGAGTCTGATAGACAGAGTTCTCATCTCAGGAATTCACCCTTTTTCTTAGTTTATGTCCCCATTATTTCATTAAAGAACAAAGGCCACTTCTGTCTTCATGCTGAGTGACAGTGTAGGAATAGAACTGAAGCTTAGGCTAGAACGCAGAACTTTGAAGGTATTGTTCTGTGGGCTTCTGGAAAGCACTGGGGTTGTTGCCAAGTCTGTCCTTGTCCTTCCTTTGCAGGCAGCCCACCTCTCTGCTCACACTGCTTCTTGTTCTGATTCTGGAATGGTGGCTTTGGAGAGTCTAAAGTTATTGCTGTATGTCTCTCTTCAAACTTTAGATTTATCTCCAGAGAACTCACTTTAATTATTCTGTTGTTTCCCTGCATTCTGTATTCTTTTTTTTTTTTGCTGCATCTCTTATTAATTATAAGAGAACTTAATTTGCTATCACTACTGTCTGTTGTTTTCTCTTCTGTCTGTCATTTTTTTTCTCCTGAAAAAAAATAAAAAAGAAAATCTCAACTTCACATTCCATGAATTCATTATCTTTAAAAAACTGACCTGAATAGTCATTTTAAGTTATTTTATATTAGTGATATCTTTCTAAAGCATTTATGAAATCTCATTTATTGAATAAAAAAACTATGATGCTTAATAATCGTGGTCTCATACACCAGGGTAGAGCTGTCCCCCATGGAGAGGAAGAACTGGGCTCCTCCTGCCTGTGTGTGTTTGTCACCCCTCAGCCTTGACAGTGAAGGAAATGTTAGCTTTGGAAGAAAACTTGACTTGGGGAGAAAGTTTGGTAACTGGCCAGCAGGGAATTGTACAGCAAAGGGTGCAAAGACTGTGTATCCCAGCTGCCTGGAATGACCCTCCGTGTTAACAACTTGTCAAACCATGGTTTGTGGAATCTGTCTAGATTCAGACTTCCAACTAGAAAACAGTTGTGCACTGTGATGGGCCAGGGTTCCAGGTTTCACATCAGGAACTGAAATGTAGAGTTTCATGTTCATCTCTGGATGGCTATTTAGTCTTCCCTTCATCCCTCAGTCAAAGCTTTGCTGGCCATTGAGAACCAGAGTGAGCCATTGTAAAATATGACTCCAGGGGCTGGTGAGATGGCTCAGTGGGTAAGAGCACCTGACTGCTCTTCCGAAGGTCCAGAGTTCAAATCCCAGCAACCACATGGTGGCTCATAACCATCCGTAACAAGATCTGACGCCCTCTTCTGGAGTGTCTGAAGACAGCTACAGTGTACTTACATATAATAAATTAATTAAAAAAAAATATATGACTCCAACTGCAGCTACTCTTAAGCCCATCTTAAATCCTTGCGTGCCTTCCAGGGCCCCCCTAAAAATGAGGTCCCAGGATGTTTCCAAATGGTTCATTTCCAGGATCCCCTCCCTCTGTCAACATGATACACAAGGTCTAAGGAATGCCCACCATCACCAGCCTGTGCTGGCCTGTGCTCGTCTCATACAGTGTATGGATAAGCACATAGTAGGACCCCAGTGCTCGTCTCATACAGTGTATGAATAAGCACATAGTAGGACCCCAGTGCTCGTCTCATATAGTGTATGGATAAGCACATAGTAGGGCCCCAGTGCTCGTCTCATACAGTGTATGGATAAGCACATAGTAGGGCCCCAGTGCTCGTCTCATACAGTGTATGGATAAGCACATAGTAAGCCCCCTTACCTTCATGCTGTCCTGTTTCAAAGGGCTTCAATGGGAGGCATAACATAAAAAACGAATGAAATTAATTATTTTGATATTTGCTGTCAAATTTTTCAATAATCTACAATCTTATATATAATCTACCCTTCGATGTGATTTAATTTAGACATGAACTATGCTTGCCAGGTCCTAATGTAGAATACTGCAACAATTTCCAAACATCAGCTAAAATTCTCTTGCTATTATTCTGCCCATAAGATCTATACTGTAACTAGTCTAAGGTCCATTTTTCCCCTGGCACATACACAAACATTCATACTAAGACCACATGCCGTTTTCTACATCAATTAGGCAAAAGCATAAAACTGAAAATGGACCAAGAAAATGGGCGACAGAACATACAGGAAGACACCTGATGAGTAAATATTTATGAATGAAAGAGCTAGGCAGGAAGTGGAATGCCCTCTGATGAGGCTGTTCCAGCCTGGTTAAAAATTTATCTAATTAGTCACTTAAAGATGTTTACCTGTTTGTTTTCCTTCATAAAGTACACATGTCCTAAAAGACATTTTACAGTTGGGGAATGGGGAGTTGATTAAGGAAAACACTGTGAGTGAGAAGCAGAATTTTATGTATATATTCAGATGTTTCCTCCAGCTCTACTGCAAGCTTGGAAGAGCAAGACTATGGTGATCAAAATATCCCGCATTTAGGGTAAAATTGTGCGTGTTTTCCTGACAGCATCTCCTCACGCCCCTCTTCAGGGTAGTTCTCCTCTGGACTTTTTCTTGGCATGGTTCTACATCTGGTTCAAACCAAAAAGCTCCTTCTGGGACAGTGAAAAAATTTTAAATCCCATTAATTTTTTTTTCCTTCTCAAGTTCAAAAATACTTATCTCTTCAAAATCATGATCCACCAAACAATAAAGGAGCTTTTACCTTGTTTTACTTTCTCCTAACTTCCTTTGTTTTTATTTTGTTTGCTGAGACAGGGTCTTACGTAGCCCAGGTTGGCCTTAAGTTGGCCAGTTAGCCAAGGATGGCCCCAGTTGTCTTGTTCCACCACTTAGTAGCTGGGGGTGTGGTTTGCATGCGTGGAAACCGTTTCCATTCTCAAAAGAAATGTCTGTGCTCGTAGCCAACAGGGATGTCATCTGCTGATGCTAAGTAATGTTTGATTCTTTTCTTTTTTTCCACCTAAAAGTTTTCAACCAAATTATGAAGTCACAAGACCTGTGCGAAGGAAGTCTGAACTTGAAATCAAGCCTCATTTTTACTTCTCATAAGCACAAAGGGAACAAACAAAATTTGTAGGTCTTACCCAGGTTGTACCACAAGTATCTATTAAGATTCTACGGTTCAAGCTGTTTTAAAAATATGACCCTACAGACAATGCTTTCTTTCCCCCAAACCATCTCCTAAGTAAGAGGACAGCAGCTACAATGGGTGACCCTGGAACCGGAGACCCGTATCTCAGAGAGGGGTTAAAGTGTAAGAAAGGCTGTCGCAAGGCATGCATCGGACAGCTGCGTGGCCTCCTGTGGTCAAGCGGCATCTTGTAATTCCATTAGGGTGTTAGATTCAAATGCAGAATTAGCTGTTGCCTACGCAGAATTATGTTAAACACGGACCAGACTGAAAATCAATATTCTGCTTAAGTAACTGGCCCTCCAGTAATTTAATGAAGCTAAATTGCATTACACCGCGGCAAGGTGGAGGGGGACCACTCTGCCTCAACCTTCCATTACACAGGGCTGAGTAGCTCTGTGCCTAAAGAGAAATTAAACACAGACTCGTTTTTCCTCAGAATTTGGAACTCTGCTTTTTATACCAGATTGCTTGTCTGTTTCTTTAATTTAAACCTAGAGTAAATAATTTTCAGGCTCCTAATTAAGGAAAGAACTAGAGCCTCGGTAGGACGACAGATAAAGTGTTGGAGGGATATTGGGAAGGTATATGCTTTTCTTAAAGCCATAAGAAAAAGACTTTAGGGGACACTGAGTGGGAATGAAGGGCTTTAGCTGTAGCATGTGTATATTAAAATTTAACTGGAAAGGCTTCAAGTAGACACTGTAATTAATTAGGCTCTCAATTTAAATAAGAACCACAAGGCACGGATGGAGATAATTTTCTTTAAAACTGCATATATAAAAATATGTGTAAAATACGAATTTTTTTTAAAAGCATACCTTTAATGTGTGGGTCATTCTTGCATGTTATAGGTTACTTTGGTTTTGCCTTTGGGTCTTGGAGTCGTGTGAGTGTGTGGGTGGGTAGGTGTGTGTGTAAGTTTGCTCAGCTCGAACCCCTTCCATAGAACACTGAAGTGGGCATCTTCTCATTTATGGTTGTGCTGCAAGAACTTCAAGGTCTCCACAGAGTCGGCAGGTACTCATTACAGCGCTCTCACCACAGAAGTTTGTACTAAAGATGATTGACAATAGAAAGGAGGTGTTGTTACACCATTTCAGAGTTATTGGCAACTCATTTATTTATTATTCAGTGGCAAACTTCGTCTATATAAATCGCTTCACAGACTTATGTCCAAACTCCAAATTAAAATGACAATAATTGCATGTTGCTTAGGATGGGGTAACACTAGAAACAGGACTTTTTCCTTTATAGATGTCAGTTTGGATACTCCCAAACCCAATAAGTTTTATTAAGCACGTGGGTCACTGTCTTTGAGAAATCCTACCCTTCAAATATGTGGGGAATAATTGGCATGTATGCTTGCTTACCAAGCTCACCAGTTTTCTTAATCCCTTGGAGTGTAAAGGACACAGCTATGAATAAAGAGTCAAAATGAAAGTGACTTTGACACACCACAACCTCAAGTCCCCAGCCCTGATGCTTCCTCATTCTCCAGTCATCTCTTTTGACACCAACCAATGTAATGTCACAGTCAGCAGAGATATCTACAAAACCCCACAGCAGCTATGAAATAAAGGCTACATATGTCCTCAGTGGAGTGTCACTGTGCCGTAGCCCCTTATTCAATTATCTTTCTTGGAGAAAAATACCTCTGGTTTTCTGTCTAAGCATGCCTCCCTGAATGGATTCAACCAACCATGAGTCAAATATCTGTTTTTACAAAGCATGGCTTGGCCTGGGATGTGCTCAGTTAGTAGAGTTCTTGCCTAGCATGCATGACGTCCTGGGTTTGATCATTAAACCACATAAAACTGTGTATGCTGATGCATACCTGTGATCCCAGCACTCAGGAGGTAGAAGCAGAAAGATTAAGAAGTTTGTGGTCATCCTTGGCTACACAGCCAGCTGGATGCCAGCCTAGAATACATAAAACCTCATCACACACACACACACACACACACACACACACACACACACACACACACATCTTTGCCAAACAGATGAATATTTTCCCCTTGTCAATCCATAATAATACAGAATAGCAACTATTGACACACCAATAATATGTACTGGTGATTTAGATTATACAGCCATGTGCACACATCTTGTGCAAACATGCAACTCCTATAAAGGACTAGAGCATCCGAGAAGCTTATGTCTAAGAGAGGGTCCTAGAACCATCTCCATAAAGATGGAGGGGACAATTTTAAGGAAACAGAACAGCAGAGGACAGGAAGGTTGGCTCAGGAATTTCTTACTAATGAGCTGAGAAATACAATGAGAAAGAAATGATGCTCACTTCCGGAAGGTTCCAGGTCTCAAGCAGGGAGAAACCCAAGGCTATTCTGCATATAAACACTCTATGATATCTGCCAATGACAGAAAGATCCAGTAGTGTTTGTCAGAGTAAAAGGCTCGGGCTGTTGCCATCCAAGCATCTTACAGGGGCCTCAGCAGCCCTGTAGATATCATCCTAGCGATCTAAGGTTTCTGACTCCCACATGGCCACCACCTCCAGAACATCTATCTCAAGCGTCATTAGAAGTGTCTTAATTCCTCAAGTAACAAACACTTTTCATATTCTGCCCCATGTGCTACCATTCGGAAGTAACAGCACATGGCTTTGATGATTGGGACAGTTGCCAAGGTGGGATTATGTCTGCAGTGAGCTTTGGCAGTGAGCTGGTTAATGTTATGGAATAAGTGGTAATAGTTAGGCTGTCCTCCTGTGGAGAGTTGGACTGTGCTTAGTGACACTGGATGCTGCCATCTTTCTTCTGGTAGTAGAACCACCAAGGTCAGGATGCCTTTTTCAAAAGCTGGAGGGACAGAAGCAATTCAGAGGAAAGAAAAAGCAAAGAGAAGGGGAGAAACCATTGTCTACCTCTTCCTTCAAGGGAAAGCCTTTGTAACTCTAGCAGAGCATGCTGAGCACCTGAGCTGCTCTGCCTTGATAGGTGTGGGGAGCTTGCACGTGGGATCCTGGGAGAAAAGAAAAACATTCGCACTCATTTGAAAAAGAAAAACCTCTGGTTAAATCTGATTTAAAAAAAAAAAAAAAAAAAAAACGATTTAAACTAAATAGCAAATATCATTCAAAATCACCTGCTTCTTTTGATAGCTGAGAAAAAGCAGCTTTTTCTCCACTGTTGGTGACAATGAGCCAGGCAAATCCCTTCAGAGAGCTGTGTTCCTAAGTCCCTGTGTTGAGAAATGGCCTGTCCAAAATCTATCCCAAAGAAATCATCGCACATAGGTGCAAACTTTTTGAAAAAAAAAAAAAAAAAAAAAAAGAAAGCCACGTGAACTCTAAAAATGTAAAACTGGGTTTAATAAATGCTTTTAAATTCATTTGTAAGATCATTTGACATTTGTAAAGACTGGTCACAACGTTTATTAATGCAAAATAAGAAACAGTTTATGGCCAAAGCCTAAGTAGAGAAAAGGGACATATAAAACCACGCATACCAATTGTAATCAATGTATTAAAAATACAAGTGAAACGAGTTTCAAATCCACAATGTTGTCACAAAGGGACGAGGCTGTGATTACAGTTTTCAACACATCTCTGCTTCTGAAAAGTCCTAGGAAAGGTGTGTGGGAGTCACATGTGAGTTTTAAAGTCACTTGCTTACTAACAGGAAAGAAAGAGTTCAACGTGGCCCGCATTGCTGGGCTGTTAACCAAACCTCTTGGCTTCTCATCTACAGAACAAGTCAAAGACAAACAATTAAAAAAAAAAAAAAAAATAGCCTATTTCCATTTAACTCTCTCCAGATACCAATGAGGAAACTGAGTCACAAGGTTAAGTCAGGGGTGGGCTCTCAAAGTCGTCACAGGGCCTCTAAGGCTCGCCTAGCCTAACAAGGAAAAGAAACAAGCCCTATGATCTGCTCTGGGTCCTCACACATCAACCCTGTCACTAGACATCAGTAAGAGACACTCTTGAAGTGCCAAGCACTGCTGTCACCCAGACATCTGTATTCCTCTGGATTTGTAAACTTTCTGAAGAACTAGTTTCTCAGCACACTGACACAGCTGTTGGTAGAAGACAGAAGGACAAGCTTTGCTCCCAGGGGCATCCAGACTGTGAGGACGACGACGATACCGGGAACAAATACCTCCCCGTCTCCCATGGCTCCCTGTCCACCTGGTCCACCAGAGGATGATCTCATCTGAACTCCACAGTGTGGCCTTGGGCCATTTCCTCCTGCCTCTGCAGATGTAGCTGTCATCTTCCAGAACAGAGGCGCAGAACTGGGAAGTGTTTCTGTTGTTTATGAAGGCTGTGTCCACAGAAACTTCACCAGGAACCCGAATGAATGTCTGCACATGAAAGCCTTAGGAGAAAGGGCAGCATCAGAAAGGGACAAAGAGAGAAGGGTCCAGGAGGTGGCAGCAGCAGAGCTCATGTGAGACACCTCCCCCTCCCCAGGGCTTTGTTCTGGGTTTTTAACCTTTAGGAAAAGCACCCCTGAAAAACCTTACACTTAGAACTTGGGCTGTGTTTTATAATCTCTCTCACTGAGTTCATGCGCTGTATCAGATTACACGTTCTATCAAATTTCACAGCGCTAACGAAAAATGATTTTGGACATCTGGGTGTTATGCAGTAAAGTGTATGGGTCACAGGCGAGTTATACCCTGGAGCAGGGGAGGAGTCATCTTCCTCCTCCCCCCACCCTGTTCTTCTAGGATAGTGGTACTGAGGCTGCTAGGTGTAACAAAGCTTGATAGAGGATTAACCTACACTCCAACCTGAGGACCTTGAATGTCTTCACACTGCATCTGGGCAGGCTTACACAGGCCACTGTGCTTTAACAAAGGGAATGTCTTACCGTCTCCAGCTATGGGGCCTTTAAATACAGATGTGCATGCGAGCATGCATGAGTGTGTGCGTGAGTGATGTCATATAGGTTTGCATTTAGATTTCACTAGTTACTGGACAACATAATTAATAGCTGTTTCTTAGGGTTTTTCACTCCATGCCTAGTTATAAAGGAAGATGTTTTCCACATTGACTTGCAAGGGTGAAAAACTTGCCTCCCCTGCTTCCCCTATCCTCAGTCAAATTCCCACAGACCACCTCTGCAAGGCTCACTCCCCTGGCTCCCCCCTCCTTAGAGTCCCATTTCTCACCCATGGTGGCTGTCAGGACCCTAAGCTGCTACCCCTGAATGGACCCAGCTGGGTGAATTAATGTCTGTCCAGTAACTCGAACCAGCAGTGACTTCATCTCAAAACTTTCCAAGTAGCACAGGTCAGAATGTGAGTGTGGCCAAAAGGAATGGTGTTCCCAGAAAAGTGAGAAGGTGGTGGCCAAGCGTCAGCCAAAAGCTAACGGGCTGAGAGCTGAGGAGCACAGTTGATAAAGTAAAATCCCAGCAGATCCCACGGAAAGGCAAAGCTTCCTGCTACAATGCTGCATTTGTCCTTCGAAGGTTAAGTGCACTAACAAACCCACAGCACCCACAGCACTGAGCCAAGATGCCCCTACACTGGGAGGCTTACTGAAGCCTAGACAGGGAAACAAAGTATCAGGGCAAACATGTATAGAAAGCTACTTTCTGGGCTGGTGAGATGGCTCAGTGGGTAAGAGCACCGGATTGCTCTTCTGAAGGTCCGGAGTTCAAATCCCAGCAACCACATGGTGGCTCACAACCATCCGTAAGGAAGTCTGACTCCTTCTTCTGGAGTATTTGAAGACAGCTACAGTGTACTTACATATAATAAATAAATAAATCTTAAAAAAAAAAAAAAAAAAGAAAGAAAGCTACTTTCTAAAATGAGCTAAATGACTACTAGCATTTTAAATACTGGCATGGTACTTGGTAGATACAATCTGTTTTAAAGTTAGAGTAACTGATAGTCTCATCTACTACTAACAGAAAATAGGGAGGGTTGCCCAAAGATTAACTCATGTCTGGTGACATGGCTTTAAGGCAATAATACACTGACTCATACACTGAAAAGGGAATTTCAAAGCGCGTGTGAAAGAAGATTTCCTATGGCTACTGGGATGGCTGTGAGGGTCAGCCAGAGCAGAGCGTGGAAAGTTATGCACCCACCACCTCTGGAAGGGCTGGGCTAGGCACTCAGGGGATTCCACTGTTGGCTTGCTTTGGTTTTTCCATTTCCTGATGAAAGTTGACATTTCTCATGCACATTTCCTACTCCGGGTTCATGAAAGGAATCAACTTCCAACACCCAAGGAGTCGGGAAATCTAAGAAGGTGCAATGAGAGCGTTGGCCTCCCTCTCCTCCCTTTTCTGAGGGCAGAAACCCATAGAGGCTATGATAAGCCCAGGGCCCAGAAGGTATTGTATACCCGCTTACTATGGCCTGCAGCTATCTCTGGGGCACACCCTATGCTCCAGGGGAATCGAAGCTGCTCAGGCCTCTGGCTTCCTCCTGCCTGGCTTCTTATTCCAGCAAGGAGACTGGAATTCTTTCATTCTTTTCTCCCATGCTCCCTGTCAGTGACCAGGAGATAAAACATGGGGTTAAGCTTTCCCATGAGACAGGAAGAAACAGAGGAGGGGAGAGAGCCCACTAGAGTTTCTACTTGCAAATTTTTTGAAATGCCTCACCTGTTTGTGGGTTGGTTCCTAAAGGATAAGGCAAAAAGAAAGTCCAGTGTTGCTGGTCATATTTTTAAATTGAAAACATAACCTTTTTACATATATTAAAAATAGATAAAAGGTAGTATTTCAAGAAAGTTTTAAATTGACTGTGTAAGAAAACTAAGATTCCTTGGCTCCTAAGACACGGCAGAGCTGAGACGTGCATCGGGTACAGGATTTGGTAGGATACATACTCTAGGGCTGTAATATATGTCAACAAACAATGGAGCACCCAAGCATGGCCAAGTTGGTGCTTTACCCTCCAGGAAGGCTGCTCTTAGGAAGGGTTTCTGGGTAGCAGTAGACAATGGCATTGTCATAGGATAATCCCCAGTCTCCAGGGACATTCATTCTAGGCCAAACATATATTCTGGACACTTCTAGATAGACTGGCTCTCATCTCAGCCCACAGTCACAGAACCAGGCTAATTAGCACACTGCTGCTCCTAATGCCAGTCTACCATAGCACAAATAATTCAATCAGCCTTCCAGTATTGGAGGAGGGGGTCACTACTGCTCTGCCGGTCCAGCAGGAGATGGGGATGGGGCAAAGGCTCTCAAGACAGCAACAGGCACACTGTACATTTCCCTTTGCCAGTGCCTCAAGAGACTTGAGGAACAAGAGGGAGCATCCTCAGGGAAGGCTTGCCCACAAGTCCTAAGGTTGGCACTATCAGGGTATACAGAAAACGTAGACAGGTAATGTCTGTTGGTAGAAGCATAGCCCTAGCAAAACTGACAAGTCCCAGCTCCAACGGTAGCTGAGAGCAACAAAGACTTAACATGGTGCAGTTTCAGGGCACCATGTAGCTTAGTTGGCAGAGTTCTAGCTCACACAAAGCCTGCCTAAACCATTTTTGGTGCCTTACAGCTGCAGCGCATCACAAGATCAGAAATTCAAGATCATCCTTGGGGTACATACTGAATGAAAGACCAGCCTGGGCTACATGAGACCCTGTCTCAAAATTAAGTAAAATATTTTTTTAAAACATAATAAACAAATTGTCTGGTACATTTTCAATATATGCAACTGTACTTGATCACCAATAAAAAGCAGCCGCCCCCACAGCCCCTGCTGTGGGTCAGGAAGAGAAGTTTGGGACATGAACATTCCCCCAGGGAGCACCTCCTTAACCACCCTCGGTCGTACTCTCCACACTATATTTCCAGCCTTCCTTGATCAGGACTACCATTCTATGAGGCAAATATCCTGTGTGGACCCCTGCAGTCCCAGCACCAAGGGCTGCACTGGCTCTCCTCTTCTGTCCAAGATGTAAGCCCAGAAGAAGTTAGCCTAGCTTCTTTTTTTTTTTTTTTTTTTTTTTGCCTGACATGCCTGCTCTTGGCTTAAGTGATTGGCTGCCAGGTCCAGCTAGGGCTCCAGTGTCTGGCAGCTTAGCAGAAGGCCTGGAGTGGGTGGGATGAGAAGCATCTCCCCAGGGAGTCAAGAGGAAAAAAAACTAGAAACAACCATTGAACATCTATTTAAAGCCTGGAAGCATTTGTGGAAGCCATTCCTATTATTGTTGAAAAGATGCAAATTTGGTTAAAAAAAAAAATCAGCTGTATGGCTCCAGGCTGTTTCTCAGGTGCCCTGATTCCTAATAGGAACTGAAGTATTAGTGTAAGTCACCAGCAAGTCCAAGTTCATGTTGCTCAGAGGTAGCCCCAAACCAAACTCCTCCAAATACTGCAAAAGAAGATTTGTTATCTCAGAAAGGCAGTTCATCCAGTGAAGCCAGGAAAGAAAAGAGCATCCTTAAAGCTGGTTCCGGGGTAGCAAAAGCCAAGCCCACCATCACAGGGCATGAAGAAGACAGCCATATGTTGCCTGCTCCAGCCTCTGAGAGGAGGTATCTTCTTTGTTATAGAACGAAAAAATAATTAAGGCATATATATATATATATATCATCCAAAGACTCTCCTTCCTGGTGGCCTCAGCTTCAACAACCTCCTAGCCCCCCAAATCTAGTTGGCATAAATTCTGGGACAAATTAACCAAATGTTTTAGCATGCTGATAAATTTCATGCAGGCAGTTATTTGTTGTGCCTGCATCACATGTAGTTTTAATATATATATATATATATATATATATATATATATATATATATATGCATATATATATGCATATATATATGCATATATATATATATATATATATATATATATATATATATATAGTTGCTGGGAACCCAAAGTACCACCATCTATAAACTCAATAGTTTATCATTTTGTGACTATAAATTTTATATTAAAACCTTAACCCCGTAGGAGTGGGGCATAAAGTAGTTGTTTGGTCAAGAGCTTTGAGCATTGTAATACAGAATGTCTATAAAATATTTTACTGTGTTTTCATGTACAGTGAATCTGAAATAAGTTTAATGAGGAAACAAAAATGTAGAGAGATTATAAATTGTCATTCATTACAAATTGTCATTCGATTCCTTTCTTGACAGTACTCTGCCCACACTGGCTCTCTTATACCTCTTTCCTTTTATACAGCAGGAGATGGACAAGCCCCAAATTAATATAGTTTCAGGTCACTCAGTTTGGCTTGTATCTTCGCAAAAAACTGAACTGAAATAGGTCGTGTGTGTGTGTGTGTGTGTGTGTGTGTGTGTGTGTATGTTGGGGGAATGTCTGCATGCTTGCTTGTATGTCTTTGCTAAGACAGAGCCTGAGAAACCCGGAAGAGCCATTTGGACACTGCTCTGTTGATAACGTGTGCATTAAGCTTTCTTTCATTTTTTTCCCTCAGAGGTCAGAAAGGATGCTGTTATTTTCAAAATACTGTAAAAAACATCACTACAAATTGCTTTGCTTGTCTACCTATGTATGTTACGCTGAACAAAATAAGAGAAGGGACCCTTCATCATAAAACACTTTTTTGTTTTTTATTTTCTGTAACAACATGAAAATCTCTGTGTGACAAGAAGTCTGGTAGTTCACTCTTTCATTTATAATTTAACCACAGCCTATATAGCATAATCCAAAAAATATGGGCCATGATTAGTGTAAAAATCAAACACAGAATACTCTAAGAACAAAACAACCCCCCCAAAAAAAGAGGCGAGAAAGAAAACCTTGCAGGCTTAGGAATATATGTGGTATGTCTTTAATACTCCATTTTAAACTACCTAATTGTGTTTTTAAGCTTCGGTTCCTGTAATTTTGCAAGATGAGGCATTCCAGTGAGAAAACATATGGCGTGGGAGTTTTAAACCACACAGCAAGACTGCATCATAGACTTAGCTGCTATTTCGGTGTCACAAAAATCCACTGCTGAATTTATCCAGTCACCCATTAAAGAAAGAAAAGAATTAAAGGAAAAGGGGCTTTGGAAATCCCCAAGAAGGAGTGAAATATGTTATGGAGTTCAAAAGAGAAAGGCAGTGGGTCTGCAGACCTGCTTACAAGCCCAACAAATGGCAATTAGCAGCTGGCGGCTGGGAGGGCATTTGCAAGGACTCGGAAGCCACAGAGATCCCAGCTGGCCAGGCCACCTCCACCCTGCCCACCTTCACCACTCAGCTAGGCAAGATGGCCCTGCTGTGACCCCCACAACAGTCACCTTTCACTTTGTTCCTGGATGGGTAGGCAGGCAAGAAGATACTATGTAGCTAGGTGGGTGAACAGATGCAGGGGCCAGAGAAGACTGGCTTTTATCTTCAAAGTGTTTTTGTAATTGCCACTTAAAAAAAAAAAAGTAGCTTTCACTAAGGGCAACTGACTTACATGGATCTTTTTAAAGGGGGGTAACCGAGGTGCTGGCATTGACAATGTAAATGTCATGAAAAACTTACAGGCACAAACTTTAGCTCTTACAAGAAATAGCTATTAAGAGATTCTAAGCCCTTCTAAATAGTTTTCTCCTCATAAGCAACTACTCAGCTCTATAGACATACTGAGTGCAGATGGGCATGCATATGTGTGCATGTGTGTATGTGCATGTGTGAGAGCCCTCAGGCTCCCGGGTACACAGGGGAATCAGAGTGGGGGCAGGGGCACGGAGACATGAAGCCATGTATATCATTATTCAAATTACAATCAGGTTTGCCCTTAAATTACACTGCTGTCTCTTATCAGAAATTGTTTCCTATACTATAATATACTGCAATAAGTGGACATTAATTAATGCTAAATTACAATGGAATTACATATTATATCCACATGAATACAGAATGACTCCATTACGAATAATATTATTACAGTAAATATTAAAGGACTTGCATGGGGTTTGTCACTAATTACAAAGTGTTGACAACCACATATGACCTTAAGTTAATATGAACTTTTAACTCTAACAGCCTCGGAGAAGCCTGGAAGGATGCAGCCGGAGCCAGGAGTGAAGCTGAGCCTCTGAGCTGTGAGTCACAGCTCTCTTGGAAGCCTGATTTATTCCTGGGGCAGAGGTGGCTCCTGGCTGGGATCCCTTTCCAACCCCCATTCCCAGCAGAGCCCCGAATGGCTCCTCAGCTCAGCTAAGAGGTTTTTTAAAAATTCAGGTACAACCTAGAAAGCCAGAACCTCTTATTTTGGTGGGTGGTCATTTTGCCTTCAGAGAGGAAAAAAAAAAAAATACGGAAAGGGGGGAAAACAGAAAAGAAAAGAAAAGAAAAGAAAAGAAAAGAAAAGAAAAGAAAAGAAAAGAAAAGAAAAGAAAAGAGTGCCTACTAAAAGGGTCTGAAAACACTCTGGTGTCTTTTTTTTTCTTTCCCTGCAAGGCAAAAGGAAGTGGGAACCCTATAAGGTGTTAATCTTGATAATTAGGGCACAAAAGCAATTAGAGGTCTAAGAACCTTAAGACCCAGAATGCGTCCTTTTTGTTTATTTGCTTACCTTATTAAGTTAAATATCTGTCTGAATTAATCGCTAATGAATGCGAAGAGGGCTCAATCGCAGCAGCTTAATGAACAGCGTGTCGCTTACGTTTTACAGGGTCCCAAATCATGGAAGACCGCAAGCCAACTTGCAGTTCAAAATTACTTTTCTGCCCAATTTTCTGTTTGCAAAGCAGTAAATTATTTACATTTATTGTGCTTATTTAAGCACTTAAATGACTGTGGGTGGATACAGGCACATTTAAAAAATATAGAACCATTACGCAACCCCACTGCTAAGAATTCCTGTTATTTTCCCCCAAAGACTGTGGCTTCTACTTTTCTAATCTCTCGTTTACAACAATTCATGAAAAAGCCCATTATTACATTGAACATGCTTTAATAAGTTATTTATTATTTAACATACTTTAAGAGGCAGAGACATAGAACTTCTATTACATGTTAAGAACAGTCTCTTTCATACTTATCCAGTTACCTGGATCTAAACACTTAAGTTTCCAGGGTTAAATCACGCTTGCATCAGAAACAAATAAAAAGGCTCTTTCGACCACCAATCATGTCATAAACATTGATATTTGAAGAGATCTATTATGCTAATTATTGTCTTTGGAAATTGTTATTTTAATGGATGTGTTTCCTTTAAGAGTTATTAATTTGAAACCAGTGGCTGAGATTTTTTTTTTTTTTTTTTGGAACGGTGCAGCTGGTCTCATGCACAAATCCACTGTCTTAAGTTGCGCTTAAACCTTCAGAGAGGCCACCCGAAGGCTTGTAGGAAGTAGTCCCGAATGCTCTCAACCCGCTCGCAGATGCTCCAGCTACATCACCAGCAGCAACTGACTGATGCCAAACCGATAGATGATCCAGATTTGTCAAAAGGGGGTCAAGACTGCAGAGCAAATGATTCAAGGAGGGAATCGCAGATACCCTAACGCTAGCCAGGGATGAAGGAAAAGAAAAGACACTCTGACAAAGGGAGGGAGAACCCGGGTTGTCCCGTTGTTACACGGGGTTCAGCCTACTCCAGGGTTCCCCTTAAACTCTCCGGGTTATAGCAGAGAAAATTGCTGTGATTTCAGATGCAGAGAGAGCCCTGCATCAAGTTTCTCTCTAGATTGGTTGTGCTCACAAGCACAGCTCAGTTCTGTGCCCATCTTACTGTAGCTCACGTCCTGAATAGCATGAAATGGGGATAGGTTTCAAAAGCAATGATTTCAAGCAGTGTGTGTGTGTGTGTGTGTGTGTGTGTGTGTGTGTGTGTTAACATGAGCACCTGTACTTGCACACAGGCATGCATGAAACCGGCTACTTTTGCTGTTTGGACTTAACTATGTGGTTGTACTTTCCCAAATGATAACAGGAGCAGCATAAAAATCTACTGTTAAAAGCCCCGTGCTATTCATAAGAGATTATACTGGAGTAAACATCAGTATAGCAATAATGATTTAATTAAAAGAATTAGACATAGTTAAAAGAATCCATTCTTTTGGTGGGGGTAGGAAGAAAAAAAAAATCAATGATACAGTCTATAGTCCAAAATGGGACGGGGCATTTTACTGTGATCAAACGCAGGCAATCTAGTACATATCTGAAGTCCTCTGGTCTTTGTTACTTAATGTGATGTGGAAGATCAAAGATGCATGCAGTATGTGTTCCAGGGTTCCAGCTGAGCTGCTGTCAGGCATTAAGCTTTTTTTTCCCCCCAAGTTGGTGATCATTCTACCTTACTCATGTGAAAGTGTCCCCATTAAGCTGAACGAGTTCCCCAAATCTGGCAAGTATTTAGTATGGGATTTTCCTCATCCCACCTGAAGAT
>NC_034590.1:105899283-105903134 GCF_900095145.1 Mus pahari
AGCTCTTCTGCCTTTCTCAACCCCTTCCTGTGAACCAGTGTATATAGAAGACAAGGCCAAAGCAACCACTGGGTACCCCAAGAGGTACAAGATGATATTACCCTACTGCAATGACAGGACCCCACGCCATCTCACCAAGGACAAGAGGTGAAACTTGAGAGTCATCAGAGCCCTAGTATAGAGAGGTCTTTCCACTACCCCATGAGCACACATCTCAGCCAACCCAAGGTGGACAGTTTACATGCAAGAGCCACCTACCTGCGATTGGGCAACTGAAGACTGGCAAATCTTCTTGGGAGATCTACATACCAAAGGCCACCCAATAACATTTCATGTGTTCTCCCTTTATGTAACATTTATGTAAGTAGAATATTCTAATGTGTGTTGCTCTCATTTTCTATTTTTCCTGTGTGTGTATGTGTGTGTGTGTGTACATCTGTGTGGTGGTAGCGGGTGAGAGGAAGAGGAGGAAGAAGAGGAGGAGGAGGAGAAAGAGGAGGAAGATAAGGATGGGAGCATTTGTTACAGCACATCAAAACAATTGAGCCACACCTCCCAGGCCACATTTGTGCAACACAACAGTGCTCATAGATCAATTTAGGTGAGTGAACCCATCTTCCCAAAGCAAAGTCAATGAGAAAGGAGTGGGAATACAACCATGAACCCCACTGTCACGGCAGCCCCAGCGCATGTTTTCAGTCTATACCCACATACCTTCAACCTCTAGCCCTTGGTGGCATCATGCTCTCAGCCGGTATTGTCCCTTTGTGCTGGTGTGCTTGGGACTCGTGGATCTCACACTCTCTTCCCATGCACATCTGGAGGCATGGGCATCTCATGACTTGGCCCTGCCCTTATGATCGGGAGAACACAGTCTAATGCATTGTAGGATGTCTTGAACAGGCTACTAAGCCAGTCAGCCTATGAATCTTCATTCTGCCACCTAACTCACTCTCTCACTGACACTTGTTACATCTGTAAGATATGTAAGCAACTGTCTGTGTTCCTTGCCAGGGTAACACAAGGAAGCAGATGACCATCTGGCCCCTGAAAACCAGAAAGACTGTCAGCAGCAACATCTGTATAACTTCACACATAGGCAGTCCTCAGTCTCTAGACTTGTAGAATGGGTGTGACAGTCTCACCCAGCCCAGAGCTCACACAGGGAGAGCTGCTGAATCACAGGCGCTGCTCAAATCATTTTCTCTGTGAGCAACAAACAGGTCCAAAAGATTGCGTATCTTGGGAGCATTGCCAAATAGAACAGGCTCACCATAACTATTCGATTTATTCAAAGAGCCTTGTTCTAAATGCACAGATTCACACTGGTGCAAACTGACCTAGCTTCCCATTTAAGAAGAGAAAACAAATTGCTCCACTTGCCTCCCAGTTAGGAAGCAGTGAGTCTCCAGGCCCACCTTGCAGAGCTCCGTGGGACCCATCCGTGTGCTTACCACTCCCTGTCGGCAGGACCATTCAATCCGCCTTGCGTTGTTTTTAAAAGTTTGCAGGCTCACGGGCTCCAAAAGTGTCATTAGATTTGGAATGGAATTTCTGTCTCCTCCACCAGCAATGTAATAAAATCTTCGAGTCTGAGAAAAAGTCAGGAGAGTTCAAATGTCAACCAGGTTAACATTAAAATTGTTAGAAAACAGGAACTGTAATTTGGGGATTGAAAATGAAGTTGAATTCGTGAGGAGAGTGCAAGGGGTCTGGAAATAGATGTTTATCTTGGCCATTCTCAGGGAAGTGACATCATACAGAGTGTCTCCTGGGGTACCAGTCCTGCATTTTTCAATCCAGATTTTGGCACTAAAGTTGGCAAAATTAGACCATTTTGTTAAACTGATCTTCAAGCCGTCCACCTTCCCAGCACATTACAGTGCACCTATGGCATGACTCCACAACAATGGGTGGAAAATGGGCCATAAAACACGAACGGCCTGCTTCATGTAAAGTGGAGTTTACAGCACAGGTGTACCCACGCTGATCGAAACTGTGAAGTCGTGGTGAGATTGTGCTGCCGCCGTAAAGCAGAGCTTTTGTTTAAAATGAGGTAGAAGGGAAAAAAAAAGAAAAGAAAGACATCCCTACCTATTAATGAAAAAGATGCAATCACAAAATATTGTTTTAAGCCAGTCGGACCAGTTATGAAAACATTTGCAGTTTTGTCATCTACGCTGTTGCATGTAGGAACTGGAGGGCAATTTGGAGAAAAAGAGGAGAGGGAGAGAACGCTTTGTAGGCCTGGGAAGCAGTTTCCTATGCCCTGCTCAGGAAGAGGCAGGTATTTAAGCCTTGAATTGTGGCTATAGTCTCAGCGTCCCAGAGGCTGGGGGGCTTGTGATGTTCAGTGTGAACGGGAAAGCTCTTTTAGGAAGTCATGGAGGAGGTTTTCTGGCTGTTTCCTTTCGGGAAGATGGCATTGTCTTTGCCCACAATGACTGGGGACAGGGTATGAGTGATCTGATGACAGCATCCTGCCAAGCCGGCACTTGTGGCAGGAGAGCCAGGGTGGGTATTTTTGTTCCTTGCCGAGCAGCGCTGGGCTATTTATAAGTACGATCGTGTGGGTTTCACTTCCTAGAAAGGGTTCTGTCCTGGCATTCAGATTAAGGAAAGGATCTAAACACAATGTGAGAGGTGTCCTCCTGCCCACAGAGCTTGCTCTGTGTTTAAAAGGCAAATCCTTTCTCCTCCCACTGACTACAGCTCTAAAAATACTCCTCGGTGCTGCGCCAGGCAACCGCATAGCCCCAAAGCCCAGCAGGCTGAAGAAAGGTGGCTCTGAACAGCCCCTATCCTGCTCCCAGACACAGGCTTCTCCAAGAGCAGTCTGCAATGCTGGCGGACTTGGACACAATAGAATTCCATCCACAGGGTTAAAGGAGGGCATGCATTTAGAGCGAGAATAAAACAAATGCTTAAAAAACCCATTATTGGATTCATCTCCCTCCCTGCTCTCAGTTTTTCCTCCGCGCCAAATGCCGCCCTCATGCTTGGTCCAGATGTTGTCACAGCTGCCCGCTCACATTGAGACCGTGTGCAACGTGGGCCCCACAATGCAGGGTCCCTGGAGGGTGGCCCAAGCAGACATAAAAGTAAGGACAACTGCAGCAGAGCCCCCAACTGCTGCTGGGGGAACCTCTGTAAAATGCAAATGTGAGTGAAGCACACTCTGGCTGATGGCTCTGCTCCGGCTCCATAGTGCTGTTCTCGGGATCCTCAGCCTGGCACAAGGAGCCTTCGCAGTGGCAGTGTGGTCCTGCCTGACTTTCAAAGTTCACCTCCATCCCCACCCCACCCCCCCGTCCCCAGCCCTGTCCCCACTCTCCTCCGCAGCCAACAGTCTACCTGCCCAAGCTGCTCACAGAGGATCTATTAGAAAGGAAACTTCTAGACTCGTTGTTTAAAATGTCCCCCTCATCTTCTCGTCCTGGTCAAGTTCTCTGCGGCCTTCGTAGCCCCGTTCAGCTTCTCTTTCTCTGTGGAGCTTCTTCAACCCTACCCCGGTCAAAACGGATCCTGGGATGAGGTGTTCATGCTAAAGGAAGCTGCATCCTTTCTAGCATACCGTCACACAAACTCATTGCACTCTGCCTGCGGCACTCCCATGCCTGCAGCATCAGCTGTGTGCCACAGCTAAACAATAACAACTTGTTCAGAAGAGTCTAGGCACATAAGCCCTACAGAGAAGCCATGTCACTTTCTCTGTGGGGATACCTCAGGCCCTTCTCGTTGATGCTGTAATTATGATAGATCATAGAAACACCATACACTTGCCAAAGGACCAACGACTATTTCTCTCTCTCTCTCTCTCTCTCTCTCTCTCTCTCTCTCTCTCTCTCTCT
>NC_034590.1:105908263-105963298 GCF_900095145.1 Mus pahari
GGGCTTGGGTGTGGAGCCCTGGTAGCCCTGTGCTGGGGGGCACTTCCTCTCTCTCCGCTGCCAAACAGGAAGGCTTTCAGAGTTGGCTGGGAGCCATGGAATTACCTGTGGAAACAGATTGCGGAGGTCAAGCCCAGGGTCGATGTGTCAGCCAGCCAGAGCCGGAGTCCTCACATCCACCACCATGGGTTGTTTTCTTAACACTTTTTTCTTCCCTTCCAGGATATGTAGCGGCAGAGGCCAAAGTCTATAAATTTCTGAGTCTGCCCCCAGCTCATTGTTCCCGTTTCCGTGGTTTTGATGACCACGCTCTGCCGCCCGGGAATTCTCTTTGAGGGGATTGCGAGTTTGGGCACCAGGTTTGTTTACTTTTCTCCATTCAGGACCCAGGGAAAATGAAGCTTGGCTCCCTCCCTCCTTGGAAAGACCTCTCGGCTCCTCGTTCTCATTGAGTGTGATGGGAAGTTTGCTACTAGGACTTTTTCTGCAGACATACTGGGTCCACGGTAGACAAGTTGACAAAACCGGAAAACCCACAGAACACCTGGAAAAAATTAACCCGGCCATTGAGTGCTGGGGGGCCTCTTGGCTGGTTGATTGCTTGGAGACTCACATCTGTGTGAGGTGCATCTATAAGGCTCTCCTTAGAGTGTGAGATGCCGAAGCACCAATAGGAAATGATGAAGAAGGAGAAAAGGGCTGGCAGAGCTCAGGAAGCTTCCTTGCCTGGATTCCCGTTACATCCCCAGGCAAGCTGTCGAGAGTCGCCGTTAGCCCCGGAACAATGGGTGCACATATGTGTGTGCATGTGCTTGTGTGTACACTTAGATTGGATTTGAGCCGGCCCCACAAAATTCTTTAACAACTGTAGCAGTGATTCTCATGCCTCCTTTGGTCAATATAACCCTCTAGCAAGTCCTGCCTCACCGTCATCTCACGCCTGTATCTGTTCATGTCCAGAAAGTAGCCGTTGGATATGAAGTTGCAGTCCATTAAAATCAATGAACAATAAAATGAGTAGTTCAACTTTGACTTGGGAAGTCTGATGTTTTCTGGGTTGTAGCCCCTGCTATCAATGGGCAGCACCCTCTGGCTTGCCTGGGTGGGCATCACTCAGAAGGCTGCCTGGGGAGGTGAGTGGTACTGACCCAGGTAGGGTGACACTGTGTTGATTTTGAGCTAACTACGAAGTCGGCTCTGTGGCACTAATGATGTCACATGGGTGCCTGCTGGGAATATATAAAATGAGAGTAAAGTTCTGTCTCCTTTGGTCCTCCTTCTCCAGTAATTACAGCAGCTGCCACTCACCCTGGTCTGTAGCCTGACTGGCCGAGAGTCACCGGAGTCACCCGACCATTAAAGTTTAGTCATGTCAGGGAGCATGCGACAAAGTGACAGCTTGTCATGTTGGCATCATCAATGCTTCAGAACTCTCCACATGTAGATCCAATTCCACAGCATGTCTTGGTCCACAGCCTGAGCTGGTAGGAACCAGCAGAAACTGGTCTCTCAGTCGATGCTGACTTTGTTTCCCCCTTGCAATTATGACAAAGTGTCTCATTGCCCACCTAGTAACAATCTGACCCTCTAGCACCAAATATGCAGTTTATTAAAACCAATCTAAGAGTTCTGGGACTATGGTAAGGGACTGGGCTCATCAACATGAAGTCTACCTTGAGAGTGATTCTCATCAACTGTCCAATCATCTAGTGGCTGAGGAAGAAATGCAAACTTTCAAGTAAATGTCAGAACAGACACACAGGCACATGTGAACATATCTGCGTACATGCATGCATATACAAGCAGACACATGCCCAAGGTATCTATAGACAAGCCACAAAAGTGACTTTGCAACTCACAGTGGCACCTGAGGATACAGAGGGGACCACCTCTCTCATGTTTTGTATGACATGGACCACAAATACTTTTCTGGGATTCCCTAAACTTTCTAAAGTTGACCTTGTATCTATCCTTCAAAGTTCAGAAAATATTTAGACAAGATCATACAGAGCTAGCTGTCACTGAAAGGTGATGGTCCGTGCTGGGTGAGAACACATGCAGGAAAGACTGAGTGTAGCCTGAGTCAAGCACCTGCTACTGGGACTGTGGTCGACAGAATTTATACCTTGAAGGCCTCATCTTCCTGACTCCCCTCTACTCCTTGGTTGTTGTGAAGTTTTCCCAAGTTGCCATCCTGAGTAAGGAGGCAGACTCCTAGGCACCGGAGCCCAGACTGGCAGGGAAGACAGATAATCTGATGCAGTGTTTCCTCTTTAGAGAGGAGACAGACTCTGGGGTGGCTCAAGGAGGGGAGTGGAAGAGGACCAGGGTGGGGAAGAAGGGCTTTATTAATGGTCCAACTCAGCACTCCCGGTATCAGAGGAAGGCAGACCTGCAGCATCTTCAGAGAAGCTGGCCCAGAAAACTGGCCACCAGGCAGACTTCTGAAGAATTCAGGGAGTCCCAGGCCCAGGGATAGAGGCATGGTACAACAACACTTCACTAATACATCAGGTATGTTTATGTTTCCTAGAGTGGTGCCGAGTGCCTGTTTCCTCTCCTGCACCACAGCAGCCCCCCTCCCCCCAGGCCCCTCATGTTCACACCTTGCCCTGGTGTGGGGCATTTGTCACCATTTGAGAACCCACATTGACAGCTCTCATCACTGGAGTTCAAGCTATCCACAAAAGTCCACTCTCACGCTTCCATCCTATGGGCTGTCACCAGTTAGAGTGACAGACGGAGCAGCTCCATCATTCTTCTGATACCCTGTGTTCTTCCCATCCATCCATTACCCACCCACACCCCACACACAGACCCAGCAAACACCAATAACAGCTGATTTGCTGAAAGTGCCGTCTGGTAAGTGCCGTGTTGAAAGGACATTCTGAGGCTGTCTCAACCCCGTAACAACCCAGGAGGAAGTGATTATTACCGCTATCATTTCAAAATGAGGATCAAGGCTCAGAGAGTGTGTGGCTTGCCTGAGGTCACACAGCTGGCAAAGGGGTGAAATGATTGGGCCATCTGGCCTGGGTCCGGGCTCTTGGCTGCAGGGCAGATGTATCCAACTGTGCCTCCTTACTGAGTTTGTAGGAGGCTGCTATTCACCACTGATTGGTGCCTCTAGAGATGGGAGGTTCTGGATTTAAAGAAAGCAGCTCCTCACAAGGTGGGTAAAAATACAAAAGTTGACTGCTATCGCCAACAGCTGCTTGCAGGACATAGAGCAGACACTGGAATGTCGGCAGCCACCTGGTGAGCCCATTCTGAGCCTAACTCTTCCTAGTCTGTGAGCTGAATTGGTCTCTGCTGTTCTCAGAAAAACCTTGAGATACTGTGACTAGTTACAGCCACATATCTAGACAGGTACACAACTCTTTCTACATTCTGCCATTTCATCACTACAGTCTAGAGTGGATTACATGTGAGTTATCTCAAGCATGACCCTTTGACCTTTAGGGTGACATTCAAACAAGGTTGCAATGTGTATTTCCATTTGATAATAACGCTTGGATCATAAATGCTACGGACTGAGTGTTAAGGTAGAGTCCCCACTGTGGCACCTTTAAGAGGTGGAGCCTGGTAGGAGTTCTTATACTCATTAGAAGCATGACCTAGAGGGTATATTGAGACCCCAACCAAGGGTTCATTTTTTGCCTACTTTCCCTATGTGTGAAAAGTGGCTGTACACCACCACTCTTTAAAAGTCTTAAAAGCACTGGGGCCAACAGCTATGGGCTACATACTACAAAGTCATACGACAAAACAAATTTTCCTCCTCCTAAGGCGGATTTGTTTCAGGTATGTTGTTGCAGCCACGAGAAGGTCAGCAATATACTTGCCTTTTCTCAGTATGTGATTCTGAAACTCCAACATGTATAAAGCTGGTGGGCTACTCATAGGAGTAGCTGGTTCATCTCTGTAGAAAAACATCACCCGTATCTGGGAGACAATCCCTTCCAGAGCTTCCTCACCAATCCTAGTGAGGGAGGGAGGTGTCGGGGTGGGGGAGAAGTACAAATGGGATAGAACCAAGATAAGAAAGGTCATCTCTGTCTCTCTTTGCCTCTTCTCTGACCTCAGGCTATCCTCAGAACCCTCTGTAGTGCTTGCCAACGTGAGGGTGGTGAAAAGTGAGAGTGTTCTGCCTAGGTGGCATCAGGACAACCAAGCTTCACAAAGAGCTCAGCCATGGCTCTTGTGGAACTCATCCTACAAGAGTTCCCACGCTTTCATCAGGATGAAGTAAAAAAGATAAGCGAGACTCGAGTGTGGGCTTGGGTGGGTTTCTACCAGGATGGCTCTGTGGCCTCAGAAGCATACTTTGCGTTTTTTTTTCAGGAGCTGTTCTCAACCTGTGGGTCATGACCCCTTGGGGGGGGGGCTGCATATCAGATGTTTACGTTACGATTCATAACAGCAGCAAAATTATAGTTATGGAGTATCAGAGAGATAATTTCATAGGTGAGGGTACCACAACATGAGGGACTGTATTAAAGGACCACAGCACCCGGAGGGTTGAGAGCCACTGGTCTACAAGGTGTCCTGATAGTGAGTTTCTTCCCTCATGAAAAACGGCCTCCACAAGCATCTGTCTGTGTGTTGGCTGGGACCTCCCTGAAATGGGAGCTCCTGCCCTCTGCCCGAGCAAGTACTGAGCAGTGCCCACAGTGACTCGAGGCTGCTTCTCCATCAGCCCTAGGGTCAAAGCTGCCACAGACTTATTTGTGAGACCTTTTAGCCGGCATGATTCTTGATCAGGAATTAACCTCTCTTGTGAGACCAATCAATTTTTGTCCCCTCATTTGGTCCCCACCCAGTCTGGTCTTCTTGCCCCACCCTGCCCTCTCCAAAGCCCTTCCAATTTGAGTCCAGACACATTGATTGAATGCCCTAAGGTTGGACTCCTTAGGAATCGGGAGATGTGCTTGTCTGAGGCCGTGTGCCTCCTCTCTGTGCTCTTGCCTGTGGTGAAGACAGTCTCAGAGGGAGGGTCACTGATGTCCTGTGAAGACAGTAGCTGTTCTCCAAAACATGGGTACAGTTGACACTCAGAGCATCAATCCCAACTGATCCTGTTGGACAGGATCAGATGAATGGGAATTAACTAAGGAAGGTGACCAGGCAAGCAGAGGCAGGGAGCATTGGCTCAGAAAGTCAGCCCATCTCTTTCTGGCATGGTGTGAGCAGAGAAAGAATCAAATGGGTGGCTTTGAATCTACATATATCTGGTGAGTCTTAGTACACACACCATAGACGACTAAGATAAGCAAATAAAGGTGAATAGAAGGCAGTCTGTGTGGGTCCAAGGCACACCAGACATCAAGGCAAGGACTTTGTCCCATCTGAGGTGGGTACTTCTCCAACAGCTGCTAGAATCCCTTGAGACGATACAGAAGATAAAGAAAGTTAGATTTTTAGCAGTGGGTGGACACTTGTGGAGAGCTCCTGATGCAGTCAGCAGAGGTCACCAAGATCACCCAGACTGGCTACTGTACTGCTTCACCGATGGACTGCTCTAGGGAGCTCTGGGGTACACATCAAAGATTCCAGGCCTGGCATTTTCTTTTTCAGCTCACAGGTCCCAGGTTCTACGGCTGCCAAATTCTTTCTATGGCCACCTCCCACCCCCTGATGAAGCTCTTCTCCATTTCTACCCAAAGGCACTGAGCAAGGATAGACAAAGCCAACCGGGCTCACACTGGAAATGTTCCATTTGCTCACTGGGCCTCAGGGCTCAGTTGACATAAGTGCACCCACATGGCCTAAATGGTACTAAAGTCATGCAAAACATGCAATGACCTGTGCTGCTCCAGCCTCCGTTTGCTTATCTGTACCATGACGTTCCGGTTACTACTGCTTCCCTAGAACTACCATGATGGCTGATTCAGGACTTCAGAGCTCTCAAAGGGCGCCTGGTTAAAAATAGACTTGCAGATACAAGATGGATAGCTTTCTGGTTTAAGTATGTCCCATAGATTGCTTGGGGGCACACTTACACTAGCAAACAGCATTTGTCATGTATCTGAATTCTGAGTATAACTTGGCATCCTGAGTTGTTATTTGCTAACACAGGCACCCCTTGTCACCCAGCATGCAGGGATTCACACAGTGACTGCTTAGGAGCACAGCCAATGAGGGTAGCTAACCTAGCATTGAAGCATGGTCGCTCGCAGGTCAGCCTCTCCTCTTGGACTCTGAGGGTCTTGAGGGGAAAGGTGATCTGCTCACCCATTCCTAGTTGCTATGACAGAGTAGTACAGCCTGGGAGGTGACAAACAATAGATGCTCGTTTGGCTCCTGGTCTGGAGGCAGAGAGGTGTCAGAGCATGCATGCTGTGAGTATCTGGTAGGGGACAAGGTGTGAAGAGTTTTGGTTTGGTTGGGTTTGGTTTTCCAAGAAGGCAGCTTGCCATGTGCAGCACCTCATTTAAATGTATCTTGAGTCTTAGAAGCCCCATCTACATCCTCCTACAGATGGACCTTGAATGATCCTTTGGAGTTCTATCAACAGCTGAGGAGCATGGCTACTCATGTGCCCTTGACTAAAAAAATGATCCCCCCTCTATCTCCGTTATCTTTTGGGGAAGTCCATCCCAAAGCACACATGGAGTGGTGACAGAGGAAGGGGACACCCACTGAGACAGCCAGATGAGCCAAGTCAACCTGGTCAATCATTCCAGTGAGGAAGCACCCTCCTGTCCTTGTGTTGAGTCTTACAGAGGACAAAAGGAAAGAGCTACACGTGAGATGAACAGATACTTGGCTTACTAGTTCTCTCGGGGGCTCATTCCTGACATACTTAATCTTCTCACATAATACATTAATCCACTCCCGAGGTTAGACCTCTCATAACCCATCACCTCTTAAAGCCTCAATCTCTACTTCATATGAGGTGTGAAGGCCTACCTACCTCAGCAGAGAGCTACCTCTCATGTCTCCATCACTGATTTCTTACTACCAGGCCAGTCCTGAACACATGTTGAATAAAATGGTTGACTTGAATTCTTTGCTTCTTATAAGGACAATGGATAGTGTATACACATGAACCAAGTCAGTATAAGTACACCCCACCCCCCCAGTCACCTGCTTTTGTGGGCTATCCCAAGGTGACTCAGTGGAAATGTATTCATGCAGGAAATACTTGTGGTCTTCTTCCCACCTCCTGGACATTTTATAACAAGGAGAGAGGCATGTTGGAGACAGGCCCTGCCCTTCCGCCTTGGTAAGTCATCCAGCAGGTACACTGGTGTGATGGCGAGAGGGTGTTCTCCTTCTGCAGCACTGATGGAAGAATAAGACTTATCCTGCAACTTTTCATAAGTCCCTGACAACCAAAAGCTCAGCAGAGGCAAAGAGAGCCAGAATATCAAATTAGCCAGGAATAAAGAAAAGATGGATATTACCCTCCTAAGGCTGCCATGACAAATTAATACACACAGGTGGTTTAATACAGCATAAGGTTAAGCCCATGGTTTTCAAGTCCAGATATTCAAAGTGTCAACAGAGGACACTCTGCCCAGATTGGACAAGTTCAAGATCTCTGGCTTCTGTGACACCATCAATATTGGATCTTCACTTGACCTCCTTGCTATCCTGTCATTTCTCTGTGTCGTGGAGATCCTACAGCTTTGGAGCAGCAGGATTGGCCCTTTCACATGTCCCAACCATTCACAGATGACATAGATTTTGATGTGGACCAACTCAGCCCTGATCTGAGCTGGTCAGCCTGGGAGAGCTCGCCATCTTTACTCTGATAGGCCACCCAATGCAGTCATCTGCAAGAGGCGGGGTCAGCTCTCCTGCCCTCAGGTCCTCAGGCCCTACACACAAGCCTCTGGAGCCAGCTCCACTGTGCTGCCCAGTCAAGGAATGGGGCCCACTCTCCCAAGTGCTGCAGCCTGTGAGGGGCAGGACCAGATCTCCTGCTCTCACACCCTGGGGGGTGGCTCAATTGTGCCTTCATCATCAGGGCCAGCTCCACTGTATTGGCCAGGAGAGGTGGAGGGCCCTGGCTCTGAGTGTATAGTCAGTGAGGGGCCAGGCAGGATGGGAGTGGGGAATCACATCACTTCTTCCACCTCACATTTTGTACCTTTTAAGGGGACAATTGTCACTGGGTTCATGGCCAATCCACATAATATAAAATGGTCTCTTCTCATGAGCTCTACTAGTGCATATATACAAGGACCTTACTTTTTAACCAGGTGACACAGCTGATGGGTTCTGTCATGTATTCATGTCTTTTGAAATCACTACTTGTGTTCCCTCGGGAAGTGAATGGAGCTGAGGCCCTCTAGGAAATGGCATGCAAAGTTACAAGGGGAGCCAGCTTGATGGCACTAAAAGTACATTTGGGGGGTTACAGAGCCACAGACAGTTTGGGAGCCTGGGGGTGACCTACTAGGAATTGTTTTCTAAGGGATGGACTCTATTACTTTGCAAGGAAGTCGGGGAGCCAGCCAGAGAGATGGTTAGAAGGAGCTCCCTACAAGTCACCTCTCTCAGTTTTGGAGCCTGTATCAGTGCTGATACTTACATGTCTCCCTACAGGTCCCACCCACTGAAGACAGGTCATTCTTCTAAAGTTTCTGGGAGGGCACAGGCTGCTTCTATTTCCAGATGGCTATCCCCAGACTGTTGGACAGTTACATGGAGGAATGAATGTCTGAGTAGCCACTGAGCTGCTAGCACAGTGTCTTCCTTTACAGAACTGGTCACTACATGGAGCAAAGATGTGAGCTGAATGTCTGAAACAACTAGAATGTGTGTGGAGAGAAATGTGGATGCCAACTCTCTGGGGTCATTCATTCAGGGGCAAAATGTGGCACATTATTGACATGCTAGCTAGACAAGGTTCCACCTACTCAAGATATAAGGCCTGTTCATGCAGACAGCTGATGTGATCTCCTTGAGCTCAAGCCAGCCCTTTTTTGGCTCCAAGAGTCTGTATATCCCTGCATGGGCTGGGCAGAAAGGTTCTTCTATATGTAGCCCCATCTGAGTTGCCTGTTTCCTTGACTTTGGATGCTCATGTTATGCCAGAGCATGACTCTCATCAAGAGAACAGGCTGCACCATGACAGAGGAGTGCTAATTGGATATGGTTAAGGGCCTAGGGAAGGGAAACTAGGACATCTACAAAGCTGATGACCACCCAGGAATATTATCAGCTAGACTCTGAGGCGAGGACTTCTCCATGGTAGTGTAGAATTTCCCCAACTCTTGCTTTCGTTAATGAATCAAGTATTACATCTGCCTCTAAAAGGGCCAGGAAGAAAGCAGAATCTGTTTTGCTATAACCCAAAGCTGTGGAAGGAAAATGATGCTACTCATGCTGGGTCTTCCCACAAGGAAGAAACAGGTTCTCCGTGTTACCTTTGTCCAGGAACACATAAGGCAAGTCTGCTTGTTCAGACAGAGACACTGAAACCAGCTCGCACTGCAGCTGCCACTCCAGAGAACTTTCTGTTCAGAACCCCAGAAACTGGTGCCTAGGATTATTTTTTTAAGAGTAAAACCAGTTTTGGGGCATATTCATAGGAGGATGCCTGAGCACAGAGCTATTCTCTCCACCCACAGTCCGGACAGTGAACGGTTCATTGACAGACATGACTGTGAACAGTGTGTATTGTGTATAAGGCTATGTGTGCCTGTGTGTAAATTGGACTTATGTAAGGGTATATGTACACTGATGACAGGCATATACATTCATGTGCATACCCAAGTGCTATTTACACATGTGGCTATTTATGTGCCTTAACTTACACATGTCATACAGTATTGTGGTGTTTGAATGAGAAGGGTCTCCATAGGCTTATGTGTTTGCATGCTTAGCACCCAATCAGTGGAACTTTTTGGGAAAGATTGGGAGGTATGAATTTGTTGGAAGAGGCATGTCTCTAGGGGTGGGTTTGAGATTTAAAAATTCCATGGCCTTCGCAGTTAACCATCTTGTGCTGGTTATATCAACATATAAGGTCTCAGCTGTTGGTACAGTACTATGCCTGCCTTCCTGATGCCAGGCTTCCTACCACGGTGGTCATGGACTAACCTTCTGAAACTCTAAGCAAGGCCCCAATGTTTTCTTTTATAAGTTGTCTTGGTCACAGTGTCTCTTCACAGCACCAGAAAAGGAACAAGAACACATACATGCATATTTTTACAGGTGTGTGTCACTTTATGTGCATGTGTTACATGAGATTTTTGTCTGTTTGCCTGCATACATGAGACACACATATATGTGCCTGTGTGACGTTTGCAAGTGTGTGCCAATATATAACCTTCATTCTTGGTATATAAATGCAAGCATGATATATGAATGAGGCTGAAGTTCATGTGTAGATGTGTGTATGTCTGCTGTAAATACATGTACATGAGTGATTTTGTGAGTGTGTGCATGGCTACTGTGTACTCTCATGGTTTCCTATACCTATGGGTGGCTGAGTATATATGTTTCGGTTATAGGCATGACACATAGTGTTTACATGCACTTTCTGGCACATGCATTTATAGCAGGAGTGTGTCATACACAGGCTTATTGTGTGTACTTTTGTGTAAGCAGAGGTATTTGATCATTACCTGTGTTAAAGTTTTAAGACAATTTCAGGTCGTTTAGAGAAATGTGTTAGGATACAAAGTATTGTAAGATTGCAATATTTGGCTAAGGATTCCTTGCCTGGCCGGGAAGCATTTTGGCACAGTCCAGAGGTGAGGACTCATGGAGCTGGTGGTTTGAGTATGCAACCTATCCCTAAGAGCTCTGCAGGACCCTAGTTCAATGGGATGAGCAGGATGCTTGCCGAAGAGTAACCCATGATTACTACCCTGTGGCTGAGCAAAGGAAGGATCTTTCTTCAAACACCTAAGAAGTTGGCTTGCAATAACCATCCAAGGGCTAGGAGGATATGAAGAGGGATCTTTCCTCAAAGGAATTACAAACATTTGGTCACAGTGATGGTGACATTGCCACCTAGGTGGGTTCAGAGGCAACAATTCCTAACTTTCACCTGCTCCAACTGAAAACCTTAATTTCATCAGGGCTCAAATTCCTCCTGGCTAAAACTCCTCAGAGCCCGAAGGCCCCGTGGTGTGCTCTTGTAATATTGCAGGCAGGGAGCTTGGGGATTTGTGCTACTGACTACTGTCCTGTTTGTATGTCTCCTTTGTTAACAAAGGAGTTACCAGTGAGTATCATGCCTCTGCTATGGACTCTGACTGATTAGTTATAGACTATGTCAAGAAGGGCAAGAGGGCTCTCAGAGCTGCCCAGAGGGATGGAAGATGTTGCTGGAAAGGTAGGGGTGAAAGACAACAGCAGGGAGGCACGGATCTGACTCCAGATCATGTTAGCCAGAAGCATCCAACATATGACTCCTGTACTACGTTGGCCCAGAAGAAACGAAACTACTTCTTCTTTGCCTCCAACAAGGGAGACCTCTAGTCTGTGGGCAACCTCGGGGAAGACACCTACTGTTGTTCTAGATTCTTGGACCACAAGGGAGACAGTATCAAGGAAACAGCATCCAGGAAAGGTGGCAGTGGTGGTAGTTATAAGGTCCTGTGAGGTGCTGTGAGACTCTCAGCAGTGTAGACAGCCTTCGCATTGAGAAATATGGGCTTGCGCACCTGAGACAAGCCAGTGATTGTCTTCCCAGTGATTCTACCATTTACAGGAACATATCCTCCCATGGCTTCCCCAAGCCCTGTACTCAGGCAGGCTCTGAAAAGGGAAAGAAATCTACCAACAAGCCCTGTTTCTACATGCTTCCTAAAACCTCCTTAACATAGCTAAGGTAAATATATATATATATTTCCAAATACATTTGACTGTGTGGCCATAGATTTTCCTTAACCATAGTACTAGTACTTTGACAATGCAACAAGAAGGAAAGACGAATAGAAGAGGTGGCCTTTGAGTTCCCATAAAGCTGCAGAAAACATCTGTGCAAAGCAGGCCTGCAAGAGACATTTGCTGGATTGGGACGCAGCCTTGGGATAAGGACAGAGGGAAAGATGAGCAGAAGCCCCAACCCATCAAATTTGATTTCAGATTGCACCCTGGGCCATGTCCTCAGGTGGGTTAGGAACGCCTTACGTGTGGTAATGTGATGCTGTAGGCCGAGTGGGAGCCTGGTTACTCGTGCCACCAATCTCTTTCTTCAAGAGACATCCAACATACCTCTCTGCTGCCTCTGCCTTATCGGACCATACACTGGCCTCTCACTCTGTGTTACTGCTCCAAGCTTGGTGTCTTCAACTCCGGGAAGTCTCTTCAGACCCTCAATGGGTCTACACACACACACACACACACACACACACACACACACACACATACACACAAGAACATATTGGATAGGGGGATGGAGGAGGGAGTTGTGGGGGAAGGGGAACAGAGAAACACACACACANAGAGAGAGAGAGAGAGAGAGAGAGAGAGAGAGAGAGAGAGAGAGAGAACAGAAACAACAGTGACTTGTAAAATTCTCAGAGTCCCCTCTCATTTACTTATTTCTGTGCTAAATCACCCCAACTGACTGAGTTATCCCCCCCCAAGGCTTTGGGTGTCTTCCCTAGAGCTCCACACTCTGTCTTTGCTCTCCCCTTCCAGTTCCTGTACCCTGAAAGAGAGACACAAACCTGGCCCTGCCCTATACCTCAGGGACTGGCTTCCTGCTATACAACTGCAGATAGAATAAGACTGGGCTGTTAGAAACATCAAGAGGGTTGGAAGCTGGATTGCAGCCAACCAAGATGGAAGGTGATATACTGATGGGAACTTCAGCTTGAAGTCAGAGCGTGAATTTCATTCCACTATACTGGAATTTTTTTTTTTTAAGTCCAAAATATTTGCAATTAAGGTACCTCATTACCAAATTAAATAGCTATTCCTCTCACTTCACACAATAGCATGTTCCTGAGAAATTACATGAGGCGAGAATTTTTAAAAATCAAATTATATTTTTCAAAGTACTTGGAGAGCTTTCTATTTAAAAGAGTCCCACAAGGAATCATCCCTTGGAATGAAGAATCTTATTGTAATGCAAATGATCGCCTCCTAATTTATCTGTTTTCCAAATTCAGATAAACTGGAGTTTATTCAGAATGGTCAAAGAGCAGGGTCTGTGGTTAATTGAATATTCATGTTAATTTGGAATCTCTGTATATACCCTGTGTTGATTACCAATTTCCACAAAACAAGACTATAATAAAATACAATAAAATACACTTAACAACAGAACAATACTGAGCCTAATTACTTTTTCTTTGATAATCTGAGGACACAGAGGACCAAAAGGGTATAGACCTGAGTTTTGAGAAAGAATGAGGGTTATATTCTCCTGATAGGAGGCCCTGGGATCTTTAGTATGTCTGTGCCTGTGTGTCTGTGCATGTGTGCACATGTGTGGAGACATGAGGTCAACCTGTGGTCTCTTCCTCAGTTGCTCTCCCCTTTATATTTTGAACTTAGATCTCACCAAATCAGGCAGACTACCTAGTCCTTAAACCACAGGAAATCTGTCTGCCCTCTTTCTCCCCTGTCCTGGGGTTACAGTTATTGTCTTTTTTGGGGGGAAACAAACTCAGATCCTCATGCTTGTCCATCAATCGCTTGTCCCACTGAGGTCTCTTTCCAGGCCCGTTGATTCAATTTCTACACAAGATACCAGAACCCTGCTTTTTGGCACAGTCATCTTGTTTCAGAAAGGAAATAAACACTAGGGTAGAGAGTGTCCTGACACATTCACTCTTCTTCACTCTTCGTTTTTGCCTCCTTTCTGTACCTCCACTGGTCTGTTTCAGAAAGTCAAATTCAGAGACAGGAGCTAGACTTAGCCACTCTCTGCTCATTACCCGATGATGTGTAGGAAAGGCCAATTTCTGCTCCAGAAAGAGGTGGTGACCTTCATGTCACATAAGGATGAAGGAAATGGTTCCTTTTAAAAGCAAAGTGCATTGTGCCCCTCTCTATTCTGAAGCCCCGTCTTAATCCCTTTGCTTCCCAAATACCTTTCTATATGTGCTGCAGACTTGAACTTGTTAAGCCCACTCTAGCCTAGGCTCCTGATGCTTTAAAATCCACTCACTCCCTGGTTCTAGCCAACTGCTTTTTCCAAGAACTCCATCCATTCCTATTTAAACAAATAAGGTTGCCTACCTTTGCCATTTGCAATTCAACGGGCCCCCTAAATTAATTTCCCCAAAAGTAATTCAAATAAAAGCTTGGTTGCCACTTCTCTTTTCTGAGCCCCAAGATTGAACAAGGCATCTGAATAAAAATGTCTGTTACAGCCTTCTTTAATATTTAAGCATGACGTTCATTGATTTGTTTCTTGTTTTCTGCAAACCTTGACAACATGATAAAATAAATCATAAGAACAAAATATAGTGGTAACATCTTTTATGGACTTCACATAGCCATCAATCTCAAGCTGGTAGTGAATTATCAACACAACAAAAAGATCTATGTTTTAAGAGCTCCAGCAGCATGCTAGCTGGGGGTTTTTCTGAGGCAAACTCCAGGCGAGTGACTGATAAGCTTCGTTATTGTTTTCGGAGAGTCTGGTTTATGGGGTGTGCGGAGGGGTTGCATATGTGTTTCGGAAGCAAAGGTTTGATCAATTCTAAGTAGACATCTACTAAAATATAAAAAATATAACAAGCCTTCCTGCTGAGAGCCTTAGCATAGCTGCCACCCTGTGTCAGCGTGACAAGTCTCACAGTGTGCTTCTGATTCTATTTAATATGGAATTAACCTTTCTTAATGTGATAGACTCTGCATGAAAGATGGAACCAACTAGGTATTTGGACATATTCTCCTGTTTCATTTGTGTGTTGATATTTGGCTGCGGCATTGTAAATACATGAAGGGGACAAGACAAGCCCTGAGCATATATACTCAATCCTTAAGTAGACTATAGGCAAAACAAAACAAAAACAAAAACACTGTGAAATGCTACAGGGTTCCAAAGGTGTCCTGCAGGAGGTGTCCTGCCATGGGGCTGAGCTGGACAGAATTCAGAGTAAGGAAACAAGAGTCTGAAGTCTGTCATCTGAATATCATACACTCATTCTGGGAACAGCTGCCTGTCTGTACCATTTCTTCATTTCTACAGAACAGAGATCTTCAGGGCTCATACAGCTAAGGAATCCCCCTCTCTTCCCATTAGACCTCCTCAGATTCCAAGACGACCTGGGGGCCAGCGTATGCTCCAAGCCGTTCCCATTCTTTTAACGTTACATTTACACAATCCAAATAGTTCTTTTAAAAAAAAAAAATATGCCAGGTTTTCTTCTGGGTGATTGGTGACCCTCCACGGGGCATAGACCTTTAAGGCAAGTCACCAGTTGAGATATGTCAGCAGCAGCCAATCCAACTGGAACAAACAGCGTAAGGCATTATGGCTGGAGGTCACCCACACCATGATCCACACTTCCTCCCAGCGCGTCACCTCCACTTGAGGCAAGGCAAAAGAATCATCCAGAAATCTGGGCCTGTGTTCCAGAGTACATGACGGCCTGAGGAAGAGGTGGGCAGTGAGCAGTGACTTCTGTCTGGAAAAGGGTTCTTTAAAGGTCTGCATGGGAGAGATTTTCATCTGGATTTTTTTTTATTGAAAGGGTAAATATTAAGATAGTGTTGTACCTGCTATCTGTGTTGGCTTCTCGATAACCTTCCCAGGGCCTTGCACTTGGTAAATATCCACTCTCTCCCTTCCCAACTTGAACTCGGTGAAATATGATACATTGATCCCAACACAGCAGCAGGTGCCTGGGTCTGCCCACACAGGTGCCTGTCTCTCTTTTTAGGAGTTTAGGACCCTATTCTTTCGCTCACCCTTCCAGCCTCTCCCCAAGATAAACCCTCCCAGGCAGGCCATCTTCACCACCCATTTTAATAAAAATTGTACAAACTCTTCCCCGTATTCCAGTTGCCGTAACTCACAGCATTTCTTTCTTTCTTCTCTTTCATTATTCTACCCAATTAAAGTCACTGTGGTTTTCTTTACTCGGCCTAAGAGAAACACCTTCAGTATTATTGCTTGTTTGACATTTTGGTTTTCCATTTGTTAAATTTTATTAGCAATATTGGAAACGTGAATTACTGTATCTCAGAGGCCATGCTGCTCTGTGGAGGAGCCTGGGTGCTGTCAGTGCCACGATATACATTCACTGTAAACCCGTCAGCGTCTGCATCAGGAAGAGCTGCCCAGCCACCACCGGCTTCACAGGCCAGGGAGAAATCAGGACCGGTGCAGGAAACCCATTTATGTAGCATCCGAGAGACAGATGTAGGGCCTGAACAGGCACAGGCGTTTACACCCTGTTGGCTGCTGTTCAGCAATCTCTCATGTGCAGGACCATGAAAAATGATTATCTTTTGCCATTCAAGTCCAGCCTCACTGCCCCAAATGCCATTAACCATAGGAGGAAGGGCTATATTCAATCAGTTCATATGCCACAAATGGGTCTCTATACCTATAACATACTTCGTATTTTGGATAACTCTTTAATTTCCAAATGGGACAATGGGGAAGAGCTAGAAAGACTGAACACACTAGCAAATGGGTGTGGCAAATGGGTGTGGCAAACTAGCCCTGACATAGTCCCACCACATGGAAGTTTACTTATGTGTGCCACACAGCCATGGATGCAGGAAACGCTGAGTACCTGGGCTTACAACTGCCCCAACACCCCTGTAACACAATGATGTTGGTTCCAACTAAGCCAATAACCCTTCCTGGGATACAGTTTGTTTTCAGGGGACAGCTGAGATGGTCACAGCAGAGTAGATAACAGAGCCCTGTGACTAATTTAGAATGTGTACCCCTTCACCTCCCAAGAGATGGCTCTCAGTGGGTAAAGCACCCCAACTCCTCCAAAGAGCAGATCCCATGAAGATCCATGTTCCATTCTCAGGTCACACACAGTGGAAGGAGAGAAGTGACTCCTGTAAGTTGTCCTCTGATCATCTCCATACTCATGTCGTGCATACACACACATTCATGCACGGAAGTAAGTAAACAGAAGGAAATATTGAACCCATGCAAGAGGCGCAAATAATATTAACTATGGTCCCATTCTGTCCTCCCTTCAAGAAGAATGCCTGGAAAACAGTGGGTCCGGTAAGTAGGCCACTGAAAGAATGAGCTTATTCTCACAGGATCTGAGGCTGACTCTCAGTATGAGCGCAGAACATCTACTGCATTGCCAGCTTCCCTCCACAGCTATAAAATGGAGACAACCTGAATGTCCAATGTTCTTGGATTATTATACATTGTGGTGTGAGCACGTACATATACACACATGCATATGGGAATTGAGCAGGCAAGGCCAGACTTAGGCAGAACAAAGAGAACAGCACAGTGCCTGGTATGTGGCTGCCTACAGAACAAAGCTACAACTAGAACCTGAATTTAGCATTTACCACATGGAGTCAACACCGTTACTCACTTGAACCAAGCCTTGAAGACACCTACATATCCTAGCCAACTCAAAATCATAAAAGGAAACCCAAACCCGGGTTTGGGATAAGGCCATGAGTCCCAGGTATTTAATTCTTCATGTCTTCCCACCCCGTGTAAACCAACATTAGGGAAATCTTCCCTGCAAAGAGTCTGTCTCTACGTGGGAAGGGATGTGTTCTCAGAGGAAAGAGGCATTGACAACCTGGTCTCTTGTGTCAAAATGACATGGTAAATTCTTTTCTTTCTGAATACTAATATATAATTCTTGCAGGAAAAGGACTATGCAATCCTTCACATTTGGTGACCTGAAAATAATCTACACTACTACATCAATATTCACTTAATAAAGAAGGAGTCTGCACAGCCTGGGCTACTCAGCTCTGCTTTGCCCGGGTATTCGATATTATGCAGAGTCCAGCACGGAGGCCTTGTCAGTCATTTAATTAAGCAAAGCAAGCCTGCTATTCATTTTATTTCTGTATATGTTAATGTTAAAAACTAATAGAAAACAGCAAGTAAATTGTCCCTTGAATATATTGGACACAGCAACAATTACTCTGACAGCGAAGATATAATAAAAGAGGAAATTTTAATAGTATCTTTATTCCATTTATTCTCTTGGGCTTCTGTTTCAAAGTACTGTAGGAATTAACAATCATTTCTTCTCATTGTTTTTGATGGTCTTTTTCTATTATGCTCCTACCTGACTTAAAATAAAAAATAATTTAAACTTACATTTTTTTTTTATTCAATTTTATGGCGCCCTGAGATTTACATCCAAGAGATGAGAAAGGATGGAGAAGAATGAGGAAATAACTCAGAGCCTCCCCCCTTGCTCTCCGACAGCTAGTTAAGGCCTTGCCAGTCATTAGTACAACTGAGATGGTCTTGATTCCAACTCAGACATTCACATAATAAAAATAATTATCTTATACATCACCGTATTGACAAATATGTCGTCCCTGTGCTTTATGACTGTCTGTCATAGGGTCTATCTAAACAGCTTCTATAGCTCTACTATATAAAGCAATTAACTGAGTTTATACGGGAAATTGTCTAAGGATTTCTCTGGAATGCTTGGGGAAATCTAACAAACTGAAATATTCACCAATTTATTGACATGCTACAACACTGAAGAAGGCAGCCCATCAATACAGCTTTTGTTTGAAAACTTGGGTGTTATGATAAGTGTGGGGATTCTGAGGCCCCTGCTGAGGCTTGAATAAAGACCACTGGTGCTGAGTTCTCTTGTAAAGGGTGGAGCTGTTCTCGATTGTGTAAGGTACACACTGCCAGGATAGGCTAAAATTGACAACGGGGGACCATCGATTGACTTTAGAAACAGAAAAACAGTCAGACGTGTTGGTGCTTTGCCTTTAATCCCAGAACTCAGGAGACAGAGGCAGGATGACCTCTACATTGTCTCAAAATAAATAAACAAATGGTAAGTTAAAGAAAACTGGTAGGGTTTTCCAGTAGTAATCATCAGAGCTAAGTCACCCCTGGATTTCCACTGGTTTTTTTTCCCTCTGTTCCACAGAGATTTGTCAGGCCTGAGGGTTGGAAACTTACTCTATCCACCCCTACCCCACACGCCCTCCACCCTGAATGTTCACATCACAGTCTGGCTCAAAGTGCACAGAGCTATCTCCTTGCTGTGGAGACTTCTACTCCCTCCCATAGTTTTCCATTACAGCTTAGACTGGAGTCTACACACTTACTCTCTTGTTACCGAGGATACAAGCATTGCCTAGCTAGGCCTGAGTGTGAACTATAAGCTAGGTTTAGCAGTGGGAAGTGGAGTCTTAAGTGTTCTTTGGAAAGTCGGTTGCATGGTGTTTTGCTAGGGCAAACGTGGAGGAAGGTTTAGCTGAAACAGACACAGGTGAAAGAATGCTCTGTTAAAGCAAACGCATGAGAGGCCATGTGGTAAAGGATTCTTCACTAACGATACATGTACTGGTGCACCTTACACTGCATAGTTGAGCTGCATTTGTCAGGACTCCATAGAGAGAAATGCACCAAAAAAAACTTCTGGTGGAAGTTTTCTTGCACCGGAAGCTGCAGTCTCTTGCCCCTTCTGTGGGCTAGGGCTGATTAGCAGAGCAATGTCAGCTGAGACAGACACACATGCTGAGGCAAGACCCATGGAGGACACGTGATGTTTGGACAGAGTATAAAAAGGACTCAGTGGACAGTGACAGATGCTGAGCTTGGCTTGCTTAGAGAGCTAGCTGTGCAACGCTTGTTGGTCTCAAGTCTTCCCTCATCTTTGCTTCTCTGGGAAAGACACAGCCTAGAACATCTCCTGGCATTCCTGCTGGTCCCTCTTCTGCTGACTTGTGCCAAGGCAGAGGCCTGGCTGTCTCTGCTAGGTAGTGCCACCACTGCTGATTCATGTTTGCTATCTCAACTCTACCAACCTGGACTGCTGGTGTATCTCTAAGGTGTTTGCAAGTGTATCCAGCTGCCGCTACCCGCTAACCTATGAATGGAACTGCCGATTTCCAGACAACACAGATGGGAATTGCTCTGAAGAATCTTTCTAAACTTCCCCTGTATCCTTTCTTTTCCACTACCTCTGGTGGGTGTTTGGCTAAAAGGGAGGTTAAAGTGTTTAAGAACCATCATTAAAAATAAGGTTTGAAAAAAATTAAAGTTACAGAAGTGTTCTCTCAAGGTCAGGTTCCCCCCAAACTGCTCTGCCTTTGAAGGGATTCCTTCCTTATGACTATGTGAGTGCAGCCACCATTTCCCATTATCTCTCAGAGGGGTGTCACCATCCTCAGATCCCAGGGACTTAAGTTCTTGGCCTTCTGTACCTTGGCCAGCTTGTGGACAACCAGATTCTCTGGGAGCCTGCAGGACGGTCCAGCACTCTGTGACAGATTTAACACAATTCACCCAGGCTTGCTCAGGAAAATCTGCCTTAAAGACCTAAAGATCAAGCTAGGAGACACCCTGGTTCCCCAGGCAGAATTAATTTACCTCTGCAGGTAAACTGCAATATCTCCTAGGAGCACCATGGGACCATCCTGTGGTCTAGGTAAGACACTTGCATTTTTGTCTCACACTACTCTGCCTATAGCATCTCTTATTATTCAATGAGCAGCAGAAGGGCCAGGCAACCACAGACCATTCTTGTGAGGAGAAACTCATCTATTGATTATTCTCCTTCCTCATTTAAAGGACCCTACTTCGGGGGTTATAGCATTTAATGACACTTCCTGCTCTTGCAGAGGACTCTGGTTTGATTCCCCAACTCCCACATGGCAGCTCACAACCACCTATTAACACCAGTTCATGATGACTCAATGCACTCTTCCAGCCTCCTCTGGCAGGACACACACATGGTAGATAAATATACACTCAGGCATACAGATACACATAATAAATAAAGCTATAAAAACTCAAGTTATATAGAAAACAGTTATAAATGTCCACATTCAAAAAATTAGAATGGCAAATTTCCACTTAGGAAATTTATAATGGGTTAGATGTGGCTGAAATTAGCTGCAAAACAGCTATAGGAAAATCGCATTTTCGTACTTTTCTCAGAAACCTTCTAGAATCTTCCAAAGAAGTTTCATTGATGGACAAGGAAGTATATTTGCAATGAAGCTAAAGGTGGGATTGGTAGGCAACATCTGTTATCCAAGCAATAAGGATTAGAATGAAAAGGTACTCCCAACCCACCCACAATAGAAATAAGGGTTAGAATGGAGGGTACACCCCACATATACATACACTCCATGCTCACTGATGGGTCATTTTTGGTGGCTGAGCCCTGGAAGGCTGCAGACTAGACTCCAGGAAGCAGAGAACAGCCCATAGCTCAGCTCCAGTCTCAGGGCCTCTGCATGACGGTTGCAGGTGCAGAGCCTGGGGCTCTAGCCGAGGGGCGCTTCCTCCTAATAACACAGGCTCACATTTGCCAGGAAGGGTGAGGTTGCTTTTAATATGTTTTAATATTCTGGTTATCATGCAAAACCTCATCAAGGAGGAAGTTTAAGCAGCGTGCAAACGAGGCAGGCTGCTGAGGGGGTGTTGTGATACCTAGCACCCCATGTCAACACAACATGCCTCACGTCGTGTTTCTGATTATATTTAATAATGTGAAATTAGCCTTTCTTAGTGTAACATATTGTGCCTGCAATGCTATTTGTTTGAACTAAAAACACCCTTCCCAGTTTTCAGTTGTAATAAAAGGACTCATATGGTGACCAACATTTTTGCTCATTTTCATCCATTTGCAAAACAGTAGGAAAACAGAAGGATTCTTCTCTGAAGCCAGACAGAGAGGGGGCACGCTGCATCTGAGTCGATTGCTCAGGGCCATGGCAGATTGATCTAGAGGCTGACTGCTCATTGGCTAGTTGAGGTTCCCCACCCAGGACACCCCAACCTAGGAAGGGCTCTCCACCTTTGCCTCCAGTCTGAGCCTCAGGTGTAAGCCATAGGGAGAGAAGCAACAAGGTCTTGGTTCACAAGCTCCTGCCTCCTCAGGGTGTGTGAGGCAGAAGCACCTGATAAGCTTTCAGGGAGGACACCGGTGGCCCGTCCTGAGTAGGTAAACGGCGTCTCCATAGAGAGCACACAGGGAATTCCCTGCTCATTCACGTCTTGTGAGTCCTTTTTCTTTTCTCCTTCTCTGTCCTCTTATGTCCCCGAGAAATAGGCAGGACCCAGTAGAAGGAGAGGTTGCAGAAGAAGAGGGTAGATGGCAGCTTTCCTGGTGTCTTTCCTTGCTGTGTCTCTGTGATCCCATGCACACTTCCCCAGAATTCATAAGGCCGGAGGACCAGCACTGGCTGCTTGGTTGTGTGACACAGAACACACACAGAGGCCCATACCAAGAGTATGCTGTGTGCGTGAACTCCTAAGATGATGTGGGGCTATTGCACAGAAAGTCACTACTACAGAACCTGGAGTTCACATGGGGAGAGAGCTGAGCTCCAGTTTTTTTGACAAACGAAAGAAAGCAAGGCCACTCTCTTGACAAAAGATGGTGGTGGCCAAGTGAGGAAGGCAGAGGGAACCTGAGGGATGAGTCAAGGGATAGAAGGGGCTTGTTGACTCACAGGAGAGGCACGAGAGAGGTTCTGTTAGGATGCATGGGAGTAAGTGTGGGGAAAGCAATCTATCCCAACATCTTTCTTCTAGAGAAGTTCTCAACCTGTGGATGGCATCCCCTGTGGGTCAAACAACCCTTTCACAGGGGCCACCTAAGACCATAGGAAAATACAGATATTTACAATTCATAATAATAACAAAATTACAGTTATAAAGTAGCAACAGGAATAATTTTATGTTTGGGGGCCACCACAACATGAGGGACCACAGCATTAGGAAGGTAGAGAACCACTGGTTGAGAGCAATCAAGAGATGCTAAGACTACTATAAAATGTGCTCTAGAAGTTCTGAATATCAAAGACTGAGGACAATGCAGTTGAAAGGAACAGATACTGCATTCCAGGAAGTGCAAGAAAGATCAAGAAAACTGCCAAACATAGACGCTGGGCACTTTCCAAGGTCAGCGTCACAATCGTGTGTGCCACCAACAGTAAGCTCATGACTCTAGAAGCTGCAGGTAACTGCAGGCAGAGAATGTGACCAAAGCACACACTTTTGAGAAAACTAAGGTGTATTCACTTCATGTGGATGTAGAAGGGACAGAGAGCATTTGATTCATGGGACAATTAATTGGAGTTTTTCAAAAAATGAAATTATGGCCTGGAGAGATGGCTCAGAGGATAAAAACACTTTCTGCTTTCCAAGGGACCTGAGTTCGGCTCCCAGTACCCACATCGGTGATTCCCAACTGCTTGTAAAGCCAGATCCAGGGACCTGGCACCCTTTCCTGGCCTGGGTGGGTATCTGTATGCTCTTGGTGAGCAGATACCTGAACAGGTAGGAACTCAAGACAGGACCTGATATAGAGACCATGGGGGAGTATTGCTTACCATGATTTAATTTAATTAGTCATCTTCTAACATCCAGGATCACCAACTCGGCGGTGGTGGTACTGGGACCTCCCACAACAATTGTCAATCAAGAAAATTTCCCAAGGACATGCCCAAAAGCTCCTCTGATAGAGACAATTCCTTAACCTAGCCTCTCTCATCCTAGATGATTCCAATTTGAATGAAGTTGAAGGGAAAAGAATCTGATCCAACCAGCACAATTGGAGTTGTTTGTTGTTTGTTTGTTTGTTTGTTTGTTTTCAAAGCATGTAGCCCACGTCATCCTCAGACTCATAGCCCCCCAGTCTTAGGCTCTAGGCTCCATTCTTGCTTGGATTCATAGTAACACTCCTGGGAAAATGACAGAAGGGGTTATTCTGGAGGGAAAGCTGGCAGCATGGCTTGGAATCGTTGCTGTGTGCAGTCTTTGATCCTGCAGTTCCATTTCTGGGAATTTTGAAGAAGGGGAACAAACCAAGACGCGTGCAGACAACAATGAGCTCACTGACTTCGGCACAGTATGATTTAGAGTATCCAAAGCCAGGACATTTGTCTGACTCTGGGTGGAGCGGGCAGCTAACAGCTGCGGGTGATTCCACTGCCTACCCCTCAGAGATACCGTGAAGACTCAGAAGAGGAAATCCGCAGCCGGGTGCATAGCACTCACTCTGTTCTGTCACTGGCATGGTGGTGAGGCCGCTGCTTAGACATCCCATGAAATATCGAGGGCCATTAAGAAAAATATTGGAGAAAAGCATGTATTCACCTGGGGAAATTTGAGATATAGTAGATGTGGAAAAAGCCTGCTACAAAACAACAATTGCAGGGAAATCCCATTTTTGAAAGGAAAAGTATACACGACTTTGTATAATAAGCATTCCGGAAGGAAATACACAAAATGTTAATAGCACTTATCTATGGGTTCTGGGAATATACAGTAATTCTTTCATTCATAATTCCCTGCATTTTCCTATTCACCTACAATGATTACATATTTCTAGGGCAATAAAAAATAAAATATTTTAACTACAAAGACTGCCTAGATATGGGGGGGGGGAACCCTGTCACAGAAAAGGTAAGCAAGTACCCCAAGAGGCACAGAGCCCAACTTCAGTACCAAGAAATACCCATTCTGTGTGACAATAGAATGGGGATAGAGATTAGAACGTTAAAATGGTGAGTGTGGTGCCAGAAAGTGGAGCTTTGCCCTGCACCTTGCCCCTGACAGGGTCCAGATCCCTGGCACCCCTGCTCCTGGGCCACAGTCATGAGGACACCAGATATAAATCCAGCTGGAGGTCATGACCCCTGCATGGTCCTACAAATCTCCAACTAAATTTCCCAAGACCGCCGTGCCTGTGCTTTTCTGTGTTAGAGGCAACTGCCCAGTAAGAAAGCGGCTCAGAGGCCAGAAGATGGTCAGGTAATCAGGGGCATCTAACCTTCAGGTATTACAACACAGCAATGCCATCTGCGAAGATCACACCCAAGACCTGGGCAGTTCAATTGTAATCCGAGATGCAGGGAAGGAAAGGTGGCCCATAGACCAAGACTGAAGCCCTCCGCTGGCCATACTCAGGCACGGGGCTGGCAGGCCAGAATTTCCAGCCTGGCTTCCAGGAGGAGCACGGCTCACCCATTGTTCCAATAGTCAGGAGCGTGGTTTGTTTATATGTTAGGAATTTATAACTTTACATATGTGGGTTGCTGCATGGACATCCTCACAGGCTCTCACACTGGGCTCCTATTGACAGGGATGAGGCTGTCAGAGCGCTATTACTATAAATGACGATGTGTGATTTTCATTACTTTGTTGCAGATGGTCTTTTCATTACAGAAGTCAGAAACAAGAAAATAATTGCTGAAGTGACAGATTTACCATCAAAGTGAGGTTTGTGACCACCTGCCCCTGCCTCACACGAACATGTATATATGCATGCACACATACATATACACACATTTGTACATGCATGTGCATAAACACACAGACACATATACACACATATACACATGCATGTACACATATATACACACAGGTACATATCCATATACACATATGCATGATTGCCCAAACACACACATGCATGCACAATCAGATACAAACACACATGGGCATATGTACACACATGTACGTATACCAAACACACACTCTTTTCCATCAGCTCCCAGCTTAGGCAACAAGTTGCTAAGTTGTGAACTCCTGTGTCCTCAGTATTCCTCAGCCCCTGTTCCCTCAGTGGCACCTATGAATATAGAGGTGCTAACTCTTCCAAATTTGTATGTATCTCTCTATCCCTGATCCTGGGATCCTTGACTATGAAATCCCTGTCTAGTGCTTTCCAGCAGAGCCTGCACGTATGCTCTGGAGAGCCTTTCTGTGGACCCTAGGTTGTGAATTCCCATGATGGAGTGACCACCACTGTATTAGTCAGGGTTTCTATTCCTGCACAAACATCATGACCAAGAAGCAAGTTGGGGAGGAAAGGGTTTATTCCGCTTACATTTCCATACTGCTGTAGATCACCCAAGGATGCAGGACTGGAACTCAAACAGGTCAGAAAGCAGGAGCTGATGCAGAGGCCATGGCAGGATGTTCTTTACTGGCTTGCCTCCCCTGGCTTGCTCAGCTTGCTTTCTTATAGAACCCAAGACTACCAGCCCAGAGATGGCCCCACCCACAAGGGGCCCTCCCCCCTTTGATCACTAATTGAGAAAATGCCTTACAGCTGGATCTCATGGAGGCATTTCCCCAACTAAAGCTCCTTTCTCTGGGATAACTCCAGCTGTGTCAAGTTGACACAAAGCTAGCCAGTACAATTGACCCCTTGTCAACTTGACACACAAACACATCACTAGTAAGCCTCAACCCTTAGTTCTTATTCATCCCCAAGATCTTAAATAACTTTAAAAGTCCCACAGTTTTTACATATTAAAAGTTCAATCCTTTTAAAATCCAAAGTCTTTACAATTAAAAGTATCTTAACTGTGGGTTCCACTAAAATAATTCCTTCAAGAGGGAAAAATATCAGGGCACAGTCACAATCAAAAGCAAAATCAAACTCCAACCGTCCAATGTCTGGGATACAACTCACAATCTTCTGGGCTCCTCCAAGGGCTTGGGTCACTTCTCCAGCCATGCCCTTTGTAGCACACACCTTGTCTTCTTGGCTCCAGCTCCAGCTGCCTGTACTTCACTGCTGCTGCTGTTCTTGGTGGTTATCTCATGGTACTGGCATCTCCAAAACGCTGCTGTGACCCCTTCAGTCCTGGGCCATCAATTGCAACTGAGACTGCACCTTCACCAATGGCCTTCCATGGCCTCTCACAGTGCTTCCATGGCCTCAGCTGGTCTGCATGACCCCTTCATACCTTCAAAACCAGTATCACATGGGTAACTCTTACACATTACCAAGTCCTGCTGCAGCACAAAGTACAACTTTGGCTATCTCTGGACCACAGCCTCTTTGTGCTCTCAGAAAATACTTCCCAGAAGATGTCACCTCAATGATGCTGGTCTCTTCTTAATCACCACTAATTTCTTAGCTCCAGCTAACCAGCATCAATAGTCCCAGTAAGGAAAACATTTCATTTTAGTGGTTCTGGTATCTTGTTAATCACAGCTGATTCTTCAGCCCCAGCTAACCAGAACCACAGAATCTTCACAATTCAAAACAGCAATGGCCCTGAAAAGAGTCTTTAATTTTCCCTCTGAAATTACACAAGCCAGGCCTCCATCTTCTGCACTGTTCTGAACATTATCTTCAAAGCTCCTACACAACATTCCAAAGAGCTCTTAACACCAAATGGATCTTCTGGCCCAAAGTTCCAAAGTCCTTCCACAGTCCTCCCCAAAACATGGTCAGGTTGTTACAGGAATACCCCACTCTGCTGGTACCAATTTGTATTAGTCAGGGTTTCTATTCCTGCACAAACATCATGACCAAGAAGCAAGTTGGGGAGGAAAGGGTTTATTCCGCTTACATTTCCATACTGCTGTAGATCACCCAAGGATGCAGGACTGGAACTCAAACAGGTCAGAAAGCAGGAGCTGATGCAGAGGCCATGGNNGGATGTTCTTTACTGGCTTGCCTCCNCTGGCTTGCTCAGCCTGCTCTCTTATANAACCAAGACTACCAGCCAAGAGATGGCACCACCCACAAGGGGCCCTCCCCCTTTGATCACTAATTGAGAAAATGCCTTACAGCTGGATCTCATGGAGGCATTTCCCCAACTAAAGCTCCTTTCTCTGGGATAACTCCAGCTGTGTCAAGTTGACACAAAGCTAGCCAGTACAACCACTGATTAGCAGTCTAAGCGGATGGTGCCATTCAGTAGGTGCCCCCTTTCCAGGCCAACCCCTCTTCCTCAACCCCATGCATGTGCCTGTAGAGAGTGTGTGTGTGTGTGTGTGTGTGTGTGTGTGTTGGTGTGTATCTATGTATATATGTGCATAGACACAAGAAGAAATGAGACACCAACTATCACAGGTCCTCACTGGCACACTCAGTACTCTCCAGCTAACTGGTTGGTCTATACACCACTCCTTGCAAAGACTTGCTAAGGTGGTTGGATCCTAGTGATTCAGGCTGAGCCAATGAGCACAAGACTCCCATAGCTTTATGTTCTAGTCTAGCAGCAATGCCAGCTAGGCAGGCACAGGTGTTAGGAGACCCAAATGCACTCAGTGACGTGGACCTCAGATCTAAGCAGTAAGTGTCCCATGTATGCGTGATGAATGTGTGTGTTCTTTAACCTTAAGATAAAATGAAGCAGCTTCATTTGAAAGCCCCATGAAGAGCCTGTCTCATGTAGCTTCTTCTGCACTGCCTGAGTTCCCACCTCTGGCTTCCATTGCTTAGGTTTCAACCTGGATGGGATCCAGCAGTCCATCAACTTGGTGGAGAAAATCACTGTGGTGTAGCACATCCTTTAATTCTTGGTGTGGGCAGCAAGACTTGTGGCATAAGCTGCAGAAATGGAAATTGAGAGAGGCTGTGAGAAGCCAGCTACATGCCAACATGACCGTGGCTGGCAGCGCTTGCTGGGAGGCACTCCTTGCCCAGCGGAGCCCTGACCCACCAACGTGCTGAAAAAGATCGGGGTACATGTGACCTTGTTGTTCTCCATCGTTAACTTGGGAGCTCTTGAATATCTAATGAATGCACTTTAATATGTGATTTCATTTCATGATTAAAAATGAAATCACAATGAAATGGTTCAGTACTAGAAAGCTTTCCTGGCAGGCTCAAGGCCCTGAGTCCAATCCTTGGCATTATAAAAATATAAAATAGAATAGAATTCAATAAAATAAAAAGATCATTCTGAGAAGGGGGTCCCAAGGCCAGGCTGAAGTCCAAAGGGTCTGTGGCCAAGGCATCAGGGCTTGCCCTGCAGAGACGAGAGCTTTGTGCCCATTCGTCATTTGCTTCGGGCTGTAAATTGGTCATCATAACTGATCTGAGGGAACCCGTCCTCATTCCATGCATCCCAGCTTCCTAAATTTAAGTGTCAAGTGCAACCTTGTTCCAGGACTCGGTGCCAGGAGCTCTGGGTGGAAGAAGGCTGTGGAAAGGAGCCAACCAAAACACAGAGCCTTTGGACAGGAGAACATGGAGAAAGAGCGGAAAATAAGCAAGGGGCCCGCTCTGGTGGCAACTTTGGCTGTTGCCTGGAAGCACCAGCTTTCAGATGCTCAGGGTCACACGGAAGCAAAGATCTGGGTCTATTTGTTTGAGAGCCAAGGATATGGAGAGAATGCGCCAGGATCATAATTCCGGCTGGCACCATGGGGTAATGACCCAGAACGGGTTTGTTTTCACAGTTAAAGCCCAAGGCAGACAACTGGGATATGGCTGCATACAGTAGAAGCTGAGCTGGCCCTCTGTATATAGCTCCAAAGCAAAGGCACCAACAAACTAAGGAGATGGGTAGGTTATGCAGGAATTACTTAAGAGTGGCCCAGACTGTCAGTTGCTATAGAAGGAAGAGATGAGGACATTGTATCACTGGAGAAGACCAGAACACACCTGTTTGGCAGACCTTCCAAATACTTCCCAAGCCAGAGTTCATCTTATGGCATTCCCAATGTACTGTTCCACATAGGAAAGCCTGTGTTCCCTCTGTCCTGAGACAGGGTCAAGCTGTGATATCGTGTGCCTGGCCCATGCTGGGGGAGTGGGCGTGACTCTAGCTCTAAGTTTTAAGAAAAGCAGTGAGGGGTTAAGACTCCAGTTCATGGGTAGAAGACTTGTTTGATTCAACTCCTGGTAAGCACATGCATGCACGAAGACACACACACACACACACCACCACCACCACCACCACAAATACATCAATAGATATTTCAACCAAAGAAGCAAATTTGATAGAAAAGACAGAGACTATACCTTTGCAGTGAATAAACCCAGCCCATCTTTTCCCAGCCCAGAAGCCTATTGCAGAAGTCAAGGGAGTGTAGAGACAGTTCTCTGCTAATGGCATCAAAGCCTGTACAGGAATGATCCTGCCACTGCGAGCAACTATAAGAGCTGAATGGGAGGAAACACAACTATCTGGTGACACCGGAGTGTGTGGTACGAGCTCCCAGGTAGAAGGAGAAGCATATGGCGAGCTCTCCGGCAGCGCCACTCTTTTGGCCACCTGATTATTTACCAATTAACAGTGCTGGATGTGGAGTCAACAGGGAGAGAGTGGCAGCCTAGGAAAGTCTCAGGAAGGCAAGTCAGCAAGAAGACAAGATTCGAGTACAGACCAGCCAGAAAACGAGGGGCCAAAATTCTAGTACAACTGCCCAGAGAAGGACGACTGAGCCCCGGTGCCTGGTTTCCCTCGAGCCTTTGTGGATGCTGAGCTTCCCAGACACAGGACAAGGAGGAAAGAAACCAAGAGGCAAACAGCTGCTAAGAGGCTTAAAAGCTAAGCAGGGATTTTGGCAGTCTCTCAGCCCTGGGGAGAGCAATCTGGAAGTTCAGAACCCACTGAGGTGGAGCCCAGGAAGCATGCAGGCACCCTGCTGAGATCCTGAAAGATCACAACTTTGAGAGGAAGGACAAAGCAGAATAAGTCACTCCTCCCAAAGCCTAAAACCAGCTCTGTATGGGGTCAAGGGTATCTTCCATGATCCATCTCTTCAAGGGATGGTGGGAATCGAATCCACAGTACTGCTGGACTTCTACATGAGAGATTTCATTCAATGAATAGAATGTCAAGCATGGCATTTGATAGAACTAAATCATCAAAATCAAGGGAAAGCGATTACAGGACAGGTTCACTGGTGAGCTGGGTGTTCCTTCAGACAAGTGTAGTAAGTGTGCTTAGCAAATAGTTGGAAGGGAGTGGCACCAGAGAAGAGGGTCCGTGAGCAGGATGGCAATGACAGTTCAATATCCAGCTCAGTACCCCACCAATGACAACAGAAAGGAGGGTCCCTAAAGTGAGAGGTAGACCACAGGAAGTTGGAAGAAACTGGAAAACAACAGGAGAGACACTCGGGACAGGGTAAAATGTCAAATACACATCCATAAAGACAAAGATGAAAGTGCCATTGGAAGCCACATCAGTCGAGAATATTCTGTCTGACAGAACATCTAGATGTTCTACAAACCCAGATGAAGAACCTCTGAGTCCTCTGTCCTGCCTGGTGTCCCCCTTGGGGACCGTGGTGAGAAGGCACAGAATTAATGGCTCAGACTCCAGGAGCAGATGAGAATGCAGCAGCAAACTCGATTATTAATTCTTGAGGATCATCTTTTATACCCTCCACCCGTATCCCATTGGTCCCAAGCAACCATGTCCTCCATGTGGCAGTTCTCAGTTGGCTGGCATTGTCTGCATCAGCAGTCTCTAGGCTCTCATGCAGGCTTTCAGTTTGGCCCGCATGCTGAAGTTACCTTCGTAGCTGTACAGCCCCACTTGCTGTTCACTGCCTACCATTTATGCAGAAGCAGCCACTGCCTTTTCAGTGAGGCCTGCCATTCCTCCTACAAAGAACAAACACAGAAACTGCTTCAGTTGAAAAACCACTAAAAAGGAAAGAGAGGGAGACAGTGGGTGGGGAGAGAGAGAGAGAGAGAGAGAGAGAGAGAGAGAGAGAGAGAGAGAGAGAGAGAGAAGGATCTGGAAAACAGAAGTAGTCACAGATTAAACGCGCACGTACACATTGCACAGGCACATCAAAATATATGCATACATATGTACATACATGCACATACACAAATATACATGCATGCACAGGCACATGCACACATGTACATGAATGTGCATATATGCACTGACACACACACATATATGCACACATATTACAGGAATGTACAAATGTATATGAATATGCACATGTGCACACATATAGCCACATATGCAAATAGATGCCAATGTCTAAACTTCCTGCTGCACAAATGTGAGGACCTGAATTCAAATCTCAGCACCCATTTAAAAGCTATGCATGGAAAGCACTCATCTGTAATAGAAGGCAGAGATAGGAGCATCCTGGGGAGGAGGGATGGCCAGCCAGTCTAGCTGAAACAGTGAATTCCAGGTTCAATGGAGCGGAATTTTAAAATAATAATAATAATAATAATAATAATAATAGATTTAATAATAATAATAATAATAATAATAATAATAAACAATAGCAGTGTGCAAAAGAAATTGAGGAAGTTATCACAACATCAATTTCTGACCACCACATATATCTACAGAAGCAAGTGCATCTGAATATGTGTATATACACACACACATACACACACATACATATTTATCATATACATACAATTATTTTATTACAAGAAAAAGAGAGAGAAACAGATGTACTAAAAGAGATAGAGACAGAGATGAAGACAAAGCAGAAGAGACAGAGTAGGGAAGAGCAGAGAAAATTAATTATTCGGGCAAGAAGAAAGTAGTTCTAAGCTAATATACAATAACACAGTAAGAACCAGAGGCCAGAAAAGGTAAGTGTGAACATGAGCCTGATGGAGAAATGGTTGCTTAAAGCAGCCATAATATCTGAGTGAAATTAAAATGTAAAGGAACAGCAATGTTAGGCCTAAAGTATTTTAAGGCCATTGAATGCAGAAAAGGAAGAGAAATCTTATGAAGTTCACTCCAAAGAATCAATAACATGCAAGTGAACCAGACTGGGGTGGACCCAGAAATAATCTCAAATTTAACTACTAAATTAAAGTAGAACACACAACTATATAACAGAGTAAAGAAATAACAGAGTAAAGAAAAAATAGTAATAAAATTAATTGATATCACAATAAGAAATAAATAAAAACCAAAGAATAAAAAGCATATTTTGTATAATTCGTTATACATAGGATTATATTAAATATAAATGGAACAAATATTCCGCCTAAAAGACTAATGGTGAGTGTTGTCTTTTTATGCTTACTCTTTGATACAAAATCTCATTATGCAACCCAGGCTGGCTTCAAACTCATGAACCTCCTGCCTCAGCCTCCTGAGTATTTGAATTACAAATGTGTTCCATCATGCCTGGCTCTAATATTGTCTTTTTAAAAAGATTTATTTTACTTTATGTGTATGTGTGTTTTGGCTCCCATTGTATATATGTGGCACAGACACATCTGGTACCCAAGAAGTCCAGAAAAAGTCATCAGATCCACTGCAACTGGAATTATATATGATTTTTAAGTGGTTTTGTGGTTGCTGGGAATTAGACCGTGGTACTCTGTAAGAACAGAAAGTGTTTTTAACTGATGAACCATCTCTCTACAACACGACCTCATGTATTGTCCTTTAAATTAATTATTAAAATCTTAACTGCATGATTTTTACCCATATGCTAACTGATGCTTGTCTTAATGAGAACAAAACTGAAGGCCAGAAAGATGGCACAAACCTGATTTCATATTCAGAATTCATGTACAAGTAGAACGAGAAAACTGTCTCTACAAAGTTGTCCTCTGATTTCCACATCTGTGCTGTGGTACGCACATGCCCACTCACACACAAACACACTTAACATATCTTTATAAATGTGTAAAGATCCAAAGAAGTCAAAGTAGTACTGATTTCAAATTCTACTGCAGAGCCACGGTGACACGAACAGACTTGACGGATACGGAAATGGAGTAGAATAGAAGACCCAGAATTAGATTTCAGCCATGTGACCTTTGACAAAGATCCCAAGAGCATCCAATGGAGGAGACAGCCTCACAACAGATAGTGCTGGGAAAACTGGATATCCACATATAGATAAATGACGCTGGATCTATATCTCTCCTCTCATTTATTTACTCAAGTAAATTAGAAACTGATTAAAGACCTTAGTATAAGATCAGGAACTCTAAGGTAAAGCACTCCAAGACATAGGCATAAGCGAGGAATTTCTACAAAAACTCCAGGAATCAATAAATGATACCAAGAACTGATAGATGAGATTATATAAAATTAATAAGATCTCACAATAAGAAGCTATTAAGGGAAGAGATAGTCACACAATGGGAAAAACATACGTGCTACTTGTTCATCTGACAGAGGATTAGTACCTGACGCATATAAAGAACCCCAAAGACCTAATGTTCTAAAACCAAGCAACCAGTCAATACATGGGTCAAAGAACAGACAAGTTTTTAGAAAATGATAGACAAATGGCCAATAAAGATAAGGAAAGGGCTGGAGAGATGGCTCAGTGGTTAAGATCACTGACTCTTCTTCCAAAGGTCTTGAGTTCTAATCCCAGCAACCACATGGTGGTTCACAACCATCCACAATGAGATCTGATGCCCTCTTCTGGGGTGTCTGAAGACAGCTACAGTGTACTTACATATAATAAATAAATAAATCTTAAAAAAAAAAAAGATAAGGAAAAATGTTCAATATCCTTGACTGACAGTCAAGAGAGTTAAAAGTACTTTGAGATTCTATGTCAACCCATGAGGAGGGTTATCATTAAGCAACATGGAGAGGATGTGAGGAAAAGGAATCTTTAAGCATTGCTGAGGATAATGCAATCAGATCCAGCCAGTGTGGAAGTCAGTGTGGAGGTTCCAAAACAAAAACAAAGAAAACTATAACCAGGTCTAGCATATGACTCAGCCGCACCACTCCAAAAGTGTATGTCTGAAGGATCCAACATTCCACAGAGGTCCTTGTAAATCCATGTTAAAATCATCACTGTTCACAGTTGCCAAGTTATGGAATCTGCCAAGCTGTCTTGTCAACACATGGACACATAAGGAAAATATGAAACGTATACTAAGTACTATTCTTTTCGCCATAAAAAAAAGTAGAACAATGTCGTCTGCTACAAATGGATGTAACTGGGTATCATGAATTAAATAAAATAAGCCAGCCTCAGAAAGGAAAGATTAATATTTGTCATTTGTGGTTCTTAGATGATACATTTGCATGTGTGTTCACATGTACACATGCAGCACAGACACACAAATTATATATATGACGGAGAGAAGATATCAGGGGAAGGAGGGGGACTAACAGGATCAGGAGGTAGTGGGAGGGAGACTAACAGGGAGGGAGTGGGAGCAGGAGACTAGCCAGAGGAACAAGGGAAAGGGGTTCTGGGTGAATATGGTATGATTTTGTGGTATGTTTAGTTATAAAATTCTCTATGAAGCCTATTACTATGTGAAATAAATATATACTAATAAAAGAAGAAAAATAAGATTCGTCAAAATTTTCAAACACCTATAAAGAGTCCACAGACTTGAATGTACATATACATGTAGCCCAGAAATATGAAAGGCCTGAAAAATTATGATCTAATCCCAAATTACTCAAATGTTTTGATCTTCATGTAGAGGTATTAATGGTGCAAATTTTACTAAGGATTAAAAAAAATTCTATTTATGTCAGCAACATCTATCATTGTTTGACACACCCTAAACTAAACTTAAGCTTTTAAAGATTTTTATTGACTCATTTATAAACTAACAGCAACATATCTGTCACATGTCAACATAAGTAAGATCATCTTAAGAGGAATAATTATGTCTTCTAATACAAGCTTGGGAAAATGGCAGCACTGTTCCACATTCTTAAAATTTCTCTAATATTTGACTTAATTCAAGACAGTTGGGCACTCAGATTCACAGCTGCTTTCAATTCTCATAACTCTTTTTTTCTGAAGTATATAAAGTCCAACTCCATACAGACATGTAGTGGAGAAAGGCAAAGGGTTTTCATGTCTCTGTCGGGTTACTGGGCATGCTTCTCTTCTGTCTATACTAGACCAAAATCTGGCAGATGAAGTTTCTGGACTGTAACAGTACAACCTGCACCTGGCAGAGTGTGTCTATTGGCACCCAGTAGTCTCTCCTGAATGAGCTCCACTGACCCTGTTCAGGTGCATCATGAAGGTGGGTCTCATGTAGGAAAGCTATTTGTGCTTATAGATGTCAGTCAAAATAGGGCAGAGTTTGTGGACCTTGAGCTCAAGTCAAGAGACAGGTTGCACCTTTTAAATGTGTGCGTGGCTCACATTCAACAAGGTGCCCTCCATCCCTAGGTGGGATGAGCCTGGGAGAAGTCAATTCAAAATGGTTGGCCACATGGTGGGCTAGTAAGATGGAAGACAAAGAAAGGGGAGAGGGGGGGTCATAATGGCTTCTTACTATTTCAAAGTCAGGAAAGCAAAGAAACTGAAAAACAGAGTAAAAAAGAGAGGAGCAGAGAAGCCTCCCAGAGAAGCCAACCCAAAAGCAGCTCCCAGAAAGCACCTAAGCAGAAACTCACCAGAGGTGGCAGCAAGAGAAGGGAAGAGAAGGTGGGAAGGCAGCCTCTTCCCAAAGGCTCTAAGGAGACAGTCCTCAAAGATTCACTCCAAAGGTGTGCAGCTAGAATGGCTAGGAGCCCATTTTCAAAGAAATAAAAGTTCCTTTTTTCCCATGTTAAATAACAAATTGGTCATTCTGACTCACAAAACTCCCATGGGTGAGTTTTGTAGCATGCAATGATTAATCAGCCAGAGACTAGATAACCAAGTTGTATAGATCTTTCCAAGGCTACCACATCTTTATACATTATTTTGTAGTATTCACCAATACATTTACCTATATCATCATTTTAAAAAACAGTACTAGGATCCCAACAAGTTAGTAGCTTGTGGGAACAATTTATGTGGGCAAATTCCAATATGAATAACAAAATCTTAGTGAGCTAGGAAACCCTGGATACCAGCATCAAAAATTACTAGGTGCTCAATGCAGTTGTCCAAAACCTTTAATTTGGCTTAAATATTTGTGTTATGTCACTGGCAAGAAAAAATAGTCTTAGTGTTTTATTTTTTATTTTTTTATTTTTTTATTGAATGACAGGGTGATTTTATTTTATTTTTTCGCACAAAACTGTTAGTCTGGAACCTCTGCTCATCCCTTGAAGAAGGCACGAAGCCCTATCTGCCTTCCTTTCCCATCACCACCCACACAGAGGAGACTCTCCTGTCTGCTTGGAGAAAACTCTGGACTAACATGTCTGTGGTCCTCATCTCTATGTTTCTAGCAACCCACCCAAGAGTGCTGCCCAGGGGCTTAGCTTTCGACCATACATGGACAGAATCCCAGCTCCTAGCTGGCATGTCATCACTAAGCTCTATAAAAACCCCCTTGTTTTAGCCTAGTTGTGTGACTTCACGGACCTCTACCTGTGAGATTGGTGAACCCACCCAAGAACTGCTGCCTAATAAACCTGCCCTTATCTACTTTTAATCTGCCCTAATCTGGCCTACATCTGTGTCACCGAGGATAATAAAACGCCTATCAAAAGGTTTGCCAAATATTCAAATTGGGATGCCTATAAATGGTCTGGCTGGGGAAGTGGTTCAGTTGGTCAATGCTTGCCTAGCATGCACAGGCCCTGCGTTCCATACCAGCACTACAGAAAACAAGCGTGGTACACACTTGTAACACCAGAATTGGAAGTGGGAGACAGGGTAGTGAGGAGTTCAAGACTATCCTGAGTTGCATGACAGAAAGTCTAAAATTAATCTGAGCTATGGGAGAGACTTGTCTCAATACACACACACACACACACACACACACACACACACACACACACACACCTGTCAGTTCAGTTGTTTCATTAAGTAAAGTAAGGATTTAAAGTTATGGAGAAATGTGTCAGTTGATATCTCAGTCACAAAGTGGTTAGCTTTTCTTGTTGATAGATTGATTAATTGTTTAATGAATCTATTATAATAGGGTCTCATTGTTTAGCCCAGGATGACCTGGTAGGCACTGTGTTGCCCAGGCTAGGCTCAGACCCTCATCAATCCTCCTAGCCTCTAGTGCTAGGATTATAAGTTTGTATCACCCCAGCCCCTGGAAAGCACTTCCCTATGAGGTAGTCACAGGGAGAGAATATACAGCAGAACATTACATTTTCTCATTTTATCCACCTATACTAAACAGCATCTTAGATGCCTTTACATTGTGTTTTAGGAGTAAATTTTTTGTATAGAATTTGAAAATTACGAAGTGGTCCCTGAAATCATTTTAGCAGAAAGTGAAATTAATAATATTCAATATTTGTTCATCATAAAAATCCAACAAATTGAAAGGAGCTTTTTTAGGTAAAGAATGCACACACATACAGGGCAAAGATGCTGCTTACTGATGAACTATTGAAACCTGACACCTGAAGTGAGAAAAAAAGACAAAAAACATTTACTATTATCATTATCATCACAGTGTCGAACTAGGTACCCTAGACATTCTGATAATAAAAGAAAAATAAAGATATTCAGGTTAGGAAGGAAAAATTCACAACCATGTTGTGGGCAATATGATATACATAATTAGATGTGATAATTCAATTTGTCAAAGATTCAGAATTAGTGTATAAAATCAAAACTGTATTCTATATACTAGAAACAACTTAAAAATTAATTTCTGTGGATACTAGTTGGAGTAGCATGAAAATCTACTGATAGACTTGTAATATACATGGAAATCAGCATAGCGTCCTACAGAGAGGTAGTGAGAAATGGGAGAGGGAGACACCCACGCCACTGCTCAGTGGTTTAATCCTTCCAGACTCTGCAGAGCTGATGAAGTCTGAGTCTCCAACTCAGGAGGGTTTTGTACATGAACTTGACAAACCATTTTGATATTTATATGAAAATGTGAAAGAGGCTCTGGAAAGTCAGAAGATCAAATCTTTAATAAGTTAGACACCCAAAGAATGAACTCAGGTGTGCAGAATCACAGATGCCTAGCTGTGTGTCCTATGCCTACTTGTGTGTGCATATGTGTCCCTATACTTGTATGTTAAGCGTAACACCTGCTAGAGGTGGAATAAGGGCAGCCATTACAGAAACGCAATGCTGTACGATGAGATAGATACCTATGGGGAAATTGAAGCTTACTACTGAGCTTCTGCCACACATAAAGTTCATTGTCAGATGAGCTTAGGCAAGTCCTTCTTGCTTAATTAAAGCATCTCCACAGTTATGTGGGCTAGCTGTAATTCAGACCCATAATCCCACTACTTAGGAGGCTGAGGCAGAAGGCTGGCCATGAGTTCAATGTTTTTAAGAGGACAGACTTACAGACATGGAAGAGAGTTTTGAGCACCCAAGGATTGGGGGAGCAGGGTTTCATTCGAGTGGAGTTTGTAAGCAGAAACACTTAACGTGTGACAATGGCTGCCAGAACAGTGTTTCCCTTACCAGGACAAGGAGAAGACAGGACCACAAGGAAGGAAACAGAGAAACCTAAAAAAATCAAGTCTTGTGAGCACCAGCGTGGGTGAACTTCTTGGTTGAAACTTTGGGGAAAATGTCTTCATCTTTCCACACTTGAAGGAAAGGGTGCAGAGAGCGGGAAAGAGGCATGTTAGGCAGTGCCCTGATATGCACAGAGGCCTCAGAGGCATACTGTGCTCACTGAAGCTGTGGAGGGAAGGCGGCATTGCTGCCTGAGACCGTGCAGTTCTGAGATAGAAGCTTGGAACACAGTAAGGATAAAGGAACTGATAGGATGGGTTTACTCAGGGACACCGATTCCATGTTACTCAGCTTAGTGAGCGGGATGGAATTTCTTGCTGATGGGCTAGTACAGGGATGCACACCTTTCTGGGTCATTGAGAACACATGATTTGTTTCCTGTTTAATAATAAAAACTCTTGATTTTTGCCTGTTATGAAGAGGAGCATTTTCCCTCACACTGTTAATAGATAGATTGTGACATCCAAGATTATGGTATTTCATGTTTGGTCCACCTTTTGTGATTGATGCACACTGGTTCTGGGGTGATTTATGTCTCCCCTCGCTGTCATTATGGTTATGAATATTTCTCTTCAGCATAGAATTTAAGGAGATGTATAAATGAAAACTATGAGTTCAATTTTAAAAAATCAATTAAAAGATTCCATATAAAGAGTTTTCCAATCCCTCCCTGCCGAACTCTCTGATTGGGCCAGGAGTAAGTGAATGACTGTGTTGGCTACCTACAGGGTTTCAAGCTATTCTGGCAGCAACTGAGGCAGAGGCTGTAGCAGTTCAGCAAAGTGAAATTCTCCCTCAGAGTTGGAGATACCCTGCTCTCTTTCTGCTCCCCTGTGTTCAGAGAAACTTGGATGTTGAGATGTAATAAAAATGAAATCTACACCACATCAGTTAATACCTGAACCAAATTCCTCCTGAATGAAGACAACAGTTCTCCATGGCCTGCTATCTATTGTGATTCTCTCTCTCTCTCTCTCTCTCTCTCTCTCTCTCTCTCTCTCAGTGTGTCTGTGTGTGTGTCTGTGTGTGTTTGTGTTCAAGTCCATGTGCATAGGCCTAAAGATAGCCCACCATATTCTGGAGACAAGTTTCTCATTGGCTTAGAGTTCACCAAGTGACACTAAGTTAACTGCCAATCACTCCTTTGTTTGTACCTTCTCCATACAAGAATTATAAGTATGTGCCACCACACTGAATATTGTTTTATGGGCTTTGCAGGCAGAACTCAGGTCTCCAAGCTTGTGACATGAGTCCTGACTTGCTAAAAATACTTATTTCAGATATAGCCCAAACTACTGGCCCACCAAATATTTAACCATGTTATTTTCCCCATGAATAAAAGATATTTGATGAAAGGAAAATTTGTAACCCCCTTCCCCCTTCTCACCTAGGACTCTTGAAAACCTGTAGAAAATGAGCAAAGGCATTTTTCACCAATAAGTAGTTCTGCCTGGGGGACTGGGGGGCTACAAGAAAAGGCCAGGAGTGGGGCATCTCTTGAATCCAATCTTGCCTGCTCAAGGAGAGTCCTAAAGGTCAAGACCACTCTCCCATGAGGCTGCCAGCCGATCTGCAGTGAGGCCAATGTGGGCTTCTGCCATTAGCCTCTGCAGTTCTGCACTTGAGCTGTCCTTTGTTCTGAGGGGTTTATTTCACCCATAATAGACTGTGTTGACTTCAAAGCAGCCTGGTTGCTTGTGGGGTGATAGGCTAGGAGAATGGGGCTCATTAACAAGCAAGCTTTTCAAATGGAAATTGGCCTGTCTTTATGGAGGGTGACTGGAGAGCCCTTCATAGAATTAACACTGCTACCTCTTTTCTCTCTAGGACTCTTGGTCCTTGCATGATGTTGAATGGAGAGGAGGAGAAGGAAGAGGAGGAGGGGGAGGAGTAAGAGGAGGAGGAAGAGGAGGAGGAAGAGGAAGAGGAGGAAGAGGAGGAGGAGGAGGAGGAGGAGGAGGAGGAGGAGGAGGAGGAGGAGAGAATGAAGAAGGGATTCACATTGACTCTGTCCCTTTCATAATCTCAGAATGGCTTAGCTTTAGATGCTCAGAGACTACAGGGTGGCAAAGAGTTAGGTACCCCTACCAATGGCTCTAGAGAATAGTAAAATGACACAACACCCCTGGGTGTCCATGCTTAGTCATTTTGTTCCAGGGTCTCCATGGTCACACAGTGCTACAGAGGACCCTCCAGGACAGAGTATTCCACAGTCTTTTACTTGCTATTTGGTGTATTCTGTGTTTTGCTCATTGGCTCTGATATCTAAAAACAAAATACTCTAGATAGTGTGTACTGTAACATCAGCACGTTCCACTGCTTTAGGCCCATGAGGAAGTAACACTTGGTGGTGGAAAAAAAACCAACTGCTCAGCTAATTATTATATGGGAAGCAAAATGAAAACCCAGAAGACCTTGGGTACCACAACTGCCTTCTGGGGTACACCCCTTATGACATAAAGACCTCCTATAAGGTCCTGTGTCTTGATGGTTCCTTTATTTCAACAGAGCCACCCTGGAGATCAAGTCTGAGCCTGTGGACCTTTGACAGACACTTATGTGAGTCACAGACATTCCCCACTCCGGAGTCGTGGTTAACCATCCTCCAGGCACTACAGAGCCAGGGAATTCTAGTGAGTCCACTGTGGGGATCCTGGAGATGCAGTTTGCTCTGATTGGCCTCCTGGGTGACAACAGCTTTGTGAGCAGCATGACCTTGACATGTTTTCGAGCCTCCCTGGGATTACACAGGGCTCCAGTTCCCACATCTGTGTCCCTAAGGAATCAGTCTCCACAGAGAAATCCTACAGCCCTCCAGGGGCTGATAGCAGGATAAGGACATCACACACCCACTAAGTGGAGCTGCAAGGGAATGATGGGCTCACTGGCGAAGCGTAATGGGGACTGAGAGACATTTCAGGGCAGGGAAACAGCATTTAATGCCCGGAGGGAAATACCTGTGGCAGCACAGGATGTATTACTGGCTTGGCACAACATGGCAAGGCCCAGCCCTTCTCAACCTGGGATATGCATTAATGGACCCGAAATGTTGAATGCAAATATTGACTCTGACTCCTCAAAAGCCTTTCGTTATTTGTTTTGAATAATGTGATACTCGAGTAAATTAATGCTAAGGCATCTCTCTGTGCCAAATCAATGCCTCTCAGTGGGGACTCGGTCCATCTTCCCAGGCAAGCACTCCTCTCAGTAGGCAGTCCCTCTCTGCAGAATGCCATTAAGTTAATCTCAAAAAGAACCAGTAAAGGTATATGGAGCAGGCAGTAATAGCATGGAAAATATCCAAAATTACTAGACCCAGCCACAGAACTTGGAAGCCATTTTCATGCACTAATAATTTGTAGTCTGCATATTGAAGGCAACTGTCAGCTGACTCCACTCCTTGCCTGAGCATCCGGGTAATTAAAAACACCCTGCTAGTTGTCTGCATTCCAACACTGGGGAGCAAGTCCCCTCCCCACCCCACCCCCCACCCCCGCCACCCCCTCACCCCTTTCCTTAGGAAATGCCTTTGCAGACTGTTATCTCAAACAACACTGGAGTCCTATGTCATGACGATGGTTTTGGTGGCCTTGTTTCCCTTCTTGAGTAGCAGGTGCATTTGCTCACCAGGCCAGGGAGCCAAGCAGAGATGCTATGGGGGCCTCCAGGAAATCGCTTTGTTTTAGATGAATCACTGCACTAGGAATTGGCTAATAGGGACAATTTGGGATGAACCACGGGAAATTAAACATCTGACGACAGGAGGCCCTACCAAAATATATCATATGCTTTTGTTTAGAGGGGAAATTAAAAAAACATGGGCAGGGAAAAAAAATCTGTCAAACAACATTTTTGACTTCTAAGACCAGGTAAAAAGATGACAACGTATTTGAAGTTCCTATGAACCTTGTGTGCCAGAACACTTCCTGCTGCTCCGTGGCTTTCCAGGAGGAATTACCTCTTTCCACTCCAATTTCATCCCCAACAGCCACTGTTTAGCCTGTTTTCATAAGCTACCTATTTCTAGAAGTCTCTGAGGAAAATAGATCAATTTAACCAGGAGAGGTTTTTTTTTTGTTGTTTTTTTTTTTTTTAAGTATCCTTTAACTACTTGTGAAGGCCATAATATCAGCAAACAGCCTGGGCTAGAGCCAGAGGAAGGAAGAAGACTAGGGGATGGGCCCAGACAGCAGAGACCTCTCGCTGTTAATTGGGTCTAAGGTGTGACTACACACTTAGAAAAACAACCAGTCCATAGGACAGTGTGTTTGATCTTCGAAGATACCAGGAAGCTCCCGCTCCACTTAGGGGTTTCAGTAAGCTGTGGGGTTTCTGGTTCAAAGGTTCTGAGTAGTGTCCTGGCTGCAGAGAGAATGGCAGGTGACAGTGATAAGGACCCTGGCTCCCAGACTTGATGTTACTGTATGGTGAGTTTGTTTAAGGCTCCCCTCAGAGCTAGCAGGTAGATTTGGTAACTCTAGGCAATTTATCTAAAAGAATAGAACTGCTTCAGGAGGCTTTGCTGTTAGTTCCTGTCGAGGCTGCACGTCATAGTTTAGAATTAGCATTAAGAGGAAGGGACCCACAAAGTGAGTGTGGGAGACCCAGACAAAGCTTTCCAGGCCCAATCAACCCCAAGCCTAACTCCTACCAGCCTCACTAGCTTTCCTTCTGAGCTCATTGCTTGTTGACCTCTTAGCACAGTCCCTATCACTTCCTGGAGTCAGCTACATAGCCAGAAAGGCAGTCCCACTCTGGACAGTGTTTAGACTGAAGAGCTTTTCTGAGGCTCCATCGAGATTTCTGCCTTACGGTTTATCTCTCCAGTGACTGAGGCCATATGAGGACATCAGATAGGCTCTGGTCTCCTTTGATGAATGTGCCAATGCTGTGCCCCGATCTTCCTCTCTGCAACATCCCACGAGGCTAATATTACTACCACTCTGCAATGGATGGAAGCATTAGATGCCCTCCCTAAGGACACAAGCCAGACAGGCTCAAGATCAGATTGGAAAGTAGACTCTGATGTCCAACTTAACATCACTAGAGTGCAGACACTTAGGGTCTGGTCCCACACCCTGTGCATGGAGCTAGATGAAATGAAGAGGAGTCGGGGTACTGGGAGTGGAAGACAAAGCTCTTTCTGCATCCGCCTTCCTGATGGTACAGATGGGCCGCCACACCCTTTGAATTCAAAGGTCTTCTTAACAAACTCAGCCCTCCACCTCCCAGAGGCTGACTCTGAACAAGAAACTGCACCCTCTTATCCCCCTTTAGGCTAAGTAGTGTGTCTAAAAAGCTCTGCCAAGTGTTACATGGGCGGGGAAGCCATTAACTCAGGATCCCCCATTAGCCCACATTTCCAAATTTGCACTCAGCAGGACCCAACAGGAATGACATTTAGTTCTGGAACATCTGGATTGGAGAGAAGGGGGGGGGAGGGCATGAGAGAGTGGGGGTAGTCATGGTGAGAAATAGGGCAGAGGAAACTTCCCTAGGACTGGGGAGCCTTAAGCAGGTACAAGGTGCTCAGACTGGATAAAGGGATAGGAAGAGGATAGGCTCAAAGAGACAAACAGAGATGTGGGAGAGCTGCGGGAGGCTGGAAAGACCTAGGACCCATGTCCCCAATTGTGTCCGTGATATGATGTGGACAAACCTGGGAGTTACGCTGGACCAAAATACTCCACAGAGCTGCCACCCAGGCAGGGTGACAGGATAGGGGTGGAGCCTGCAGACACCCCTGTTCCCTCCTAAAATATGATGCTATAATTGGAACCCAAGACATAAGAAATCTGCTCCCTAGTGCAAAACATGCCACCCAGGTGGCCAGCAAGGAGGCCTTTGGAAAACCCCACGGTACTCATTCAGTCTTATTGGGAAATTTCCCTAATACCCACCCAACAACTGAAGGCCAAGTACAGACCCATGAACAGAACCCAAGCTTAGAGGAAAGAACCTCCAACTGAAGGAAAAGGGAGGCCCCAAAACTCCTTGTTCATGGTAAGTGTGTGACATCCAAGCTGCCATATGCAGATATCCATGTCTGGAACTGAGAGAAGGCAGAGCTGGTGACACACTAGAGTTTGTCATTGCAGTTTCTATGACCCATCTTAATAAAAGGTGGCTTTGCAGAGACAGTGGACAGCCACACCCTGAGAGGATTCTCCCGCAGACTGAGCACGGGAGAGTATTCTGGCCCTGTCTTTTATGCTGATGCTTGGATTTCTGTTCTGTTTACTATCTGGGAAGAGGGGAGTCTTACTTGAGGATTTGTCTCTAGCAGACTGGCCCGTAGACAAAAACATGAAGCATTTGATTATTAATGTGGGATGGCCAGGCCACTGTGGGTGGTCCTATCTCTACATAGGTTCTGGGTGTTATAAGAAAGTAAGCTGAAAACACACACACACACACACACACACACACACACACAAAGAGAGAGAGAGAGAGAGAGAGAGAGAGAGAGAGAGAGAGAGAGAGAGAGAGGATAAGGCAGTAAGCAGTGTTTCTCCCTGGCCTCTGCCTCAGTTCCTGCCTCCATGTTCCTGCCTTGAGTTCCTGTGATGGCTTCTTTCCTTTATGGAGCCCCCTTCCTTTCCCAAATAATTTTGGGTTTTATCATAGCATCAAACAAGCAAACCAGAATGGCTTCTTATAGGACTTTACACACACACACACACACACACACACACACACACACACACGCACGCACACACACACACACTAACAAGGAGCAGGTTTTCTTTTATTCAGTGTTTGTGTTGAATAGAGAAGATCATGGCTGTCTTTTATTTAACGCAACATTTTATAACATTTAGTCCTGCTCACTTACAGCACCTTCACTACTCTATGCAGCATAAAAACAGAATGCCTGTAAATAGAAGTGGGATATATTTGGCAGAAAATGTACAGAATAGATTTTTGGATAAAAGATGGACAGATTAAGGTTCGAAGCATTGACTTCTCTCTCCCCCCTACCCCACAGGGATGCCCCGTAGGCAGTAGAGACTGTGTAGTAAGTACAACGGAAACTGGATTTAATCATTACTACTAATAAAGGGCCAAGGCTATGTGGCAATTTACTGTGCTGTCGGCAAAATGAATTGCTAAGGGCACATTAACAGCTTATTAGATAACGCACATACACACCCTAAGTAAATTATGATTAAAATAACTACAGTGTAAATACTGCACGAACTCCACCATAGTAACTCTTCAAAAATCTTTAAAAAGATACCTCCCCCAGCGAATCTGTTTTATTGTCTTCTACAATTTTTATCAAATTCAATAAGCATATTTCTTACACTATAAAGTGCTTTTGATTGGTCTTTTTATTTTTTTTCCAATGGGTAAATGAAAGAATGATGTCATGCGACAGCATTAAATACTATTAAACAGACCATAACTAACATGCACTGTATAAATTATATATATGCCGACACTTTTATGCACTTTGTGAAGGATGGCTCCGTGGGTTATGCAATCTTTTCCAAAACAAGCTACACAGAATAACGTGACTGGTTATGTTTCATGGCTACAAATTGGTAACTGAATTAGCATTCATTTATTAAGTTCTCACAGGGAACCCTTCTCATTCAAATACTTGTAGATTATAATTTATTTTTATCTGAGGCATAATTTTTCACATGGCATTTTTGCCAAAATCAATATAACAGGAGCCAAACCCTGCTCCCCACTCCCCATTTATCCCTCCTCTTCTTGGCTGCATCCCTCCATGTGTCTTTTCCAGCTGGGAAGGTAAATAAATGAGTCTGCCTCATAAGAATGCTCTTTGCCAAAGTGCTGAGCTGAATATTATTTTTTTTTCACCAGCTCAGCCTACTACACTCGAGACTCCAGTCACACACTTTTAAAACAGCACTTGAATCTGTAAACAAGATCTGCATACTCTTACATGGCAGAAGGCCTGCTTGTTCCAGCTCTGATTCCCATGGATAGTCCATGCCAGCAGGAAGGATGGCAAAGCTCTATTCTGAGATAGCCCAGGATGGCACAGGAAATGTACACCTTGGGAAAGTCCTTTCTGGACACAGTGGTCACACCAGCTCCCTGCATGGCATGTGGATAACCAAAGAAATGTTATCTGATGGCCACATGGAATGTTCTCTGATGGCCACAGACAGTGACTTCAGAGATCACGGCCTGGCAGGAACTTCACTGTGAGCTTAATCAAATGAAATAGAATGACATGCAACCTTGCACAGCATGTGATAACAAGTGTTTATGAATGCAGTGGGCTGTGATGGAATTCCCCTCTGTAGTGATTTTAAAAAATCTGAATAATCCCAATGAAGTTGCAGGGACTTCAGATTCCAGTCATTTATTTCATAAATTCGTTTTCTCTTTTTAATATGCAATTTTTTTAATTTGGTGTTCTAGAATCCAGAGGTGGCCACATTTACAGGAAAGGTGTATACTGAAAGATGTGAATCTTTCTAATAGGTATGTATAACATGTTTGGTGTAGGATAGCTGTGTGAATGAATGCATTGTCGTTGGCTGGCACTGCTGGATTTGTAACTGCTCCATCCACAGCTGCTGAGCTGGAGTTCTGGGTAAAGTGAACCCACCCCCCAATGATCCACGTCTATCTCTGAATTGGCAAGAGCATGCCGCAGCTCTACTAGGCTATCTCTGTCCACTTCTGCATGTGGCTCCTCCCAGAGCAGGCTATTCTAGCACATTCTGGCAACTGTTAGGATTTTCCTTTGACAGAGACACTTTACATTTGTGTATAATTGAAAAACAAACAACAAAAACAAAACACACTCTGCATCACTCCAGTTTCATTTCCGTTGTGGTGGTAAAATAACGTGATGGCAAGAAACGGTAGTGGACAAAGAGGTTATTTCACAGTTCCAGGTTATGTATGCTTCATCACTGTGGAAAGGAGACAGGGCTACAGAAGCTTCAACAGCTGGTCACATCACAATGACTGTGATGAATGCCTTTCTGGCTTGTTTGCTTGTGTCCAGCTCAATTTCTTCAGTCTTATACAGTTAAGGAACTCTGCCTAGGGGATGAAGGCACCCACAGTGGATTGTGTCTTTCCATGCCAAGAAATCTAAGTAAGATGATCCTCCAGAGCCATAGATAGTCCATCACTGAGCCTGTCTGCTCAGGTAATTCTATATTATTTTAAGTTCATAGTTAAGCTATGTAGCACCCTTACTTAGGAGTTATTACAATATTTTAGCCCATACCCAACGTGGTAGGGAGAACTTACAAATTCTAAAGTATCACTCATTGTAGAGATTGAATAAATAATGAGCTTGACAAAAAGGTATGTTGTCTTGATGGCCACCAGGACACTGGGGATGGCAGTCTAAGACAGTGGTTCTAAGCCTTCCGAATGCTTCGACCCTTTAATAAAATTACAATTGTAGTGAGTCCCAACCATACAATTATTTTTGTTGCTGCTTCACAACTAATTTCCCACTGTTATGAATCATAATGTAAATATCTGATATGCAGGATATCTGATATGTGACCCTTGTGAAAGGGTCATTTGACTCCCTCAAAGGGGCCATGACTCAGTGGTTGAGGACTGCTGGTGTGAAGGGTGATCACAGAGAATCCTAATATAAGAAAGAAGATTATGCAGCACAGACAGGTATCACCTCAGGGAAAAAGGTGTGCACACATGTGCATATTGCATATTCACATCTGTGCATTGTATGTATGCACATACCTGTATGTATTTTCTCTGTGCACTTATGCTTATAGGTACATGATCATCCGTGCATATAAAGGTGAGTATTTGTTATACTCATATGTGTGTTTATTCAGCTTTCTGAATCTGCATATTCCAATCTTCAGATTCAACTACCCACAAGGGAAGATATTATGGAGAAAAATTATACTTGCCCTTAATATATAGACTTGTATCCTTGTTTTTACTACCTAAGTAGAGAGGCAGCTCCTACCAAGCATTACCTCACTTTAACTCTTACAGCTAGTGGGAAAACAGTTGAAAGCAGTGTTATCCAACCAAACTGCTGCCCCATATAACATCTCAAACCTGCATTGTTCTCTACAAAGTTCACTCTCAACATCAGAAATAAGGTTACCAAAAAAATTAAAATTAAAATTAAATTGAAAAGATCACACACATACACAAACATCTCATAATATTTCAAGTTTATGATTTTGTGTTGAGAGTCCATGCAGTCATACGCATGGGTTGGTCGCTCCTGGTTTAAAATGTATGGAGGGATGCAATGTAGTAGGCTGAATGCTAATATTTTGTAGGTGGACTTGAGTATCCACAGGTCTGGCATCTCCAGAGTCTTGTAACCAATCCCCTGCAGGCACCCAGAGGGGTGTGTGTGTGTGTGTGTGTGTGTGTGTGTGTGTGTGTGTGTCTGTTTCTATGTGTGTGTTTATATTATATATAACCCTGTATTATTCTTCCTAGAATTATTAAGGATGTTTTGAAACCTGGAAGTACACATCTTTGCAATCTGACCTTCCTACCACTCCAGATGTGGCTGATTTATGAGAGGCAACCTCACTCCTGATTAGAAATAGTTCAGAACCACCTAAAAACCTCAGTCAGCTTTCCAACCAAGGTTTCTGAGTCAACAGAAAAGGGTGGTGAGACACAAGCAAGATATAAACCTGAAGTCCCGATATGGTCCATGACATTCCTTAGTTAAGAAGTGAAGAGCAAGTCAGGGTCAGGGTCTTAGGTCAGTGATATTTAGTTTTGCCTCTTGGAACTGCAAAACAAATGGGTTAATTTATCATTTCAATGCATGGGCACACATGATTGTGAGAGTGGGAACATTCGAATACCATGGTTCCATCTGCTCTGAGTCTCCCTTTACCATCTCATGAAAAGCTCGAAAACCTATACTCGGGATGATACTCTCCCCTCTGAGATCCAGACAGGCACCTTGTGACAGAGGATAGTCTCAAGGAACTGAGCCAGTACCAGAAGAGCTCAGGACCATCACTGAAGTCAGTGTCTCGATCCTGAGTGTGCCTAAAGGCAGCAACCTTGGTGAGGACTCTCCTCACCAGGGTTGGTTGTGGATGACCACTCTTGATGACCTGTAACTACCAGCTCTTGACTTGTAGACCTTTCTACCTCAGTACAGGAAGCTTGGCTCTTCTTCTCACTCCAAATCCCAGCTTGCCAGCCCCATGCCTCCTACCTCAGGGAATGGCTCACCACACCCTGATCCATAGCAATTCAAGCACTACAATTAAGGCTTACCTGTCAGCCACCTTCACTTCCTTTCTTCATTCATGGGAGCCACCTACCTCCCTAGGTTAAGCATTAACAGCCAGCATTCCACCATTTCCATAGTCAGAAATCACAACATGACCCAGTAGAGTCCTTTGCTCTGAATGTTAAAAGGGGCTTAGATCCTTAGGGGATTGCCATACAGGTATGGGTAAGCTCTGACTGCTCTAACAAGTTAGCATGACCTAGGTAATTCAGAGTCAACCTTGCCCTTCTTCACGTGGGGGCCAGACAGACCTCTCTGAGTTACACATCTGCTAACCACCAACCTGAAGAGGCTCCCTTCCCTTCACCGTTAAAGCCCATACAATAAAGTGCAGTTACTGTCTGCAAGAAATTCCAGCACAATTCTTTACAGACCTTGAAAGAGTACTTCTCGACTTCAAATGGACAAACAAAAAACCCAAGATAGCTAAAAACAATCCTGTACAATAAAAGAACTTCAGGAGGTATCACCATCCCTGATTTCAAGCTGTACTACAGAGCCATAGTAATGAAAACTGTGTAGTATTGACATAAAAACAGACAGGTTGATCAATGGAATTGAATTGAAGACCCAGAAATAAACCCACACACCTACAAATAAACACTTGATTTTTGACAAGGAAGCCAAAACCACACAGTAGAAAAAGAAAGCACCATCAATAAATAGTGCTAGTCTAACTGGATGTCTGCATTTAGAAGAATGCAAATAGATCCGTATTTATCATCCTGCACAAAACTCATGTCCAAGTGCATCAGAAACCTCAAAATAAAAGTAGATACATTAAATCAAATAGAAGAGAAAGTGGGGAACTGCACTGAACACATTGGCATAGGAGACAAATTTCTGCACAGAACACCAATAGCTCAGACATAAGATCAACAATTAATAATGGGGTCCTCACGAAACTGAAAAGCCTTTGCAAGGCTAAGAACACCATCAATAGGACAAAATGCAGCCTACAGAATGGAAAAAGATTTTCAACAACCCTACATCTGACAGATGATTAATACCCAATATATATATTGAACTCAAGAAGTTAGACACCACCAAACCAAATAACTCAATTAAAAAGGGGATACAGAACTAAGCTGAGAATTCTCAACAGAGGAATCTTTAGTGCCCAAGAAGCACTTTAGAAAATGTTCAACATCCTTAATCATCAGGGAAATGAAAATCATAACAACTCTGAGATTCCATGTACACCTATACGACTGGCTAAGATCAAAACCTCAAGCAATAGCAGATGCTGCTGAGGACGTGGAGAAAAGAAAACACTCTTCCATCACTGACGGGATTGCAAACTTATACAACCACTTTGGAAATCAATTTAGTGTTTTCTCAGAAAACTGAGAATAATTCTATCTCAAAACCCAGTTATACCATTCTTAGGCAGATACTCAAAAGATACCCCACCATACCACAAGGACATTTGCTCAACTGTGTTCATAGAAGCTTTATTTTTATAGCTAGAAACAGAAAACAACTGAAGAATGTATAAAGAAATGTGGTTCAATTACACAATGGAATACTACTCAGCTATGAAAAACAAAGGCATCGTGAAATTTGAGGGCAAATGGGTGATACTAGAAAATATTATCCTGAGTAAGGTCATTCAAACCCGGAAAGACGTGCATTGTATGTACTCACTTATAAGTAGACATTAATCATAAAGTACAGGATAATCATGCTACAACCCACAGACCCAAAAAAGTTAAATAAGGGTGGCCCAAAGGAGGATGTTTGAATCTCACTCAAAAGGGGAAATAAAATAGACATAGGAGTTGGATGGACAGAGGAAACTGGATGAGAGAGAAGAGAATCTGTGAGAGGGGGACTGGGGATCAGCTGTGGGTAGATGAGGGCTCAGGAGAAGGCTGAGAGAGGGAATGAAAATCATCAGGGAGGCATCTTTGGAGACCTGCGATGGAGAGGCTCCCTGGAGTCTATGTGGGTGAACCTAGATGAGATCCCTAGCACCTGGGGATAGGGAGACTGAAATGACCATCTCCTATAGCCAGGCAAGACTTCCAGGGGAGAGCAGGGGACACCAACCTACCCATAAGACCTTTAACCCCAAATTTGTCCTGCCTACAAGATACACAGGGATAAAGATGGAGTACAGATTGAGGTAATGGCCAACCAATGACTGGCCATACTTGAGACCCATCCTATGGGAGAAAGCCCACCTCTGACACTATTTAATGATACTCTTCTATGCGTACAGAGGCTTCATCCAGCAGCTGATTGAAACAGATGCAGAGACTACAGCTAAACAGTGGGCAGAGCTCAGGGAGTCTTGTGGAAGGGTAGGAGAAAGGATTGAGGGAGCCAGGAGGGGTCAAGGAAACCACAAGAAGATCTACCGAGTCAACTAATCAGGGCCTGTGGAAGCTCGCAGAGATTGAACTACCAACCAAGGACCTGCAGGGGCTGGGCATAGACGCCTACATATTTGTGGCAGATATGTAGCTTGGTCTTTATGTGGGTCCCCTAACAATTGGAGTGGGGCTGTCTCTGACTCTGTTGCCTGTCTTTGGTCTCTTTCCTCTAGCTGGACTGGCTTGTGGGGGTCAGTGGGAGAGGATATGCTGAATCCTGTGGAGATTTTGATATGTCAGGGCAGGTTGGTACCCAAGGGGCAGAGGGACCTTCCCTTCTCTGAGGAGTTGGGGACCGGGTAAGAGGGAGGGATTTTTATATGTAAGTACACTGTAGCTGTATTCAGACACAGCAGTAGAGGGCGTCAGATGTCATTACGGATGGTTGTAAGCCACCATGTGGTTGCTGGGATTTGAACTCAGGACCTTTGGAAGGGCAGTTAGTGCTCTTAACCGCTGAGCCATCTCTCCAGCCCTAGAGGGAGGGATTTTTAAGGGTGGGACTTGAGGGGTGTAAAGTGAAAAAATTAATTAATGGAAAATAAAAGGTATTGCTGATTCCAGCTGCTACTCTGGCAGCATTCTCCCCTCTCATCCATAATTACAGGCTCCCTACTGAGACATTGTTTGAGAGTCCCTAACTAACAGACTTCCCCCTGTTAGGATTTCTCACCAGGGAGTGAGTTTACACATAAAGGTGTATTGGCCCTGCCACACATACCCTGCTCCCCACACCCTTCCCTTCCCTGCCTCCTGCCTGGGACTCAGACAGTCTGAATGTAAACTCTTGCTGCAGATCTCCTCCATCAAGGATAAGACCAAGTGTACTTTATGCAACCAAAGTTTAAGAGGAGGCTCCCTTTTCTCCCCACCAGGCTAGTTTTGCTCTATCTGTTAAGTCCATAGCCCCTAGTTAACTCTTTAGTCCCCAGTAGTCACAGCATCCTTGTGAGCCCACTGCCCCTGCTCCAAACCCAACTCTATCCCCTTTGCCTATATACATGCCTGCCCTCAGCCTTTCAGAGATGCACGGATGCTTCTGGTGAGTATGTGTTTGTGCATTTCACCTTTCCGAAGCACCTCCTCACTCCTCATCCTGATGCTATCTGGGAACCCTGATGAAATGTCACACCCTGTTCCTTCCACCCCAAACCCAACACATCCTATAACGGTAGCACCCAAGCTTCTGACACCCTCCCCTACCTCCCACACTTAGCTTTTTTTTTTTTTTTTTTTTTTCTAAATCTCTGTATAACTTAAATCTTGCCTTCTCATGATTTAGAAAACTGGTTAGTTTCTTATAAGACCTAAAGGACTTATTCTTAAATTTCACATTTTTTTGAAATTAAAACCACTTCCAGCATTATGATCATGAAGCATTGAAGACATCCTCCCTCCAAAAAAAAAAAAATAGTTGTTGTACTAAAAAGAGACACAATGTATGGATTTTGTGGCTGGGTCGATCTCCTGTCTTCCTGGCTTTGGAAAGGAGACAGGAAAACTGGAGCCTTCCCCTTCCCTTCATCAAGGGGATGTGCTGTTTGAATCTATGATGCTTAGTGTTCTGCCATTGGTCCTCCAAGCCCACACTCCTGGGTGCTCTACTCACAAGCTTCTAACTCACCTTCCTCTTTTCTCAGTCTCCTAGAAGGCAGATACCACTCCCCCTCCACACCCTCAACCCCACACAATGCTGGCAGAGATGTACTGAATAAAATAACTATGGTCAAAAATGAAGCCTCTGGAGCCTGGGAAATTGTGTGGCTGGTTGGGAAATAAGTGTGTTCTGCTATCAAGGTTTGGCACAGAGGTGGAATCTGAACCACAAAGGACGAGAGGTCCTCCATCCATCCCACATTCACACAGGACCGAAGACACTCCAGATAAGACCTCTGTCACCCCACAGCTGTGGTCCACCGCAGTCTGGAGAGGTTCTCTCTCTAGCTCTCTTCCCTGTCCTGTTCCAGCTTAAAGGACAGACAGGCAGAGAGCAACATGCCTTTTATAGTGAACTGCAGAGAGATTCTAATCGAAACAGCTGTGAGTAGTGATGCACAGTGGCCTATGTTGGACCACAAAGACTGTCCTAGCACCAGGGCATCATGGCTTCAGTCTGCCAGGAAAGCCAGAGCTGCAGGAACTCTTAGAGCTTACTCTTTCTACTGGAGAGGAACAAGGCATAAAATCCAAAGCTTCCTTCCAGATGTGTGTGTGTGTGTGTGTGTGTGTGTGTGTGTGTGTGTGTGTGTGTGTGT